>NC_134175.1:35439277-35742328 GCF_964188355.1 Buteo buteo
AACCCTACTTTAGAACCATACTAGTTCTGAAGTTTTAGAAAAAATATTTGTGTATTTCCAGATTTTGCTTCATCTTTTATTAATATTTGTATTAAAATGTAGAAATGTAAAATATATAAAAAATCAAATAGCTGCATAGAATCACTGTTTCCTAGAAAATACTTAGCAAATATTTTCACTTTCTTCTTCTACTGCTCCAGAAATTTATACTGCACAAAATGTAAAAAATACAGTCAAGAAAGCTTGTCAAAACAGTGAGCTCTTCTTAGTAGTCTCACTTAAAACTTAAATATCTTTTAATATAATGATGAACAACTTCCTACATAGTTAATAACAAAGCAGAAAAAACAATATACTTTGTCATTTCAGACAGACTTCATTATTTTGTTCTACAATAAATCTGGCAACTGTTTACAGACTTTGACTGCTTTATAGTTTCAAACAAGTGCCTGGCAACATTATCAAGCCAATGGCAGAATTCAGCTCTTTTAGAGCCGTTTTAGTTAATTCCACAAATCAAGATTGGATTTTGTCCTGTGTTTTAAATTACTGATTATGAGCAGCCTCCTTAAATTCCTGTTACATAGTAATCCTTTACAGTAATTCTGTTTCATACTTGTGCTTCCCAGAATATACAGTGTATGTTTACGAGGGGGGTGTTTGTTTGACAATGGAAATACTTCTACAAGGAAGTATCTTGTCATGGCTTTCAAAGAATAAATAATGCATTCAATAATATAAAATGCTGGCATGGCATTAACAAGAGATTGTGTTGCTCTCTATGTTCATATTCTTAACACCAGTCATCGGTGAAGGAATGGCAACAATTACTTATAATTGTGCAATTTATAAAATGTCCTTCCAAGAACATTTAAGGAAGCATGTACGGAATGAACTGCAAGCTAAAATGAAAAGGAGACAAAACATGTCATGGGAGGCATAAACCCAGTGGCCACAGCAGAGGCATTCTCTGAGCACTGAAGGGAGCAGAGGACTGCTCTTTTTTTCCACAAAGAGCTGTTGGATTTAAGGGAAAAAAAACTCCACAGTAGAGGTGATAGGAAAATCAGTGACAGGTTGGAGCATTCCCAGAGAGAATGAGCTGATGGGTTCAAATCAAAAGAAATCTGTAACAGTGCCTGTGCACGGGTATTTTATAATGAGTGATAAAATGGCATTTATTTTTTGTATTCTAATCTAGATATAAGTAACTTGGTATCTTGGTACCAATATTTGAAATGGTACAGCTGGAAAAGATTATTATGTCTTCTCCTTTTGGTTGTGAACATCATGGAGATTCTTTTCTTATTGTTGAATATATTACTGTGATTATTTTGAAGACTGCATTCTTAAAGAATGGTTTCTCATTGTGTGTGCAAGAGCTCATTCTTGGTAGATCATATACTTCTGCAGAAGTCATTGTTTCTTAATAATTGCCTTTTTCTAAAAAAAAAAAAAAAGAAAATTCACAGAAGTTTTTATATAGAAAGTGTTTTTCATGTTCATGGCATTACTGTGTCCCATTTCTACTGACCTTTCCTTCTCATCCTCACTTAGCAAGATACAGATTTTTTTTTTTCAGTACTGGCCTACTGGGAATACTGAAATAATAATAAAAACAATTAATTATGAGATTATTTATCTCTATAGGATCTTCCCATGTAATGAAATTTACTTTATTCTTTTAGCTATTATAAATGCTTTTCTTGCTTTCAGTTCTGAATAGATGAATCTAAGCCTATGATTAAAAATCTGCTTCTGTTTGATAGTTAGCTTCCTATACGCCATTATTAACACTTTTCAGGAAATGCTTAATACCTCTCAAAGTTCAGCCCTGCATACTGTTTACTTGGCTTGCATAGGGCTTTTCAAAGTATTTTTGCATTGTTGTGGCTCAGCCTCCTGCCTACTCTGGTTTCTATCTTTTTACATATGACTGGGTGTGATGAGAGGATGGATCCTCAAGCAAGTGAGTGTTGTGGTGGAAAGCCCATAGGTCTTCTAGGTCCCATCAAGGTGGGGAAAGGAGGTGCCCACAATCACTCCTCCACTAATGGGTCTTCAGGAGGCCCTGAAGTAACCAGGAGAGCAGGGTTGTAATATCCAATCTGGACTCACAGGGTTTTGCAACAGACTGAAAGTTTCCTTTTTAAAGCAGATCCAGGGCTGAGGGACCATCTGTCCTACAGAGGTACTGAATGCCCTGAGGGGAAATAGCTACTTTGGTTGAATTTTGAGATAAATAAGGGAAGTCATGGATTTGATTTAGAACAGAAATGGTAAAGTAGCAGCTTAAATGTGTAGAGCTGTTTTTAAAATAGTGGCTTGTTTTTGCCAGTCTACTATTCATTAAGATTGAGAAACATGACTGGAAAGATTTTTGAGGACTTCCAGTTGTCTCCAGGTTAGCAGAGAAATCTTTCTTTCTGTACTTACCTGGTCTCTCTGCAAACCTAAATTTCTGAACTGTACATAACCTCCCCCTCCCCCCCAACAAAACAGAACATGTAATTACAACATTGTAGCTCCAAAATGCACCAGATCTGCTCAGCAAGTTTTCCTTATTTGTGAATAAGCAACTCTGGGTAATTTAAAGAAGCTCTGAACATAATTTATACAGACAATTAGATTTTCTTAGACTCTATGGTCACCTTTTTCCCTCAGGATCAAAATGAATTGCTCATTTATAGCTGTAGGCAGCAAGATGCCTGGCTACCTGCAAGTCTGTTCACACCCATTGTAACACAGTTAATAATAAAGTCCTTGAAAATAGGATTTAAATTATCACATCTGTATACATTTTCTAGATTAGGTGTCTCAGTTTTGGGATTGCTAAATGAGACTGAGACTGTTCTTTGCAAACACGGCAAGCTTCTTGCATCCCAGAAAATATGTAGGGGAACTGTTATCAGTGTCTTGAACTGATATATCGCTGTACATGTACTGAGAAGTCCAGGGAATTATCTCGAGCCTTATCAACTTAATCTCAAATACAGGGTTTACCCAGAAATCATTTTGCCTATGTTCTGGAGTAAGAACAAACCAGTTTTTTCATATGAGCATAGTTTCAGGTTGGAAGGGACCTCGGGGGATCTCTAGTCCAACCTCCAGCCCAAAGCAGCATCAGCAAAGAGATCAGGTCAGGTTGCTTAGGGCTGTACACAGTCTGGTCTTGAAAATGTTCAAGGATGGAGAGTGTGCAGCCTCTCTGGGCAATGCCTGGCTGTCCTTATGTCCAGTCAGAAACTCTTGTTTCAATTCAGGTCTGCTGTCCCCTTCCCTCCAGACTGCTGTAAGGAGTCTGGCTCTGTATTCTTGATAACCTCGTCATGGGTATTGGAAGGCAGCTATTGCCTCGTTTCAGACAAAAATGGAGACAGATTACTCAAGCCATTTAAAAAGAACAGAATATGTTGATAGGTAGATTAGCACTTAGGATAGGATGTCGAGGTTTTCTTCCCAGAAAAATTCTGTAATGTTTTTTTCTTTAACAACAATAAATAAGCAGACTCCATTTGATTGTGGTCTAGTAGATGTTTACAGGATTATATTTGTTGTTGTGTGTTCTCCTAATACATTAGGAAAGAGAGTAATCGTAACCGAGGGAAATGTGTCACAGTGAATCCAAGAGAGTGAAATCTGTGTCCGAATCACGGGAAGCTCTGGGACATGTGGCTGCAGAGAGGGCAAGACGGCAGCATTTCAGATACTGCTTCGGAATATTCTTGAGTGCCTTCCCCGGTATGACAGTGACTGAGAATAGGCCCAATCGAGCATACAGTGTTTACATCCCTCCAGCCTCTTCCCTGGGGGATAGGGCAGGAAGAGGAGAGGGAAGGAAGCAAGGGATGATTGATGGGTTTTGCAAAGCTTTTCCCCGCGAGGGGAAGGTGTGGTCACTCTGTGCATCTCCAGCTGACAAAGCCCTCCTGTAGGCGTAGCAGATGTAAGCCTTGTCACCCTTTTGGTGACCGGAACACTGTGCAGAAAAATATTGTTCCTATTTTTTGTTTGGGAATACAGATTTGAGCGGGAGAAGTAGCCTGTCACTGTTACAATTTGTACTGCTTTAAGACAGTGTTTCAGCTCTCAATCTGATTGTGTCATGTGTGACTGTGGGGCTGTATTAAGTAAGATGGGAGCACAGATCGCCTACTGTATGTAGTCCATCGTGGGAAGGCATGAGCACACAGCTACATTTCTATCAAATTAAGCCACAGGTACATGAACATATTAAGCCAATATAATCTGATACTGCTGCCAACACAAGCAGTCATATCCACCCTCTCGCCCCTGCCTATTTTTGCTCCCATGCTACCTCCTCCATTACACTGGCACAAGAAGTAGCACAGCCACATGCTGAACCAGACAAGGGAAATGATCTGGAAGAAAACTAACCTGATCAGAGAGAGAGAAAAAAAAAGGTTTAACACAGAATCAGTTGCTGAACCATTGTTTTTTTCAGCAGTGATGCCAGCTGATGTTGTTGTAAAGCAGGCATGAGGCTACAGCTTTAACCAGACTGGGGAATATGATTTTTTTCCTAGCTTTAAGCCTTTGTGCTAACTTTATGCCAGCAGCGGGAATACAAATTATCTGTGATCCAGCATGAAGTTAGGGTAGTATAGACAGACAGTACCTGATCTGGCGTAAGGACTGTCGGTACAAACTTATTCCATCAAACGTTTTTCAATGGCAGCGATCACCATGTGGCTGCAGTGCTTTTCGTCCAGTACTAGCAGCCCTTAAACTTGGGTTATCAAATCAAGGCCAAACTGAATGAGATCCATTTTAGGACTTCGAAGAGGGAAAAACCGGAAAGTTATGCAGAATATAGTTCTGCCAAGTGACAGTGCTTTCTTACTGTTGGCTGTACTCAGATGGGCTCTGATCTGTGGTGGCAATACATTAGGATACCAAAATACTTGGTGATTATTTCTAGGGAACTGAGCAACTCAAGATTATGGTTTTTGTAGATACTAGTGTTGTCAGATGGCACTGTTACTCGGCCTTCCAGTAACGAACTACCTGGCAATTTTTTGTTTCTTCCCAGCTGTTTCCCACTGTCATGTTTGTGTGCGTGAGATTAGGGCCCCAGTATTACCAGAAAGAGGAAGAGAAACCAAAAGGTGCCTGATGATGCATGTCTGTACCAGAAGGTCTCCTGCAGCGTCGCCAACCAGAAACTCAGTGGCTTGGCAGAACTATGACTCTGGACGCCTTAAAAACTAGATTACCAGCATCGCTGGGTAACGTAAAGTAAATGTAATAATGTAAACAGCGCAGGGGAACGGCGAGTGAAGGTGGAAACCCCTGTTCTCCGTGTGTCCCGCTCTTGTTGCCTGAGAACTGGAACATTTCCTAGGCCCAATTTTTATGACGAAACCCCGAATTTCCCCCAGCTTCCCCAACACTGCCCTGAGGCATTAACGAGGGCTCTGACCGGCCCCCGCATCGGCCGGGGACTAACCCCGCGCGCGCGGCGGGAATGCGCGGCACGCGGGGCCCGGCGCAACTTGCGCCGGGCCCCGCGTGCCGCGCATTCCCGCCGCCCCACCGCTTAGGCGCAACCATTTCGCGCCGCGGGGGGGGGGGGGGGGGGCCGCCGCCCCGCTCCGCTCCGCGCAGGACGGGGGCGGGGCGCGGGCACCCCGCCCGCTCCGCTCTTCCCCGCTGCGGCTCGGCTCTCGCTCCCTCCCTCCCGCCCTCCCCCTTTCTGGGCGGTGGTTGGGGCCCGGCGGGAGGTGGGGTCGGCTGGGCCGGGCTGGGGAAGCCGGCGGCGGTCAATGGGAGCCCGTTGATGGCAGGCTGGGCGGCCGCGGCGGGGTAGGGTCGGCGCGGAGCGCAGCGGGGCGGGGCGGGGGGCCGGGGTGGGGGGGGGAGCGAAGAGCCGCAGCCGGCGGGGAAGGCACGGAGGCGGGGAGCGCCCTGCAGCCCCGCCGCGCCGCAGCCCGGCGGCCGCCAAAGTTGCTCCCCATCCCGAGGGGGAGCCGGGGATCAGGCGGGGCCATGATCTTCCCCAGCAGCAACAGCAGCGCGGCGGGCGGCAGCCGGACCCCGTATCGGAAGCAGGTAAGAGCGGGTGGGGGGGGGTGTGTGTGGCGTGTTGGTGGCTCCCCCACCCCCGCTTCCCCCCCGCGATGCGCTGGGGGAGGAGTGGGGCGAGGGGTGGCGACTTGCCCGAGTTGCAGCTTCCAGCCTGTTAGCTTCTCGAGAGCTGGGACTTACCAAAAGAAACTCTTTTTTTTTTTTTTCTTCTTACCACCTACTACCCCCCCCCCCCCCCAAAAGAAAAAAAAAAAAAGTTGCGGTGTGACCTTGCCGGGTGACCGTCGCGACCGGGCCGGGGCGGCCGCCGAGGGCCGGTCGGCTGCCGGCTGCTGAGCTCGGCAACAAGTGAAAAAAGACCCGGTGTTGCAACACGGGCCGCAAAGCGAAACTCGGGGCTGGATGTTTTTTTTCGCTCGGCGTGAAATGAGCGAAAGGATCGCGGCGCGTAGTTTCTGTCGGCCAGCCCTCCAAAAATCCTCCGCCGCGCTGCAGCCTTGCCCCTTCTCCCCGCCTCGAAGTGCACAAGGGAAATCCTGTGACATTTCATGGGCAGACAGATCGCTCCGATAAGCTCGGAGCACTCGCATCTATGGAGCAGTGCTGAAAGAGGTATTTGTTTGTTTGTTTGTTTAGTCGCTGGAAATGAAATAGTTGAAATAGTTGGGTTACAGCCTTGCTGGGCCGTTGTCTCTTTTGCTGCGCTTTTTACGGGTTTTACCCGTTGGCGTTAATGTTACATTATTTACTGTGAAGCGTGTTATTTTTCATTGACTCTTTGATTAAAAAAAAAAAAAAATCTCACTTTTTAAGTTCATCGGAACGTGTGCCGTGTGTTTGTGTGCCAGAGGGTAAATGGAGTAGAGGTCACTGACAAGCTCCCGGCTTGACAAAGCATGCCAAAAATACTATGGCAGGCTTCTTTCCAGGTGAGGAAAAATCCTTCCATGTCTGCTGCTCTTAGCAGCTGAAACAAGTAATTTGACGGGTTCAGTTAGCAATGCTGGGGGAGTCGTCCTATTTCGCTTGGGGTCAGAATTCATTAAGGGCAGAAATAACAGATTGGATCTCACTGCCGTGCACGGTGAAGGCTATCATAGAAATAATGGGGAAATGGGCTTGGAAATGTTGAAGTCTCGGCACGTTGTTGGGACGCCATGTGGACTGCGTGGCTAACCTGCGCGACAGTGAAAGTTAGATTCTCGTGTTTTCTTGAAGCTTGGACAAAAATCGCTATTTCCTTTCTCTTCCTCCCTTATTTTATAGAAATATCTTTTTGATAAGAATCGCTGGTGTGTTATCTCAGCAGCACTCTGCAGATGCTGCCTAACAGTGCGTGGAGTTATCTTTTTATCTTGTAGTCGAAGTGTTCAAGTCCATACATAATAAAACATGCTTATTGTGTGTGCCGGTTTGGGTTTGTTTTTAATAAATGCCCTGGATACGCCCACGCCGATGATCTTGTCTGGTGCTCCTGCATACTTTGTAAATGAAGCCAATTTATTAGATGCTATTTTCTTACTCTACCTGAAAGGACCATTAATTAAGGGGGGCCCCTTGGGGCTGCAGTGCCAGGGTGTTGGGGCGCTGGGCAGGGTGTTGGGGCGCTGGGCAGGGTGTTGGGGCGTTTGCAGGAGCAGAGGGCAGCGCGGGTGAGGGCTGTTGCTGGCAGGGCTGCGTTTGGTGTGCGGATGTGAGTTCGCCTGCTGGTCTGGAGCAGGCTGATAAGATGCTCTTCTTTTCACAGGGCCCTCCTTAGATTCAAAGAGCTAAAAGGGCCGGCTGAATCAGAAAAACAAACAGACCCTTTTTTTCCCAATAGGCAGAGAAAGAAATGAATGCGGGGGTATTATGTGGGCTTAAGACCCTGGGTACCAAAGGTTTCTTTTGTTAGCGTGTAGCCATTCTCCGCTCAAACACTTCCTACATAAGGAGCCAGGGCCTGTGCCTTTCTCCGTTTAAGTCCATGGAAAGCTCCTATTAACTTCATTCATGTAGACTAAGGTCGTTTAAAGATTGACTTTCTGATCTCCCTTTCTCTCAGACTTCACCTGCAGGGGTGAGCTGATGTCAAACAGTGCCGAAGAGTGTTACGAGCCTAATTTTTCAACTCTTGATAATTAAGAACAGTCGAGATTAAGTCTCTGCATGCTCTGTGTAACCCATATTCAGACAATTGAATTATAATTGTGCTTTAGCCTGAGACACTAGGTACTGTTAGTATAGGAAAAGTAGTCTACCATCATCTCTAAAAGGAGAAACTAGATTTCCTATGTTAACAGCATGTAGTATATGAAGCTGAAAAAATTTAAATAAAAATGAAACTAAAATCTTTTGAGTAGCTTGTATGTCTCTATTAGTATTGTAACTGTGATATCAGAATAGTGTAAAAACAGTTCAGTTTTAGTCTTTCCCTGTTTCATTTTTAAGAGTCTGTAACAGTTTCAGGTGAAAAGGTGAGTGACTTATTGGTAAAAGGCAGGGCGATACTCTCTTGGTTTATTTTTAAGACACTGTAGCGTGTAATGTGAAATTCTGCCTTCGTTTAGAACACTGACAAAATACTGGTTAGCTACAGTAGGTCCAGGGCTTTACCCATACTCTCCCTTTGTTTTCCTAAAGAATTATGTTTTGTTTTATAAACGAACCTGTGCTTATAGCATTATGCTTGTTATCTGCTGTATCTATTTCAGTGTGTAACTCAGGCATGTAGGAGCCAGTCGACATCCTCGGTTTCAGGTCAGATTTGATTGGGTGGTGCCTAATCTTTTTTTCTCTTTTAGAATACTTGTAAGAATACTAAAACATGATCTCTGAAGTTGTATTTTCAAAAGGATTTCCTGTGTTATGGGCAGACAGGCATATTAAAAAATACTCCTACCAGGCTTAAAAGTTAGACGTTGCTTAAATGAGTGGCAACTCGTCTGAGAATTGTCTTGAAATGCAGATTCAAGTCTAGTTAAAGAATGAAAGCCATACAGTATCTGTAATAATAACCTATCAGAACGCTCATGGCCTTGCATCCTATCTGAAAAAGGTAGGCGTAAGCTAATGTTTTTGCACAGCTTGAGTAACCTTGTTAGTAAAGAATGCACATGTGTGCATCCGTAATGCAAAGGAAACAAAATGACATACAATATCCTGCTTAATAAAGGCTTTCTTAGCTCTCAGTTTGTGTGTGCTGAAAACGTGCTGATTCTCTGTCCCTCCTCCCACTTTTGTTATTCTCATGTAAATCGGGAGGCGCTCCTCTGAAGTAAATATTTCTACACTCTGTAAAATTATCTTAAATGGAAAATTAGGCTTTCTCCGACCATCTGCTCCTTGAATCTACAGAGCTAGTGCAGCTATTTGATTAGGGATTTTAAATCGCTTTGTGCAGGGCCGTTTCTCTGCTCTCAGGTTTCCCGAAGAGGAAGCCAGAAGCAGCTCTGGAGGCCTGGGATGGAGGCGAGCAGGGGGTCCCACGTACCACAGCCCGGGTGCTCAGGAAGCCCAGGGTGTCTGTGCCTTTTAACAGCTTTGCCCAGTAACAGTGGTTTTGATGAGTGTAATGTTTATCTCACCAGCGTAAGGAGATTTACATAGTTTGCTGCTTTCCAGCAGATTAACTGGGCGTAGCTGCACGTGAGGAATTTAACACTGATTTGGTGTTTGGCCTCTGTAAGGAGAGACATACAAAGCTTTTGATTAATCTTTTTGTGCAGCTCTGTTAACATCAAGTGCCTTGCAGGTTGGGTTTTGTTAAAAGTCGAAGATTCAGGTGGGTTTCTAATGATGGTTAAATGAAGAAAGCTTTTGCCAATCTTAGGCTAAAAATGCACGTTAGCTTTTCACTCTGTCTATAGGTTTAACGTATCAAGAAGCTACACCTGTAATTCTACGTTATTTTTCAGTTTCCCAGTTGGCGCTGTGTGTGGTGTCTGTGTGTGTGAGAAGGAACCTCATTAAACTTGCAAGACCTGGGCATGGTCATAACTCAAAACATGCAGCTCCACAGAGCAGTCTGCGACCAGACCGATCTGACATTATACCTCTTGTGTGTATACATGGTGCTGTGGGGGAGGCTGAGGAGCCTAAGAATGAACAGATACCTTTGGTTACCTAAATAAATGGGATTTGTTTATTTTTGTTTGTTTCTTTCAGAACTGTAAGAATTATGTCATTTTGTATCATTGCACTGGCTGAGTCTATTTCCCTTTACATTGTATACTATGTTAAAAGGTCTACCTGGGTTTAACAAGACTCGGCTCTTACATTAAGAACCAGCTATTTTAAATTTTTAAGTGCATCTATAAGATTGTTTGTGAAGTTCTGCTTTATTCTCAAGGGAGCAAAACTGCTCAGTCAGTGGGTTTCTATACTTGTAACACAAATGTGAATGAAAGAAATAAAAGGAAGCACCTTATCTTGTCAGGCATGATGTTATAGATTATGAAAAGCGATATGATTGTCTTATCTGTATTTAGCAATTTGAAGTTTTTGTTTAGTATTTCTAAGAGGGTGAACAATATATTTTTATCTCTTTGGAAGCGTCATTGTTTAAAGTATGCATCTTTGCCATTGAGCTTCACGTGGAAGGGAAAATAGAAGTCTGTGTCTTGAACATCTGCGGTTTTGTTTTGGGTTCATTTTTTTTCTCCTGAAACTTCCAACTGTTAAAAAAAATTTGCTTGAGTTAACACATTTCAGAAGGGTTAGATCCTTTAAACTAGGATTACTGACAGGGAGGAGAGGGGAAGGAAGGAAGGGAGGGGAAAATCCTTTCCTGAGAGTTTGAGATGGCTCCTAAAACATCTGCACAGTGCTGTGCTGCAACCCAGTAAATAAAAATAATGGTAGTTTGACATGATAGCCCTTTCGGTCTGCTTTTTTTTTTTTTTTTTTTTTTTAAGTCTCTAAAGTCTTCATTAAAACTGATCTTTGCTTGTTGCATGAGATGATGTATAACAAAAGAAGTCAGTGGAGAACAGGAACTTTTTTTACTGGCTTTCCCTCATGGCTCTGTTTCCGGCTTCTTATGAATGTTTTTCTCTGTTTCTACATCAGATTATTTTTAAAACAGCTTACTTAGGGGACACTGTGAAGGCTTATAAAGTTGTAGTCCTAATGAAGAGGTTCATGGAGGTGTTTTGATCTTGAATGAAACATGTTGGTCAGAAGTTTTCTAGAAAGCCAACAGAACCACATTTAAATGCTTTCAGAAACCTTGTTGAAGTAATTGTTAGTTATTTTGCATATGTTTCAGAATTGCAGTGTACTGTGGCAATTATAACAGCCCTGCAGAAGCCACTGTATTTGCAGCTTCCTGATGCAACAGGAAAGGGAAGGGATGAGTTACAAATAGAGGAGAAATAGGGGGGGAACTGTGGGTTAGATAAGCACAAGCCTACTAACCCAGCAACTTGGGAAAACATACACACAACAAAAAAATCATGTGCTGTAGGGGCTGGTTATTGTGATTAGCACAGGTTTAGCTCTGTTTTCCTCAAGAGACTGCAGTTAAAGCGGTGCAGCAGCAGCTGTGTATTGACACACAAAGTAGTTTAAAACTGCAGTTGAAGTAATTGAATGCTGGTGAGGGATTGCTTTAAAGAGATTCAAGATGAACTAGGTTCATGTCAGCTTGAGTTAGTTTATAGCAGTTTAAATTTAGTAATGTTTATTACAGATTATGTAAATTGATTTTTTAACAATAAAAATTGATACCAATTTTAAGGCCTGACCCAAGCACTGAGATGCACTGGTGTAAAAATATCTAGCAAATGTTTTGAAGTGTTATAAGCTCTTCAAAACAGAAATATAGTTACAACACTTCAAAGATGTCTTTTTCTGAATTTATGATGTAGTGTGAGGATACATCAGCTATATGGTCTGTTGCAAAATAAAAGCTGATAATTAGATATGTACAAACATATAATAGTATAATACATAATAATACCTTTTTGTTCATGTGTCCTCATAAAAGCAGTGGTGTTTGCTTAACCATAATACTTTAGGAAATCACTGGTGTGTGTCTTATTTGTTTAAAGTATTCTGCTTTAGAAAAATGATGTGTCAGAGAGAGTGGGTGTTTTGATTTTACTTACTTGATCGGTAGAACTGTAGAACTTTGTGAGGTTGCAGTGGAAACAAATAATGTATTGTTCTGGGGAGCCTCATGTGGGCTTCATTTTCCTTGGTTCCTTGGTTGAAGAACAGCAGAAATGGCAGGGCAAGGTGAGCATCAGACTTGGTCTAGCCTGACATTCACCTGTTTGTGAAATGAAATACTTCTTTACAGCAACTAAATATATGTAACTTTTTATTTCATCATTGATTCTGTTTCCTGAGAGTGTCTCTTATTGGCAATGGCACTTTCACACCTTATTCTAAGTGTTTTTTCTGTTTTTTCCACTTAGACGAGAACGGGATTTATTTCTTTCCTTACCCTCTATTGTTTTCTGTTCTTTTATGTCTGGATCTCCTCTACCATATGGTGCTTTTCTTCAAGAAAGTGGAAACGTGACTCCTTAGGTTACCTACAGCTCATATATTCTGTCATCTGGGTACTACAGCATAACTATGTTAGAATTCAGTCCTTTAGGATATCCAAAGTACGTGTGTGGCACTTCCAATTTTAGTGTGCTTGGGGAGTGAAATATCCAGGATTCAGGTGTGAGTTTGGGTGAGTGTTACAGGGAGCTTTTCTGCAGGGCACTTCTTTCATGCCTGAGGTGTTACCAGCTCCCAGAAAGGCTGCTGCAGCTTGGTGGAGGAGTATCCAGTTATCTTTGACAATCTGAAGCAATGTTCGTAGATGCTTGACTCCTCTGAGGTGATTCAGAATCCTCTTTTAGGGTCTGTCTGACCCACAGGAACATCATCAGGTTGTGCTTGTGCCACTGCAACAATCTGAAGTCACTCAAAACACCAGGTAGGCAAGGGTAAAATCAAGCACAAATCCTTGTTTACAAATAGACAAACAAAAATATAAAATTCTTAGAACTGAGGAATGGAAAAAAAAACCCAGCCAAACAAAAAAAACCCAACAGTGGTACAGGACCTGAAAGTTTCATTTACCTTGTATGCAGCTCTGTGGCAGATGACCTCCAGCCTTCCCAGGGAGACTGGTCATTGTGCAACTCTCTTGTCTTGGATTGTGTTCAGAGAAGAGACTCTGATTTAAGGCTCTGTATTTCCTTTTATACTTAACCCATTTGGAGGGTAAGGGGTAGAGGTTTCTTTTCATTTTTGAAGTTGGTGATGCCTCTTTCGTTCAGCCTTCTTTCACCAGACCATAGGTTTTTTTTTCCTGCTTAGAGGTAGTAATGTCTCTTGGGCATCACCAGGTGCAATGCTGCCTGCCCAAGCTTTGGAGTGGTCTTCAGCTAAGCACTGAACAGATGGTTGGTGTGTTGCAAAGGAGATTCATACTATGATGGATGAATTTCAAATCTTGTGGTGTTTTTCTTTCTCTTCTACCTATATGTATAATTTGCTAATGATGCTTTAAACAGTTGTGTAACAGATTTTTCTCCAGGCTACTATTGGAGTGGGGCACAGCCTGTTATTCCAGCTGCTGCAGGTGACTGGCAGCTGTGTGGTCTGTGTGCCCACCTTTGAGGATGGCTATGGTGATCTGTTTTGAACCATTTGTATTGCTGCATGCATGTCTTTGTTGTTTTGACTTAGCTGTTCACTTAGCTAAGGTTTTAAGTAACCTATTATGACATGAAACTCCTGAAAGTATGTAGTGTGGAAGTAACAACACACAGTACAAATTTGTGTTAAGTTGGCCCACTGTGTCTGTGCTGTGGGAGAGGAGGGATGGCGTGGGTGTGCCATGCATCTGTGAGCGCATTGCGTGGCCAGGAACGTGCCTCCTGCGAGCTGGGGAAGGCAGCACCCGCACCAGATAAACCTGGGCGTCGGCAGAGCCAGGCACACAGTTCCACAGATTTCTGTCCGGTATGAAAGCAACCGCCAGCAGGACGAGTTCCTTTGAAGTATTTAGTGGTCTGTCTTCCAGATGAGTTCAAGAAGAGTTCTAAAAATGTGGGTCTGAATTTTAAGACTCTTGCTTATGCCAGTGCATATTTACATACCCAGTGGTGCCACTGCCTGTGGTGAGACTACTGACATGAATAAGTGCTTATTGAGACAGAGAACCAGAAAACTTTTGAATTTCCTCAATGAGAAACCTGAGATGAATAGTTGGTGTATCCTAGGGTTGGTATTAGACTGACATGCAGCAGAAGCAAATGGTATTTAAATTGCTTTAATATTATTCCATCCAGTCTACTTGGCATATGTGGTCCTCATTACGACAGTACTTCTGCTTATTTAAAAATACTTCTGTGTAATTTGGGAAAAACATTTGAGTTGGGTATTAAATACAACTGCTTAGCGACTAACCTTTGAAACAGGGACAGTTTTTGGCTTTTCCTCAGCCCTTCAGGAGATGTAGTCTGGGTGCTACTTATGAGAAGTGTGTACCAAAACTGGATTTTTAAAAAAGCATTTCTGCAATGTTTAGCTTAAACAAAAAGATAAATTATAATGGTTCCTTTATTGTCTTAGGGCAACAACACTTCCAATGTGCATGTATACATGTAAATATTCCAGAACTGGGGATAATTTTTGAAAGGAGGAAAGAGGCAGTATCCTGCAGTATTGAGGAGCTATAGAGCATGTTTGAAAGCTTGAGTAACTTTTACAGTAAAGAATACCAAGATGTAATTCACTATGTAGAATTTCAGTTGGTTAAAGGTATTAGTGAAATTCAGGGCGCACCGTGGCACCAATAGAAGCATGCAGTGGCTTTTTGATTATCTGAAGTGCCCTAGAAGTTGCCTCCATTCCCAGTTACAATATTCCACGATCCTATGGAGGTTAATGCAAGATGGAAATGACTAAGGAAGTTGTTGTGGTTTAACCCCAGCCAGCAACTAAGCACCACGCAGCCGCCCACTCACTTCCCCCCCACCCAGTGGGGTGGGGGATAGAATCGGGGAAAAAAGGTAAAACTCTTGGGTTGAGATAAGAACAGTTTAATAGAACAGAAATGAAGAAACTAATAATGATAATAATAGCAATAATAAAATGACAATAATAATGAAAGCATTGGAGTATACAAAACAAGTGATGCACAATGCAATTGCTCACCACTCGCTGACTGATGCCCAGTTAGTTCCTGAGCAGCGATCCACCCCCCCAGGCCAACTCCCCCCACTTTATATATTGGGCATGATGTCACATTGTATGGAATACCTCTTTGGCCAGTTTGGGTCAGCTGGCCTGGCTGTGTCCCCTCCGAACTTCTTGTGCCCTTCCAGCCTTCTTGCTGGCTGGGCATGAGAATCTGAAAAATCCTTGACTTAGTATAAAAACTGCTTAACAACAACTGAAAATATCAGTGTTATCAACATTCTTCTCATACTGAATCCAAGACATAACACTATACCAGCTACTAGAAAGGAAGTTAAGTCTATCCCAGCCAAAACCAGGACAGAAGTAATTCATTGTTTCAGCATTATGTTGATATTTTAATTGTTATAGTGACAAAATCAGGTTAACTTTTGAACCAGACTTTGTCAGATTGCCAACAAACATACTGTTCTTCAATCTGTCAGGTGTGGAGTGTCGTGGTCTCAGGGAAGTCACTAAGGGCTGAAGACTGGCTTAGCCATTACAAAAGGCACTTTGGCTTTTCATGTAACCATTCTTTACATATTCTGATGAGTTGTTGGGAATTCGCTGCTTTGAAGCTCCTGACCATTTTGTGCCTTCTGTTTTAATGTTTCACTTGCAACTTTATTGTTACTTTAGTATTATTAATGTATGGTTTTGTATTCCAGTATATAAGGTGATGGCATAAAATATCTAACCTATCTGTGTGTTTTATCCTTCTATCAAAAGATCTTTTTTTGGTGTGACATTTCTCCAGCAACACTCTTTCAAAATTACTGTATCCTCAGAGCTGGTTTCCATTATACCTTCTTCCTCCCCTCAACTAAATTCTGTGTTGAGTCATTGTCTTGGGTGATAATGAAAGTCCCAGGTCAGCCACACCTATAAAGTTTATTCAATGACAGTACAGGGATTAAGATGGTGACATGAAGTTCAAGTTGTCCTGTCAGTGATATTTTGGATAATCTTAGGTGAATTGTTTGGGTTTGGCTCTTCAAAAGGTATTTGTTAACATAAGTAGTTTCCTACCTCCCATAGATTTTGTGTAGAAATGTACTAACATCCGGAAGTGGGTCAAATATTACAGCAATTAGGACTAAATACCTTAAAAAAATATATACACACATGCACACATACATGTATAGATATATACATTTAAGTCTCTCTAAAGCTCAGGATAGAGCAGATTATTCAGAATGATACAACTTCATATTCAAATTCTGCCTGTCATTTACCATGAGAGTAGTTTCTTTACACTCTATGGGAATGTTCATGTGAATACTATTATTGATATTTCCAGATCAATAACAATGGCAGAGTTTGTTTTGGCAAGAAACTGGACTGGTAAAACTATCTAGAACTCTAGTTTTAGAAAAGAGTAGATACCTTTCTTCTGTTTGCAATAGTTGTCTTCACTTCTAAGCAGAAGTTTAGTGTGCAGAAAGGGAGAATTCAACCGTTAAAATATTACTCAGAACAGGAATAACTCCATGAAGTTCTGTGGCCTAGATTTTGCAGAATTTTTATCTAGATAGCTTTAGTGGTTTTGTGGCCTTATCTTTCCTACTACATTAAATCCTTGGGGTTTTTTTTGGTTTGGTTTTTTTTTTCCTCCTCTGGGAAGTCCTTATTCCGATATTCTGTTGTCCCATTTTAATTTTGAAATCCAATTAAATTGCATATATTCAAATATTTGGTTTATTCTTTTAGGAAATGCAATGCATGGTCTTTCAACTTCAATTTACCGTGACTGTTGTAGCAAACTAATGATGACTTACAAGATTATTGGTGTTAAACATCCAACAGTTGCACAGATTGATAAGCTGCAAAGGTAGGATTGCTGCTAAGAAAAGTGGAGCTGAATGTTCTTATTAAAAATATAATTCCTTGAAATTGCCTGCAATGTAGGGCAAACCTGAAAGCAGGTTTGCTCAGGACTGTAGTTGTGCAGTAAGTAGAGGCAAGTGATTAATTTATCTTAAAATGTTAGCCAGGCATATTCCCTTTCATTGCAGTGTTTTAAAGTTAATTATCAATTCCAAGTGTACTTATCAAAAGTACTTTCCTTTATCTATAACTTTCTGATGCATTCAGAGGTATGATTCCTCAGCTGAATTCTTGTACCAAGGACAAGAACTCGACTAATAAAGCTATGGATGAGTTGGCGTCTGTGCCCAAATCAACTGGTTTATTCCTGACTAGTGTTTGACATGGTGTTCATCATCTCTGGCCATACGTAACACCAGACGTGGTTCAAGTGAAATGTCCCTTCTCCTTCCAGAGACGGAGGCTCTCTCACGCAGGTGCTGCAGTTGTATGTGCCTGCTGAGCTGGCGCTGATTGCACGGGCTTCAGAATGCATTGGTGACTGCTGTGAGCGCTGCTTGTATCACTTCTGTGATTTTAGCTACAACTATTTATATGTCTGGGTTAGACTATTATCTATGCTGCCAGGACCGGTTCATCTTGGCAGTTGAATTCCTCATGTATTTAAAGTGTTGTATTAGCAGTACATCTGGAAGCTTTCCTAGGTGTTATCTAATTCTTGTATTTTTTAATTTCAGAATTAACAATGATCAGTAGTATCTATGAAAATGATTCATTGTGCAGTCAGACATTCACCCCAGCAGCTATTTGGAGTGTTGCTTCCTTTAACTTTTAAGATGCACCAAGGAACGGCATCCTACGTTTGCTCAGCATACTGTTGCTAAATCTTTGTAACTTAACTTCAGAACTAAGTTTCTGGATGTAAAAGGAATCATTAGTTATCATGCACTGTGAAGTCACCAACATTTTAATTTTAGAATAAGTCATATCATGTCGCTTGAGTTTCAGACATCTGAATGATATTCTTAACCACTTAAACCCACTTTTCTCTCAGAATTAAAAATCTCTTAGAGTTAGAAACTAGCTGCATGAGTTAAAACTGTAGTTGACAAGAAAAAAAAAGTTTATCTCTTGGTTCAAACCAAGTCTGAAGTTTCAAATTAGAAGGCAAAATGCAAGGGAAATTGATGAGCACTGTGGAAGTGAGTTAAAATAGCTCTTCTGTTTGCATTATTCAAATATAAATTCCAGATTTCAAGAAGAACAGGAAGTGATAAATAAAACAGACATAAGTACACATGTTTTCTTGGTAGTACATGCACAAGGATTTTGGAAAAGATTGTCAATTGTAAAGAGAAAATAGAATGTTTTAAGCAGTCTCAAAGTATTGGATCTAATAAGTGTTAAGCATCTACCAAAATGTCATCCTTTAAAGAATGAGAAAAGACTGACTTGGGTTTGTTTCAGATAAGGTTATAAGGAAAATCTGACCCTAAGGCCAGAGCAGCACTGCTGCAGGTGGTATGTACACAGGATTTCACCGAAGTTTTAGCAGACAGGTTCGTGCATGCTGCTTGTTATCTTACTTGTAAGGCTTAGTTACAGACATAGGTACCACATGTATTCTCTGCAGTAGTCTTAGTTTGTGTATGTAAAACCAAAGTTGGTTTAATACCTGATTGTTTGACAGCCTAATGCTGTTTTGTTACCACTTTCATGAGTCAGCATCAATGGTAAAAGAAGCAGTCTGAACTTCCTTTTTCTTTCTTGGTTTGTTTTTTTGTTGTTTTTTTTTTTGTTGTTTTGTTGTTTTGTTTTTTTAAGTGAGGGGGAGACACCAGGTGGGAGAATGAACAGCCATGAGGGCAAGGCTGCTGCTTTTGGCAGCAGTGCCAGCTCAAGCTATTCCTTGAACTGCCGTCTCAGTTGTGGGTCCACAGTTGTCCTTAGCCTGCCACTAGTCACATCTCCCCTTCGTTCCTGTCCGTCCCTTCTGCTTTCTCTCACACTTGCGCTCTGGGGCAATCCAGATGCAGATGCAGAGCTGATCGAGCTGAGACACACAGGGCCAACAATTGCCTCCATTGCACTTTGGTCTTCTCAGCCAAACTGAGGGAAAGCTTGGCTTGAAAGCTGAGCTGCCAACAGGGCCAGCAAAGTCATCTTTGTTCTTTATTTGGTTCTGCACCAAAGCCAGCTTATCAGACCAGTGGATCTAACCACCAATGCTAAAGCTTTTTGACTTCCTTATACCGCCTCTTTCCTTTTCCCTATCTGCACATCCTAGATCTCGCAGAAAGTGCAGTTTCTACTTCACAGCTTTATCAAGAGTTTACTTTCTATGTTAAAACACCCTATCAATAGCGTTTGAAAGATTTCAGCTTTCTGTGCTGTTCTTAGTTGACTCAATGCCACGTTCAGACCATCAAAGGTCAGTACATCATCCTTATCATCCAATCATCCCTAACGTGTAACTAGGCATCTACTAGGGAGCTCCACCAGAAGTTACCTGCCCTTTGGAAATCTTGCCCTAGTTTTTATGGATGAATCTTCAATTTTAATCTTGCCTACCTTTACAACTCTGAGAATTTCATCCTGCTGAAGGAATACTGGTTTCCTTATTTATGAAGAGAAGCAAACTACTATTTATAAAAGCAGGCTCATGTGCCGGATTTTGCTATGCTGATTTTAGCAAATTCCTTGTTGCATTTCATCAAGTCCCCAGATTTGTTGAGTTCACAGTATTGTGGTGAATTGCCTTAATGTATGAAAGGACTCCTCATCTGTGCACCCTTGATCACTTGCATTTAGGAAAATATTTACCTTTTAAATAACTTTGCATAAAGAGGATTAGATTTACTAATTGGTTAGATTCCCTGACTACTAATTTTAAATTAAATGTGTCATGTTCCTATTTGTTATGGCTTAAAATTCAAAAGAGTTCACCTACAGATTGTCTTAAGATGGTGCTCAGCAACTTTGTGCTTTAAACAGACTTCTAAAGTGAACTTCTCTGGGCCATGGAGGTAGATGTGCTGCCCGAATTGGCTTTCATCAAACAACTACAGAACAGTTTTGCTAGAAACAGCCTGGATCTGTTGAGACTGATGCTGAGCTAATGCTAACAAGCCCTGCTTGATCCAAGTTGAATGGGATTAAATAGTATTTGTGTTGTACTATGCATTGTGTTCTGGAGTATCCTAGTCCCTGTTACCTCAAATGGTGCTGGAAAAGTGATCTCTCTGTGAAGTATGCTGGTAATGAAACAAGTGATATGTGTATTACTGTAACATCTGAAACTATCTTTAAAGAAACAAAGTAAATGCTCTTTTTCTACTCCTGTGTGTAAAAACTGGCTAGCTGGAGAGATAAAAAGGTGTCGGAGGGCATAATCACTGAGTACTGTGAGATGCAAAAGGTGTACTGACTGGAAATGTGAGAAGAATGCTTCCCTCTAACTTCTAGGAAGCTAAATCAAGCTACAGTTACAGGTTAGGAATTTGGAGACATCTAGAGACAAAAATTGTTACTTCCTTGTCTTTTCCAGGAGAAAGTTGTCCAAATGTCAACGTTTTCCTTGTACTCTTCATAGCACATAGGTTCAAGAAAGCAGGTCATAAAAGCTTGTGGAAGGAAAAAGTAGAAAGTGCGTTATACTGTCTGTGTGTACTCGCACATGCACGCTTTTTAAGGGCAAAGGAGCAGGGTGGTGGTAACAAATCAGAGAAGCATTCATAGTTTCTTGCTGCTTGTCAAGCTACATTTTCTGCTGCTTGTGTTTCCTGATCAGCTGGGGCCATCTTAAGTTGTCTGTACCATCTTAGCAGCATTTTCTGTAGTAATAGCAGCCGCAGGGTAAGTGTTGTTTGGTATTGGTCTGAACTGTTCGTCAGCTGGATGAGCTGTTCTTGTTTCTGTCTTTCCCAGGAGTTAAACATAGCTGTTTTTGTCATGCTAAACTGATTGTAATTTGTTTTGTGGTGCCTGTGCATGGGTAAATCTCCATGTGCTACATAGGAGAAAGTTGTGCAAATAATTCTGGGTATGACAGACCACTCTTTTTTTTTTTTTTTTTTTTTTTCCTGAAGAGCAGAGGGCATCCTGTGTGTGACTGCATATTATGTCATACATCTGTAGAAAATAGACCTTTTATGCCACTTATGCTGAATATGCTGTAGTGAATATTTGGCCAAAAAGCTTGGATGTTGTGGGCTTTAGTATGGCTGTGTAAGAGTGCAAGATCATCTCTGAGAAATGTCAAAAGTTGACTGGTATCCACTGGTCCCCAAAATTTAGGAACAGTTGTCCTCAACACTAATGTCAGGTCTTCCTGCACACAGCTCTTTCACAGGTCTTACTTTAAATCACTTTTGCTGGGTATAAAGCATACTTAAAGCATTGTGGTATTCATCACCTTCCATGAGAATAGGACTAACAGCTTGTCTGTCTTGGAGTTGTTAGCACACATGTAACTGCACTGATACAGTTGCATTAATGAAAATCTTTAGTAAGTACTACTGCCATGTCACACCCATGCTGCGGGCAGTGCAGCCAGGCGCCTGTACTGAGGTTTGCATGGGGTTTGCAACACTCCCCTCCTTGAATGGGAAATGATGCAAGAGGCAAATGTTTTAAAAGCAATGATGTTCAACTCCAGTTCTTTTCTAATGAGACTTGAGCTTCTACATTTTATTTTGGGAAGCCATGTAGAGTCTTGAGAGTCATTTAGGAGACTTGGGGAAATTTCATTTGCAGTCTTGTACATGCTACACATGGTCTTGTTAAAATCCAAAGAAAACTGGTATATGTGTTGCAGTGTGTGAACCAAGCAGAGTTTGCTCACTGGTACTCTGTAGAAAAGCCCTATGTTGAAAAGTTTTGCCAACATTATACACTTGTGTCTTCTGGTCTGTCAGTTTTATACAATGTTGAAATGTATAAAACTCTTGGACAGATTTTCAGCTTGTGTAAATGAATGCAGAATGACTGGGTGAGAGTGGAACTAGGCCAATGTGTGCAAGTGTAGAAAACTGACGACTCCTTACATAATGAGCCTGATTATTTAAAAAGTTGCTACTGATCTCGGTCTCATTCTAAAAACAGCTACATTGCTAATTTAGTAATACTTGGCTGCTTCTGTTCAGTTTGGTGTTTTTGCCATGGGGGAGAATCACATTTATGGAGGTGTGGTCGCCTTGCCATAAAGAATTATAAGTTCAGTGTCAGACCATATGTGTATATATGTGTTGTGTGTGTGTATGTGTGTATACATATGCTACTTGCAGCAATGTGGTCTTCTCAACCATGGACTCCTTGAATGTCAAAATACCATGACAAAATTAGCACAAACTCTTAGTTCCATTCCTGCTGAAATTTAGTTGGTAGTCACTTCAACCTGTGCTGAAGTAATGGTAAAAGTATCTTATGCTTTCCTTTTATGTAACTGCAGTGTATAGAAGGCAATGGGGTATGAAATCCTGAAATTGTATTTAATCTGCACTGTTAGTGTTTCTTGAATTAGGTATGTGCTTTCCTAGTTATACCTGAGACTTGTTTTAATACTTTACCAGCAATGCTGTGTGTGTCTTCTTCTAATGTGTTGATTATAATGAATTGTTACTGCTGCATTTTATCATATTGCAGAATATAAGAACCACCAGGGCACTTCTCGAAATTTCAGAAGTGAGTAACAAAAAGATGAAGGGAACTTTCAGCCCGGCACAGATCATGCTGACCTCACTTCTATGGCAAATACTATAAAGGACTATGGAAATACCTGCAGTGGAGTAACTAGGAAGGGCAGTGATGCTTGGAGTGCATTTTCCTGTTGTAAAGCTCCTGGGGGAATCTTTCATTCCCATGGAAAGTGATGTAAGGTGCTACTATTCTCACCAAAGCTGGTTTAACTGTAACTTGGCATAGGCACATAACAAGCTGCTGAGCAACAGAATTGGACCTTCTTGGTATCAGTGTTACAATAACCTTTGTGCAGTACTTGTGCAGTATATCTACACTGGCTTGTTCTTTGCTGATACCTCTACCGTAGTTTGGCCTGGAGACAGAGAAATGCATTAGACAATTAGAAAAGGAAAAACATTTGCCAACTGAGTAGGAAGGATAAAATATCTAAACTGATCTCTACTTTAAAGCATAAATTGTGCAGCTCAAAAGAGCCTGTTCATGGGGTCATCTGGATTCAATCTTGATGATGAAGTCTTACAAAACTGGCTTCTTTTTCTACAGTGTTTTTTCTGACATGGAACCTTTCCTCCAGCTGGAGATACTGGCTGCAGTGAAGTGGGCATAGTCAGTCAGAGAAAGATTAAGATTTAGGAATGTGGAAGAAAGGGACAGAGCCAGCCACCTGCACTGGCCCTTCTGCGTTGTCAAAGAATGCAGCAGGAGAAGCAGGAATAGGCTGAGGTATACTGCACTGGGCTACCTATTAAATCCTGGCATAACAGAAAGATGGCCTTGCCAAAAAGAACGTACTTTCTCTTCTTTAAAATAGAATAGAGGGGTGCAGAGTAACAATGCTTCCGCTGTACTGGATGTAGTATACCGCCCATAAGGAACCAGCAGTTGTAGACAAAGGGATTTTGGTAGGAATTGACTCCCTCATGCATGGTCGGGCACAAGTTCTTCAATTTATTTTTTAACTTGAATAAACAGAAAATGACATAGCGGATTCCATGTCAGCCAAAAGAGCCATCTGTGGTCTAACCCTGTGAGAAACGGTATAGCAATAATTCCAATGCCACCAACAGTGTGGAGTTTGCCAAAAAAGCAGATGCTTCTTTTGACATGCATCTTCAATGCGGTGCCGTTTCTATCCTATAATTGCTGTCTATGGAGGGAGGGTGGATAGGGATAGCCAGATGAGCAGAATGCTGAAACTGTAGTTTTGGGGGAAAAAACCCAAGAGTTTGGAAAATAACAACAAAAAATAAAAAAGAAAGACTATAAAAATAACTTTTAAAAAAAGCTGAAATAAAAAACTGCAGAATTCTCCTATGTGCTTCATGAAACCTGTGACACTTTTTAAGTAAGAGACAGTACTTGCAAGAGCTTATCAGAAATCTGAAGTCTAATACAATATGGAAGAACAGTACATAATACTTAGGAAACTTTTCTGCAGAGTTTTTAACTTTTCAATAGAAAACATTTCTTCTCTATTATTTTAAAGAACTAAGGATCGGCCAAACATACTTTTTTTACTGTACTGCCAGTCTTTGTAATTCAGACATTCAAGCAGTTCTCTGCGTAAGCCAAGGTATCTATGTGTCTGTACTGTGCTGTTTTTTAACGTGGTACTTAGACTCATCAACAGCAGCTTTATGAGATACATAGACTTAGCTGGACTAACCACCAAAATACAATGATGGATGGCATTCTTAATTGTTAAGAAAAGAGCATCATGAATGTTGCATATTTACTCTATGAAATTAAAAACTTAAGTACCTAAGCCCATAAAAATATGCATTTTAACATCATAAATAGAAGTACTTGAAAACAGTAAGTTTTCAATCACATTGAATATTGTCTGTGGTCCCATTTGTTGGCACTGGAGGTAAAAGTTCACAACAGGTAATGACAAAAAAGGTGAACAAAACAGCAGTTGAGCTGGAGATCTGCATTCTTCTAACAGAAGAGTCTGTCCTCTGAACAGAAGTAACTGCCTTGTGTGATGCAGGAAGGTCTCACTGCCAGAGCTTAGTTTTGCAGGATTCACTTAGAGAAATGGTTACCTGCTGTCTCTTACTTTCCTGCAGGGGACCCAAAAAATACCCAGGATAAAACCAGGTCTCATTTTCCATACACTTAAGTCATACCTGGTGGTGCTGCTTTTGGTACGTTAATTCTTCCCATTACACTATAAATGCAGTAAGAGGATAATACGTAATATTTATTTTCAGATCTCAGTACACTTGTTTCCAGATTCCATGAATGTTAAAAAATAATTGCCATTTTTCCTTTCCATTTCTTATTATGGGAGATGTCTGGTTGTTTTAAGTTTTTTCTTTCTAAAAAAAAAAATAATTATAGGAACTTTGTATTATCCTAACCAGAGCAGTATTTTCAACTTTGAAATATTAGTGCACCTTCTGATCTTCAGTCTTGTTTAGGGTAACTTCACTTACTAAACAGTGGTTAAAACCAAAAATGTTCAGAAGCACCATGAATTTGAGGACTGAGGAGGAGGAGGAAGCGATAGGATCAATGATGCCTTTCAGTGTGCCTTTTGCTCTGCTTCCTCCTGTCCCATGACAGTGCATGCTGAGAAGCTAATGAGTTTATTAGCTTGTGCTCCACTCCAGTCCACATCTCGCTTTCTGCTACAGAGTGCCTTAGAAAGGGAACTGCTGATCTAGGCAGTATTTCCTTATTTTGCTGATGAAAATATCACGTGGGATGGTGTCAGGAGTCTCAGTCAAGATCTCTAGATATTTACTGCTTCTGTCCTATCCACTGAGGTGGTTGCACTGGTACTGAAAAAAATTAGGTTGTTTTAATGTGATCTGGTTTTGACATCTATTCTGTCTGCTTTTTTGTCATTTTGTTATCTTCTAGATTCTTGTAAGCTGATTGTTCAATAAATTGTTCCAGAATATTTCTGGGAGTTGAAGTTGGGCTGACTGCTGTGAAATTCCCTGGGTCTTCCTCTTCTCCTTTAAAAAAAAAAAAAAAAAAAAAAAATTGCAAGACATTTGATGGCTGACAGAGAAGTGAAACTATTTATGGGAATTCTATATGTGCCAGCTGCAGTTTGACTGGATGGCTTTTTCATATCCTGGGAATTTGACAACTTTCATGAAGTAGAACAATTACCTGAATACTTTTTTTTTTCTTTGATTTTTTTTCATCTGTTTTGAGCTGACACCTGAAGAGTTTTGAAATGGTGGTAGTATGTAGGAGTTTCCTGTTTAATGAATGCTTAAGCAGTCCTGTATACAGTGAGAAGGGACCACTGTGACCTTCTAGTGTAGGGATCTCTGAACCTCTTAACGCTGTGAGCACCGAAATAGTCATTGTCCGAGAGGCATATGCAAATGCTACGTTTCTGCGCTTTTCCACTTAAACCTCATAGCTGCTGCCTTCAATGCTCTAAGAAACCTTCCACGTGCTTATTGCTGGCATTTCATTGACTCTACTGGAAAAATGGCCCATGCCACTATGTAGGACCTTCCTGCTAGCATATGACCCAGTGTGGCCCCTCTCCCATTGCACAACCTGAGATACAAAAAGCTTATTGAGTAGTTTTTGGCTTAGAGTCTGTACGTATTGTCTTTTGAGCTGCCATTGAAGTGCTTGTGAGCTGTATGTGATTTGCCAGCTCTGTGTGACCATCGCTGGTCTAGTCTTACCCACTGCATGACACAGGAGTTTCTAAGTTAATTGCTGTTTCAATTGAAGCATTTCTCCTACCAATGATACCTTGGATGTTTCCTGTTCTGGAGAAGATTGTAAGATTTTATACCCTGCTATTAACGTGTACCAACAGATGTGTAATGCAAGGGAGGAATTATTATTTGTATTCAGTGTCATGTGCTGGACTTCCTACCTTTCACAGGCTTACACAAACCAATTAGTATGTGAGTTGAGTCTCTGGAAGTGGATGTGTTTTCTTCTAATTGTAATTTGAATCCTCAGGCTGGAACAAAGATTTTAACATAGTCTACAGATTCAGTACCATTTTTTTCTCTGGATCCTGAGCAAAAGCCTTGGCTGGTTTCACTGAAGGAAATAGGTCTGCATATTTACTAGAGTCAAGAAGGAAGTTGGCAGTGAATTCTTTTGTGTCTATTGCTCAATGAAGGGCTAACCGCAAAAACATGTACATGCTTTTTTGTCCTGTAGATCTTAGTACCAAGTGCTCTTTCTTCAGGTGCTTCAGCATCTTGACTTTCTTTTTATATTCTTTTAACTTAGACTAGTTGTTGGATTGCTGCAGCCTGTTCAAATTTCAGAAAATAGAACTCAAATAATTTGCTTTAGATGTGTCTATAATTCTGTCATGGCTAGGGCATGGTACCAATGTATTGTTTCAGAGGATTGTCCAGGGAATCCAGGTATACAACTGAGAGGGAAGAGGATGCTGTGATTCATGATGAGCAAACAGAAGGGAGAAGGGTTGACAGCATCTGCAAAGGAACAGGACACAGCCCTGTTCAGCACTCCTGTCTATCTCCTTTGTGATACCTTTTGTGCTGTGGTGTGGCTAGTTTCATGTATCCAGCACCTTTTATTTGTCTCTGGACTAGGGGAGTCAGTCAGTGGAGCACTTAAAAATACCTGACAGGGGATAAAGTCAATTGAGTAGGGGAGCTCCTGGGAACTTTGATGCTTTTTCATTGTCACTGAGACTTTAGAAGAACTACCTGAACCAGGAGGAGCTTCCTGCATCCATTGCTTGCTCTGTTGTTGCAACCTCTCCTGCCGTCTTTAAGTTAGAGATCTTTATTTTAGTACTAGCAGTAATAATAATAATAATGAAAAAACCCCTATTCTAGGAGAAAAAACTGTTCGGTACCATCAGCATGGATTTTGTCATATGCTTCAATGTGGCCAGGATTATGCTCCCGCTTTTTCAAGTGTCTTTGTAACAAAGAAATACGTAGATTTAGAGCTTTGTTTCATTACTAGCAGAAGATTGCTGTTGCATTAAGCTTTAGTATGTATAATCTAAATAGTATTGGTTCCATCTCCTGTAAAAAGATGGGAACGTGACATTTTGTAACAAGCTGCAATGGTTTACTTCTGTACTTTCTGCTGTTAGCAATTGTTGCTTTCTGGTGAGAACAAGTTTAGTCCTGCTATGTTACTGTGAAGGGTAGTTTGTCCTTTCACCATCCTGAGGAAAAGGAAGCAGAATAGCTGTCAGTGGGGAGAGAGCCTGGGTTATAATCAGAATAGTCTAGGGGTAAAACTGCTAGGATCATTTGAGCTGTGGTTTATGCTAGACTTTGTCTTGTTTCATTGCTGATAGAGCCACTCTTCATGAAGATCTTTTAAAACGGAAGCTGAGAAAAGCACCTCACTCCCGCATTTCTGTATTTTGAGGAAGGGCTTCTTAAATGGCTCAGAAAAAAGGTGTATTGACTGCTTTCGTGGATTTTTGCCGGGAATGTTTCTCATTCTTACTGGCAAGATGGTTCAAATTAGTTAAAGCACAATGGACTTGAGAAGAAAGACAATATTAATTAAAAAAAAAAAGTTGAAGTGAAAAGAGCTTTTTTTTTTTTACTTTCATACATACATGAAGATATCCATCTATGTTTTTGTTTCCTTTTATTTCTTTTTAGTATGGCAAAGACTGTCATCTGTATTTAGAAAAATAGTTTTCCTAGGAATTGGCTATAACATACAGGCAAGAAAAAGGGCATAACCCTCTATTTTTATCTTGCAATTCTCCTCTTAAAACTTGTGTTAAGGAATAAAATTGAAGCTGAGGGGCTTTTTTTTCTTCCCTGTTAAGTGTGATTTGGTGTTTTGAGGGTTTTTGTTGTTTTTTGGGTTTTTTTTTTTTGGTGTGTGGTTTTTTTTTTTTTCCTCCCAACCTGTTTATTGCCATCCATCATTATCGTAATGCCAGCTGTAGTATTTTGGGCGTAGTTCTTCCATGCCAAGATATGGAAGCTTTAGAGACCTTTTGGGGAGAAACCCAGGGCTGGATCTCCAGGTGCTCCTGGGCTGTCCGTGATATTTTGTAACAGCGAGAGTCCCTGCTTGATGCCAGTCTCCACCCATGGGGTCCTGCCTCTTCCCAGCACCTAGCTGTTTCTGCTCCATGTGACTGGAGCATCAACACCCATCTTCACTATCTAAAGGGAGATGGAATAGGCTTGGATCCTGGGTGTGCAAATAGCTCTGTGTGATCACGAGATACGGTATCTGTGGTCTCAGCCTTGTGCAGTAAAACACCCCTTGCTGGAATAGTCCTGTTGACTCTTGCAGTGTCAGTGTAAGACCATGTTTTTTACCCATGCAAAGAGAAGTTCAGGTTGGTGATTTAAAGGAGAAAAAGGGGGCAGGTCTCAGGGATTTTCCCTCCTGAGGAGATTTTCAGCAGGAGTTTGGAGGACCCAGCTTCTGAGATGCTCTTTACTCTTTATACTGGTATCATCCTGAAAATGCTTAGAAAGCAGCTGACTTGCTGAATCTTCCTGTGACAAGTGCTGACAGACTGAAGAACAACAGTTGGAGAACCTACCCTAAGGCAGGAGATGTGAATACAGCAGCGACAGATCTTTCTGTTTTTACTGGTTGACATGTGGCCACTGAGAATTGGACTTGGAGAGGCCTCCAGAAATTCAGTTTTGCTTCCCATAACATTTCAGACATGATGATGGAAGCCATGAAATAGAACAGTGCAGGACACTCAAAATGGCATCTCCACTACAGCTGTCAGTTTGCAGGCTTACACTAAGTGGTCAAGGTTTAATGTTTCCTCATCTAAAGGAAGGTGATAAAGCAACTGTCTTCATCAGTGAACAGTCATTTCTGTTAAATATTTGGAGTTATTCTTTCTGCGTGGGACATGATTTTATTCCAAACAACCTCCTATTTCCTAAGTTGTGCACTAAGTGTGGCAGTGTCTTGCTTCACTAGATGTGGCATCTATTTTCCTGAGCTCTCACTTCTATTGTACATATAAAGCTGGTGTTAAGTAGATTAATAAATAAATAAAAAATCACCCCCTAGTTTAATCCAGAAATTTTCCAGATTCATGTAATTTAATACTTTTTATCACTGTAGCACACATCCACAAAAACTTATGGTAATTTTTGTATCAATGCCAGTTACTGAAGGTGCTGTTTCAAAATGCTGTTTAGTGAAATCAGGGAGGTTAGGCAAAGTCAGACAGGGTGAGCAGGTACTTGAAGCTTAATCACCTGAACAAAGCTAGGCAAACACCAGTGACAAGATTTTGAAACTATGAGATGATCCAAGTAGCAGTTCAGGCTAAATCAGATAGTTAATGTATGCTGTAATTTATGGTTTGAATGTAGAGTAGATGTGCGAGAACTAACTCTGTTGTTAAAAGTCACGGTATTTTTCCCATCAGGAATTTTAGCTGAGTGAAGGAACTCATAATTAAATGCTAGCGTGTTATATAACTTCATAGACATGGTTTTATAACACAAAGTTAGATATTTAAATGGATTGCTACCATAATAATCGCACTCAGTTTTAGGACAGTCGTTATCCAAGTTATCATCTGCTTGTTGGAGTTTTCTTGGACTTTTGTAGTCTGAAGGCAGCAAGCAGCAGTATCTCTCAACTCCTAGGTCAAAGGAATTTCTCAGGGTTGTTCCGTTTTGTTTTGGTTGGGTGTTGTTTTTTTGTGTGTTTTTTTCCTGTTGACAGTGAAGAGATTCTTCTCCTTGGCAGGCAAAATCCTGCTCTGACTCATTTCCAGTCCTTAAGCATAGAGTGGTTTACAAGAAAGACAGGAATGGCTCATATAAAGATGAGTATATTCTCCAGTTGTTTTTCAACACTTGTGATTATTCCTGTTTGGGTTTTATATTGAGAAGAAAATGCAGGCAGACGATTTTCCTTGGTTTAAGGCACTCCACGGGGACTGTTCTGTCACTGAACTTTTCCTAATGAGTACCTGTGGTTTTCTCACTGCTGCAGTCGGGCTGTGAAAGGCTGGAGGGAAGATCTCTTGGAGATCAGGCAAAGGTGTTGGGAGCTCCTCACAGCTGACTCCAGAATGGGATGGGGTGATCATACAGCATATGGGATGATTATTCTGTCACTGGCCTTTTTTGCTTAGAGGTTTGTTGAAGACGACAGGAAAGAAACTGCTGTGGAGAAAGAATGATTGCTAATTAGCTTTGGGAGTGAAGACTAAAGAGGAAATGGTAAACCAGTGTGACAGTGATATTTCTTGTGAACAGGAATATTGTCACAAGAAATAATGGTCTGTTACTTAGATTTATTCCTCCTCTACTTGTATTCAGTGTTTTAATTTAAGATGCAATGATTAAAAAGAAAAATTAATGAATATGTTTTCATGTAGGTTACTTTATTGCAAACTGTTATGAAGTCCGTATGAGAAAATTGTAAGAACAGCTTTTGATATGAATTTGTAGCAGAGACTACAGTTTGTAAAACAAAACTTTTCAAAAATTGATTTCAGGTTTTATAAAGAGCTTTCAGCTAATGTTCATGAAAGCTGTTTCCAAACAAACAACCCCAGGTCTCCACTGCAGAACCTCTTGCCAGTGAGCACTGTTATCATCCAGGGGTGTGGAAAAAAGTCATACATCCTCGCTGACATCGATACATTGGCAAAACCCCAGGCGTGGATGCAGCTGTGCCGGCAGAGGAGAACTTTTATCAGCTTAGCTTATGTTGTTTGGGGAGGTGATGCAACTACGCCAGCAGAAAAACTCTTCTCTTGGCATGCGCTGTCAGCGTAGGAGGCTCTGCCAGCACAGCTACAGCAGCGAGGCTCTGCACCGCTGACGAGCCCTGCGCAGCAACTGCAACTGGAAAAGAAAAGCCCCTTTGAACAAAAGAGAGACCTCTATAATTTAGTTTTTACTAGTAGTCATCGATGAGGAACAGAGCGGAAAGAGTGATTCAGATTTGAAAATTAAGTTTTAATGTAAAAAATATGTTTAAGTCGTATGGCTTTAAGATGTCACTGGCCCTTTAATGGTTGTCTGTGTGTCATTGGGTTGCAGGGTTTGAGAGCTGCAGTACGCCCAGCATCTGTGTTTTGTAAAGCCTTTAAGGCTGGTAAAGGTATGAGATTCTGTGGAAGCAGTGAAAAACCTTCTGTCTGCAAACTTAGGAAGACAACTGTAATCACATTTACATTCCCATCATATTTGGATGTGACCACTAGCACTAGAGCATATTCATGTTTAAATAAAAGTTTAAATTTCTCAGAATGCAGTGTTTATGTTTTACAGGAAGACAGAGTTAGGATTCCTGCGCGCGCGCACGCACACACACTCTTCCCTCTCCTGCCTTCGGCCAGCTGGTGACAAGATTTTACAAAACTCCAGCTCTTCATAATGTAGAAAACTAAGGATTTTAAGGGAAAAACATTGTAAGAACCAAAAGCAAAACCAAACCAAAGATATTGAAAAACAGAATAGAGGCTCTTAGTCTCCGATAGTAATTGCCAGTTAAGATGAAGACTGGTACATGTATGTTGACTTTTACGGCAGCTGTACCTGCATGCACGAGGGAAGTGCACGTTTCAAAACCTTGAACGGAGCAGTTGTGCATTTGATCACTGTGTGCATTTTGAGAACTCCACTGAAGGCTTTTTGAAGAGAATAGCCCCGTGCCAGACTAAGTTTGTTCGGTTTGTTATGAAAATGTTTTGAAACTAGTTGCTCTGTCATTCTGCATTGCTTGTAACCCTAAAAATAATTGCCTGGCGTTACTGGAAGCAGAACGTCTGACAGCCCAACTTGTGCTGCCATAGTTAAAATCAGTCAGTGTTTCCATTACAAACTTGGAGGGAGGGTTTAATCTTTTTCCCATTTTAAATCACGCCTGGAAGAAATTCTAGATCAGCGCGTCAACTCCAAGTATAAATCTTTTGGAAGAGATTTGATGTTTCTAAAAATCTTTATTTAAAAACAAACCAAAAAAAAACCTCCAACCCTATGGCAATGAAATACTGATACTCAGCTTTGAAATGTTAAATGATCAGGAATATATTTCATTCTTTTTGGTAATTTTCAGTTCAATTAAATTAGGCAGCAAAAATGTTTCTACATATCAATGTTGATTTTATAGTGAGTGTTGCAGTTTGCTGTTCCAGGCTATCATTGCTGCATAATAAACCTTGCAATATGCTGAATTGGAAGATTTCAAAACCTTCCTACGGAAACACAAAAAAGAAATGCATAATTATTATAAAGTATCTGATATAAGGCATGCCGTTGTACTTTTCTCCCACTCACAATTTCATTACAATTTCCCAAGGTTATCTCGAAAATGGTTTCACTTTTCTTGTGTATTAAGGCTGTAGTTTCATGGATGCTTTAAACTGAGGTAGACTGTAATCCCCTTCTGTCTGCCTACACATTCCTGTTCCCTGCCTTGTGACAGCCAAAGCTTTTGCGTAGCACAAAACCACATGTGGTGAACCAGATCAGGGAGGATAATTTTCTTTGGTTCAGGCTGTGGCTACACAACTGTTTGTACTAGTCCAAAGAAAAGGGTGGCACCGGGGCGGGAACAAGTGAGTCTACACTGACATCTCACTTTATATTCTGCCCCCCCCCCCCCCCCCCCCCCCCCCTACTGTGCCTTTCCTCTGCAGCTCACAGGGCGGTTCTTTGCTATGAGCTTCCTGAGCCGTGGAGGCTCAGGCTTTTGCAGGAAAGAGGCTACATGCAGCCAGTTCTTTTTGTCAGTGAAAACCTTATAGTCACAAGACTTTTACTGGCAACTTTAGTTCTCTAGTATATTTGTTCAAGTATTTCTCTCTTACAACACCAGAGACCTATTCATAATACTTGCTGTACAGTGTCCTGCTATACTGTTAATGCAAATGATTGACAGTTCTGCTGCAGATTTTCTGTAGGAAATCTGTTTTTATGTTCCATTAGGACCTGATTTTAAGAACAATAGCATTAGATACCTTGAGGACTAGGTAGAAGTACTTATGTGCTTATCTCCTTTTGAAACTTGAATTTTTTGCCATTATACAGAATCTCTTTCTTGACACTCTTGAAATAATCCACAAATACTGAGATCAGTGGCAGTATGAAAGTTCTGCTGAGGCTCACAATTAATTTAAAGTCTGGTCCTTAAGCTGTCCGTGTTCCCTCTCTATCTTTAAAAAAAAAACAGTAGCAGTATTCTGTGAAGTACTAAAAGCCAGAAGAGGCTTCTAATTATTTTTATATTTCTGGATAGATTAAGGAAACAGCATAGTCTTAATTTCTGACACAGTAATTCATTTATGGTGTGAAATAGTCATAGTCATGTAAACTTAGTTTATACCTCCTGGAACCTAGAGGAACAATATCTCTTATTTCATTTTCACATCTGATGCCACAATGAAGAGTGATAAAATCCTATGAGTAATATTCAGCAGAGGTTAGATATAATTTGAGCCTATGTCATGCATTGAGCATGCTTCAGATGGTGGTTGGGTACATTAGAATGTGCATGTGAATCCTGTCCCAAGTGTGGTGTGAAAGCAGGTGTATTTAAAATACATGAGTAATTACGTACAGGTTTATCAGTGCTCCAAATGGTAAACAGGCTACTGTCAACTGAGCTAACATGCATGCTGCGATTGCTATCTATAGTTTACTCTAACGTGCTTTTTCCTTTGCAGCAGTCCATTGTACCAGCCCACCCAATGGCTCCTCCTAGTCCCAGCACCACCAGCAGTAATAACAACAGTAGTAGCAGCAGCAACTCAGGATGGGATCAATTAAGTAAAACAAACCTTTACATCAGAGCACTGCCTCCAAACACCACTGATCAGGACCTGGTAAAATTATGCCAACCGTAAGTACTATGCTTAAATATAAATTATAATGTCATACCTTAAAAGCTTATAGGAGGTATACAAACTGAGTGTTTGGATTATGGGGGAAGAAAACCAGATTCGTAAATAAAAATCCTCTAACTGTAGTACAATGGCAGGTTTCAACTTCCCCGGCAATCAGAAGGAAAAGAATGTGTTTGGCACTTTGGAGAAGCAAAGAAAGTTGAAGTATAGTGGTGAAGAGAAGCAACCCATTGCTTTAGTAAAAAAAACTATGATCACCCATACTGCTGCCTGATGCTGTTGAATTCACAGATAAATGAAAATTAACACCTGAATGTGAAACTTGCTATTAAGAACCTTCAATAGGGGGTCTTCTCTGTTCACTGCGAAGATAATGTGTTGATACAAACTCCTCAAGTAATTGTTCTGTATCATTGTAAATTACAGTGTGCATTTGAATGCTTGACCTAGTTTCAGACTAATTTATGTTTGCTGTACATTACTGCACAATTATATTTATGATTAGAAATAGTCAATCTGTGTAAGAACCCTCTAGTCACTGGAGTTCCAGGTAGACTTGGCTTAGCAGAAGGTTTTCAGGCAATGTTGTTAACATGAGATTTTCTTGCTGGCATGAGTTTTTGGGTTTGTTTTTTTAATTTTTACAGCAGCATATGCCTTTTAGTTACTTTCAAATGTGGATCAGATATCAAGACACCATGCAATTATGTTGTTTATACAGGGTTTAAAATCACCTTTCTTAAATGTTTCACTGAATTTTTAAAATCCTTAGTACTTCCGAAATTCATAGTGCACTTTCTGGATTATTTTGAAATCAAAAGTATTTCGCTAAATTTTCAATATTACCCGTAAGAAAACACCCAAATCTCTCTTGAATGAATGGAAAATCATTAAGATTTGTATGTAACACTACTGTCTGAGATTCTCAAAGTAATTTTATTTCAATTTAGCAGATAAGTAACTAGGAATATACAAAAACACATGCCCAAGATCACAACACCAGTTAGCAAAATAGCCAGGGAAACCTGTAAGTCTTGGATCCCACCTTATATGAGGTGCCTTTTGTTTTTGAATATTGCAAAAAATCTAATTTATAGAGTTTTTTTTTTTTTTTAACAAAACTTGAACTTTCAGGACAGTAGTGACATATCAGTCATCTTAGTATTATAATGAAAACAACTTGCTCTCGGGTCTTGAAAGAAAAAAATTTTCCATTTGGTCATTTTCCCAACAGCAAATGAAATCCATGTGTTTTACAGAAAAGAGAACAAGATTATCAATCTGTGAAAAGATTCATTGATAAATTAAACATTTTTACAGCTTTCCATGTGACAGTGACCTCTCATCACTTGAATTTTACTTGCAAATGCATGTTTTACAGAAGTGGATTTTTCCTTCCTGTTTTTGTCTTTTGAAATGATGAAGAAAGCTTGGCTTGCGCACTCATGTTATGTTAGGACAGAGTTGTGAGGTTATTTTGCACGAGCTGCCCAGTAACTACTATTTGTGCAGTGGTTACTATAGCTCCTTAATCTCTTTCTGAAGACATTTTGGTTTGCACAGTCTTAGATGTAATCAGTGCATGAACATCCTAGAAAAAATATGTTCAATATTTTGCTGTAACTGGTCCTTTTTCTCTTGAATAGCCAGAGATTCTGTTGTTGTTGCTGTTCAATATATAATTGCAGTTGGAACAGCATGAATTTTACAAATAAAGAAAAGGCAAGAACTGCAGCCATGAAGTTATTAAATCAATTCTGACATGAATTTACAGACTTGGAAGGTCATGGCGTTTCTTCCTGTGAGATATTTCTCTCCTAAATGTCTTACTTGAGAAGAAGGGAGGCCCTGTCTCAAAATTCTCCATTTCTGCTGAGGAACCAAGTGAGATGTCCAGAAATTTTAGGTTTGGAACATCTTTCAAAAATCTGGGTAATCTATTAAGAGCCTTAGGCTTCTTTGCCAGCGTAGCCCCTTAGCAACTAACTTGATGGTGCAGTAAGATAGAAATGACAGCACTCTCTCCTTGTTCACAAAAGCTCAGTAATCCACTTTTATAGACTACGGAAAGTTTGAGATGCAAAATGTTTCCTTCCTACAAAACTGCCTAAACTTCTAGGACATAGAGGGCAAGATATTCTCCAAAGTTAATGTGCCGTGTTCATTGTTTAAGCTGAGACCATACAAAATAAATGGAGAATAAAATCTTGGACACATCGAAGTCAGTGAAGAAACTGCTGTTTACTCCAGATCTCTGAAATACTTTCATTAGCTCTTTCCAAATGCCTAAGATTTTACAGGGAGGCTTTGGAGTAATTTTAGCTCCTTTTCCCCATATAGAGTGGATCTTGCCATCCTAAGAGGTTGTCCACTGGAGTGCTTGATGCTAAGAATGTATAGAAAGGCGGCTCTGCATATTGTAGAAATGCTCTTGCTAGCTGGCAATAACCAGTTTTCAGTGGATGTACAGGAAAAGGTCACTGACTTTTGTTTTATATCTTTTGGCTGTTGTCAGAGAAGACAGAAAACCACCTGTGGGTTGAGGAAATAATGGTTGAAAAACATCATTGTCACTACAAATGCCAAAACCCTCCCTTCTGCACAGATTTTCCCTCTGATCATCATGAACTTGTATCATATACACTGTACTGAAAAGTTATTTTCAGTGATTGTTATTGTAGAGAAATATGGCTTTCAATATAATCCCTCAGAATACAAGGTAAAAGAATCTGCAGAGTTCTTGTGTCTTTTACTTGCTTTAGTCAATATGTTTGCTTTAGTTCTTGCTCATGACAGCTAGCAGTGCTAATTTTTGCCATGTTTTTATTTTGATTAATTATTTTTGGTGAATCACTGGAGAAACCTCTTATCAAATTATAGAAGTGTTGGGCTTGCTTTCCTGTTGTAGCACAGCTGTGCAGTATTTATGAACACAGTTAGCAAATGTTGACCAGTTTTGTGGAAAAGTACTTTCCTGGCAAGAGCACAATTTGCCATTATAAGTCTCTACAAATCTGCTCTCCACCTTCATCTGCTTGGTTCCTTCTAGTTTTCTATTAGGTGATGCTTTCTCCTCTTTTCCAAGATAAAAAGAGTGTATTTCAATTTTGTTGTGAAGTCTTACCTGGGAGTACAGCTATTTTCAGATAGTATTATTGGCTTTTGTGTGGGAAATGAAGCTGCCATGTTTCTAAATAGTTCAAACTTGAGCCTGCTACTCCAGTTCTGCATTGGGAAAACAAATTTCTTCATATCAGTTGTGCCAGAGGCAGAAGTGTGGGGAAGAATAAGGTAGGTATTATGTTTGTCGCAAGGATGTTGAAAGCCAACCCAGAACCAGAGCCCGGAGTGTCGGGGGGACAACACATGAGTCAGTCCTGGCCATAAGAGCTTTCCATCGGGTATGTAAGGGTAGGCAAAGCAATTGATGCAATGGCCCACAGATACTATCTTTTCTGTGGAAGGCTGGACAGGAGCGATCAGCTAAATAGAAGGACAAGAGCAGAGGAAAGGAGAAATTAGAGTAAGAATCCAATGAGCACAGTCTGGGGAAGCCTGCAGGAAGCTGTGTGACTTGGCTGTGCAGTTTCTTTTCCCAAACCATGTAGTGCCATTGCATGAGCTCTGCTGTACTGAGCAAACCTCTGCTGCGAAGAGCTGGTTTTACAGGGTTGTTGGAGCAGTGGTAGCCTCAGCCATGCCTAATTGTACTCCCTTTCCATGGCGTGGCTATCGATACTTGCTTGATGTGCCTCCTTCAGCTGTTGTGTTGGGTTTATGAATACATTTTTTAGGCTTTAATTGTACTTTCTTATTTGGTGACTGTTAGAGAGTCATTTCTTGTAGCTTATTTAATATCTGGATCTGAAGCTGCAAGATTAAATCCATTCCAGTTATTCACTGAAATTGTTGAGGCTGCTTATGTGATTAGGGACTTTGGTGATTGGTCTTAGGAGATTCAGCCAGGAGTTTGTAACTTGCTTTGACATGTTTTTTAGGTGCTTTCCAGACTCTCACTAAGTGCTGTGCTTTGCTGCAGATGACCTTTATGCCCAAGCCACATGGTTCCAAAGCCCTGTGCTTTCCACCGTCCTGCTTATGATTTGCTTGCTAGCCTGCAGCATGGCATCTCTGTAACACTGAATTTCTTCAGAGATCTCCTTTTGTGCCATTCACATCATTAAATGAGGATGATACAGCAGACCTTTCATCCTCCTGACAATCCCCAGTCCCAGGATGAGATTTCAAGCTTTGAGGCTTAATCCAGGTCTCCCCTATTCAGTTCAGCATAAATCATCGTGCCAGCCCACCCTTTGGTGTGCTCCCTTCCAGGCTGTTTGCTCATACCGTGCTGCTTGTATCAAGCTGTTTGTAGTCTATATGATAGTTTCGAAATCTGTTTTTGCTCTGGACAGTTTCACTTAGGCCTTCCCCCTTAAATTATCACTGTGTGGTTATAATGTGAGTTTTTAATTGGATTACAATTAGGAAAGCAGCTGGTTTAAGGTAACAAAGTTAGTGATATAATTACCACGACAGACCATTGTTCTGTGCCAGGATGGTCAGAACACAAAAACAGAACCTTGTAGCAGCTGCCTTTGCTTATGTGCGTTGGGAAATCACGTATCTTGTTGAGAGAGTATTTTAAGGATTCCTTCCTAGATATTTGGCATCATGAACACAGGCATAGCTAAAATGAATGGCAGGCTAATAGTAATTTTGAAACATTTGAGCCAGACGTGCTATACAGCTTTGTTTCCACAGCATGGGAACTTTCATTTTTTATAGTTGCATACTCTAATGTTGCCCTGTTTTGAAGCAAGAGCACCCAAAAGTTATTTCAATTCCCTGCTCTTAATAAAACGCATATTTTCATTAAGTCATGTGACAGCCATTAGCATATTAATGTTTCCATGTTCTTTGCTTGCCATGTGATTGTGACCTCTCCCCATGCTGCCGTTTCCCATCCCCCTCAAACACACTCCAGACTGAGAAGTGGTGAACTGGAGCTCAAACATTTACTGTAGCAGGGAGCTGTCATCACAGTGATCAGTTAAGAGCAAGAAATCTGCTAATTTTACTTAGCATATCTCATTAGAAAAAGGACATGTCTGGACTTTAGGAAATAGTCTGACCGTCTTTTGCATTTAACTCTTTGGGAGAGGGTCTGGGCGGGTCACTGCTGCTTAGTTCAGTCTAAGGAAATGTCTGTAGGACATGAATACAACCCCTTTAGATAGATGATAAGGGTAAGGGAAAGTGGAATGGAAGATTTCAAAGCTAACTTCTCCAATTTTTTTAAAGTGTTTTCTCTTCATTCCTTTCTCCTTTATTCTCCATTTTTCTTGCATTTTTCTTTCATGGTTTGTCAGCTGCAGTGAAATATTGCATTCATAATTATGTGGAATATGATTTCATGTCATATAATTAAGTGTGATACATCAGTGTCTCTGAAACTGTTCCCTTTGAGATCAGTATTAACACTGATTATACTGAAGCAGGAGCATCTCTATTGTTCATACTTTTTAGGGTGGAAAGAAGTCCTCTACAAATTAGTTCTTTTAGAGGTTTATGTATGCATTTTTAAATGGTGTTATTGCATACATCTCTGAATAAATAACACCAGGTTTACAGCATATCATTTGGTTGTAAGAGGAGGTAGATTCTGTAGCAGTTGAGCAGTATGTGTTTTGTAATGTTCAGCTGTATATTGGTACCAGCATCGTCTTTTTCTTTATTCCTTCTTCAAGGATTGTGGCATGGTTTGGGTTTTATATATGCTGCAGTGGATTTCCCCTAACTGCACTTTTTCATCCAGTTTTGCTCTTCGGGGCAAACATAACACCAAGAATGGTGAAGGTATGTTCCCTAGATGTAATAACTGATTGTGCCAGTGCTGCATTGCCTGTGCAGGCACAGGTTGATGTGGAACACAGTGCAGCACTGCAGAGAAACACCCACAGTAACCTCAGGACCAGGATTTAGATAATCTCACTTGTGTTCTGCCCAGCTGATGCACCCAGTTTCTCAGCTAGACAAACTGCCAGAGGAGGAGTTGCATGCCAGTATGGTATGTAAACTGGCTCTGCTAGCTTCTGTCTTTGCTGATAATCTTTTAAGAGGTTGCTGTCAAAAGTGAGTATCCCATTTCTACAGCTGAGAAGAAATAGTATTCAGTTTTGTACATCCCTTTTGCCAGACAGACTGGAGAGATGTAGGCCTGACATGGAGACTGAAATGCTCCTTTTTGTTAGGGCTTGACTTCTACAGTCAGTGGTGAGGCATTTGTGTGGTATGCCACGGGAATTGCGATTGGCCTGGAGATGTGATGTTTGGTTTAAATAGTTATTTCCTTTATTTTTTAGCAACTGCTTTCAGCAGTCATGTTATGAAGTGTCTAGCCTGGCATGATGTTGAAGGAAGACTATCTTCCCCTCAATATTTGCACTTTAATTAGACAGAAATAAAATTCAGACAGCTTTACATTCATGATCAAATTAAATCCACGCTAAAATCCTCTCTGAGGAGTTCTGGGGTGTGTGTGTGTATGTGTATATATATATATATATTTTTTTTTTTTACAATAATGCCTTCTTGTAGGATGTCATTAGGGAGCCATATCTATTTTGGGGGAAACTGTAATTGAGAAAAAAGTGAAAAAAGTTGTCTTCTAGAGTCCTAAACTCTGGATACAGACAGTCTCTTGAGATGCCTTGTATTTAAAACAAATATAGTTTTAATTTTCTCTTTCCATTTTGTGATTAAGCAAAGATTGAAGTTTTTCAGACTCAGTATTTCATTTAGCCTAACAGTAATCAGCAGTTGCCCTCAGCGCACCCTCTTAAAAAACAAGCAGTCTTGAATACAAATGCACTGAGGAACTCTGTGTCTGCATTGTGGTTGCAGATGCAGGGACCCAGCGATTGCACAAGCTCCATCTCCCCCAGGAGATGAGAGTTTTGTTGCAGTGTGGGGCTGGACAAGAGGTGATCCCATGGAATTTCCTTTAGGAAGTGGGGGCGAGGGAGGAGAAGAGGGTGGAAGGAATGTTTCAGCCACAGCTGCTTGTAAAAGAAGCACTAGGAAAACAGACTGGTAAAAGTTACCGCCATTGAAGATCTCTTGTTGGAAGACAAAAAGCTGATTTGGTAGCGTGGGGCCTGTAAAATCTGTGAGCATTTGCAAGTCTGCAGGTATTTGTTTTACAGAGATGCAACCCCTGTTCTGTATCTCAGAGCCGCAGGAAAGAAATGTCCTGTGGCAGCTGGCGGAATGCCTTTGATCAGGGTCCGGTCCTGAGCTTCCCTGACGGCAGGGGCCCGACTCAGATGGGAGGTGATAGCAGCACAGTTATTCATCGGAATAATGTAGTTCAAGAACGTTTTGAAGGGGATTGTTTCATTTCAGTGGACTACTGAAAATGTTAACAACTACTAATCAGGCTTTAACAACTACTAATCAGGCTTTTTAGTGGGTTCCATGATGTCAAAAACCAACCCTTCTGTTGGAGACTGCTTAGGCAGACGTCTCAGTCAAAAACCAGTTCAGAATTGAATCAGCTTAGAGCCCAAGCTGATTTCTGCCCCAGCATGCTTACATTTAAGCTTACCCTTTTTCTCAGGATACCATTTAGTGTAGAAAGCAGGATCAGTATTTGCAAGCAGATTCTTGTATCTAATGTCTTGTATCTCATGTGGTTTCACATAACTCATAGAAATCTCATGAAGTCCTGACTTTGTTTGCTAAAGGTTGGTTCTGCTTAGCTCTGACTTCTGTAACGTTAACTCCTTGAAATGAAAAAGAGCCATCTGATGTTGACACGTTGTAAGATCAGTCAATTTTTTTATAACCCTTCAAACTTTCTTTCCCCCACATTGTTGCCAAGCTGCCTTTAGGGTTGAGAAGCTAACACCCCCAAATTGTATGCAACCCAGATAATAAATATGCATATTTTACCTGCAGAGTGAAAGCAGTAGCAAATATAGGTAAACAAGTTAATTCAGATCCTGCTACCTCCAATGAAACTTGTAATCGAGGAAATAGGGAGAAAAATCAGTGTTTATCCTTAAAAAAATCTCTAGAAAATGTTAAGCCTTGATCCTCAATTGTTTTCTCACAACTTCTAAAATTCTACCTTGTTTTGACATTCAAAAAATGTCATCTGCCTCTTTTCTGTTTGAACCGTGCCTTACTCAAGACTCAGACCAACCCTGTAGAAAATTAAATTACTAAAGGGCTGCTGAGAGAAGAATTAACATTTCATCATTTAAATACCTAATCTCTGCAGATAGTTCTGCAGTACCTGGGAAAAAAGTCAAATTTTAATTTGAATGTTGATAATGTTATGATACATGGACACAGAGCAAAAAACACCAATGAAAACACAAAAAGAGAAGACTTTGATTTCGGGTCTGTTTTGACACTGTTAATAGTACAAATATTCCACTTGAATAACCTGTGTGAGTTGAGTTAATCATTAACAGAATCAATTTTGGTGGAAGAAATATGTTCTGATTTGTATCCTACCCTGCCCCTTCCATTTCCGTTTCTTCTCTTACTTACTTTAATCTCTTATTTTCCTAAAAGAGGAAAAATTTGTAATCTGTTGCTTTGCTGCCACAAGAGAAATCCACCACAGTAAGCATTGTGTGTAACATCATTTAATTTTGGGGGTATTAATAATTACATTTAATTAATTGATCATTGTGGCTATCCAAATTGAAATGTTAGCCCAAAATGTGTGTTCTTTTTAAGTGTTTGTTTTCTGTATTCTGTGCAGTTATGTAATTTTACATGCTATCTTTAAAAGAGAGCGTATGGGTCGTATTTTTGCCTAGGACAACTTTGTAGACTTAGGCCTTACACATTATCAATGTTTCAAATCCTAGTGCTGCTTTTTGGCTTAGATTTAGTCACTAACAAGCTTTCACAAGTCTATCAAAATATCAGCAATTATTCTGGTGCATTAATAAGGACTTTTTCTTTAATGTCTGAGTGAATGCAGTAGTGAAATAAGTGTTATGTTAACAGAAGATCTAAAACCAGGAGGAAAAAAAATGCTTCGCAGTGTAATACAAATACTGGAGAAATCTCAAATCTTTTACTTGCAAACCCTAAATGTCAGAAATAAAATGATCCGAACACCTGAAAAAGATTCAAACTACTTCTGGTGTTCAATGACTCTGCTGAAAGGGTAACTGAAGAACTTTAGGAGCCCAGAAACTAGCAGAGTTTTACAGTTCAGGACATTAGTTTTATTTAGCGTATATGTAAAATCGCCAAGGAACCAGCGTGTTGAAAAAAACCACTGGTGTGAAACAGAAGTGCTCACCTGTGCCCCTAAGATGATGGCAAGCTTGACTCCTGTTTGGTTGCAATGTGCTCGCAAAGGCCTGGCCCTAAAAGCACGGAGCACCTGCAGGAGTTTGGTTTGGGTTTTTTTCTTTTTTCCTTCTTCTTTTCAACCTGTAGCTGTGCAGTACCCCAAGGCAGAAATCTCCCCCGTGTTAAGTCTGAATGCCTTGGCTGAGTTCTGGAGAAGCCGTTTGGCAGAGAGAAGAAAGATTCTTTCCCTTCAAGGCCTGAGGGTATCAGCGTGGTGGGGTATCCAGTGGAGCTGACGTAGCAGTGTGCATTTCCTTCCCTGCATTGCTCTTTGTAGTACTGTGATCTGAAAAGGAGTGTTTGTAAATCATCTGCATTTTCTTTTTCTCCAGAGATCCCATATACAACCCACTACATTTCTTACACTTGAAGCTACTTGGTTTTGTTGTGCAGCAGGCTTTGTCTTAACTTTACTGTTAAGGCTTTTTTATTTGTTGCCAAAAGTCTATTTGCTATATTTTGAAGATCTCAAATACTGAGAGGGAAAGTGTTGCTCCACGTTCCTTTTTCTTAGTGGCAGCTTACAGGGCTTCTGTGTTGCCGTACAGAGGTACAGTACTGGCAGTGAAAGACTATTAGCCAGGACTGCTTCTGAAAAAAGTCCCATCATCATACGAAGGCCTCATCATGAATGTACTTTTTATTATGTAAATTAGGATCAATTCTTTTTTAACATCTTCCAAATATTCAGAGCTATGACATTATAAAAATATACAATAATCTGTCCCGTCTTCTATTCTTCCCAAGTGAATTGCATGTTACTTTGTTCCATGAGAAATTCTGAAGTTCTTTCCACCCATTTTATTAATTGCTTATTCAGTTAAATATTTGTTAATTCTCTTTGAAGTCTAGGACACTCACTCTGAATTATGCAGTTTTGCAAATGTCATTAAATATTTTGAAAAGAGTGGCACTCCCAGGAAGAGGGGACAGCCCTGACTGTCACTAATCAACTGTTTCCCATCTAACGCTTGAACTGAGGTTGAGGTGGTAGTCTAAGGAGCACAGGCTCACTGTTTTGGACAACTGAATTGAGTAGAATTGATAAGGTGCAAAAAAGTAGATAGGTTTCAGTAGATCACAGAAAGGCCCAAGTTGTTAAGATGTTCTTGGGTAGATAGTCAGGGTAAGAGAGGTTTCTGAGTCTGATTCCTTTTTGAAAAACAGGAAAAACAATTTTTTTTCCTCTTAAGTTTCCATTTAACCAATAAATTGGACTTTTTGAAGCAATGACCTGAAGCAGACCCTGTGTTGGTCTAAATTGGTATGGAACATGGGACTTCTGCTTAATTTGTGGTGATTCTTTTGGTCTTTTCTATCAAAGATGTTGCCCTTTTAATTGTTACTTAAAATTCATTGATCAAGCAACACTGTCTATATTCTCAAGATAAAACCCTCCACCTGAACTCACTTGGGTCCAAACCCCTCAGTCAGGGGAGATTAGGGATTTGGACTCCGCCATGGTTGTAGCTGAAAGGTGAACAGCAGCAAGACTTTATTTTCAAAGGTAACTGGTTACTGACCAAGCATCCTGGTGATGTTTGTGGTGGATATAGGTTTTGGGAACATTGTTAGTTTCTTTATCTCATGGGGTAAAAAAATCAGATAATTTAATTAGAAACAGAGCACAATACATCTAAATATATAGTTGTAAAGCCAGATGCTCAATTATTTGTAATTGGCTTGCCATGTACTTCACAATACACTAATAAAAACCCTTCTGAAAAAGGGATGCACTGCTGTTTATATCACCACAACAAAACTAGTTAAATTTTTGCCATGAAAAAGGGGAAATTAGTTTCTGTTTCTCTGGATGAAAATTTATGAGTTCCTGTGATAGAAGACATTTTAGTGCTATTAGGACATTTTAGCTTTGCTCTTCTTTTTCTGGTAGTTAGTGTGCCTTTTTTTGTCCTTTCCTTAAGCGAAGGGGAGGGAGGCAGCTTGAAGTGCAGAGCAAAGAGTAAATTTTTGTAATTTTATATTGTAGTCAGGAAGGAGTATTTCTGAGGGCAATGCTTTCTTCTGCTCATTAGTGTCCTTTCCAAACTTCTGCTTTGTTCACTGGGACAGAATTTGCAGAAATTTTAATTGTTCCGCAGGGATTTTACAGGATTTGTATTTGGACCTGGGTTGCTGGTGTTCCGCCTTCTCCAGGATCTTATAGTTTTCTTCTGCTCATGCTTGTGCCAAAGATACTCGATAACTCTTGAGTTCAGCTTCTGCAGTGATGGAGGAAATGTGAGGCTGTTTCTCTGGAGTTGCTTTCCTCTAGTGGTAGAGGTCAGCATTTGGCTGTGACAGCTCTCCTTTATTTTTTTGGCAGGCAGTTCTCTTACATTCTTGTTGCTGAGATCATCCCCACTAGGGCTTTCAGAAGAACATCTGACTGGGGCTCAAATTCTTCACCTTCTGCTGTTCTGACCATATAGTATGTTATAGGAAGGGTCTCAGTCATTTACCATTAATAATTAATTCAATTCTAGATACCTTTTGTTGGCTCAAAGATCTATGAATTTGTGTTTTCTTTCTTTTATCATGATTTGGTTTCATGTTGAGGGTGTGGATTCTTTTAATCCCAAGGATAATTTAAAAGAAAAAAAAGTATAATTAAATTACTGCAGTCTGAGTCATACTTGGTCTGTGAGTTTAGTTCCCTGGCCTTCCCACACAGCATTTCCGATACGCAGTGAGCTGAGGGTGTGCAGGAAAGACTGTAGAGTGACCTACATACTGTTTAACTCTTTACTAATGAGTGGCTTTCTGACATTAGGTATAGCCATTGCCTCTTTGGATTCTGTCTTTTCTGTGTGATAGCTGTATCCATTACATTTTCCTGCTCCTAAGTGGTTTTCATAAAAAAACATTTTAAGATTTCTATTTGGATTGGTTTAAGCATCTTGTTTAGATAAATTGATCAGAAAAATTAGTAAATTAACTATTTTAGAATGTGAAGCATAGGCATTGAGATTTATCCTCAAGTAGAATGTACGGCTTCTTTCACGTAGTATTTTATCACTTCGAAGAGAAAAGTTTGTTTGGCTGCCCTCCTGCAGGCAAAGAAGTAGTCATCTCAGGCTCTCAGTAATATAAAAGGTCTGTAAAGCCCAGAAACGCTGTGACCATGTCATGCAAGCTCCCTTGTTGGCATATGTTCTCGAATCTGTTCAAGAAAGGTTGTGATACAGAACTAACTTCATTGACGTTGGGCTTGCCTGTCAGCTTTGCTGTCATGCAGTGGTTGGTTGATTTTTCTTGGCTCTGTATGAGAATGTGTTTTTTTGAATAATCCCTTCTGTGGCTGCTGATGCCCTGGGTTTGTGAAACCGCCACGGCTGCTCCTTTTAAGAAACTTTGAATCTCTGTCTTACTCTGTTTAATGTAGACGTCATCCGGGATTGCAGTTGATACAGCCAACTGGAGGATCCCAATTTTCTCTGAGACCGGACGACCCAGTTTTGAGTCACCCCTTTGCACGGATGCTCATAGGTTGGGTTTCCCCTGCTAGGCCAGGATTAACCTCCATTGTCTGGGTTCTTCACAGGGAAGCGCAGTGATCCAAGTGCTTCCTCAGGCACACCAGCCAAAGCGCACTCTCGGACGGGGGATTTACCCTTCCATGGTGGCGCTTGACATAGTCATTATACAAAAGTCACTGGAAATGAGGGTCTGGGGGATCGCATTAGTTTCAGCCATCCTGGGTACGTTCTGCATGGCAGTCTGGTAGTGCGCAGTGTGCTGTGACCGCAGGTCGGTCTGCACCTCGGGGCTCGGGGTAGGCTGAATGTGTGGTGGTTCCAGAAGACTGCAGTTGTACTTGCCCAGCTGCTATAGTGATGGGATCAGAACAGGTTAATGGTGTTTTTAAAGAAAATGGTATATTTAAGCTACCAAAAGCAAATTTCCATATAAGTATCTATTACATTCCCTTTGCAAAACTGCAGAAATCAAACTCTGCCTCCTGCCTTCCTTCAATCAATATTCAAAAGACTGTCTATCTTAAGCAGTGTGAAACTGAGGAAGTGTCACTGAATATGACCCTGACGCATCAGCCACAAAGGTTGCACTTTAGATTTTGTGTTACAGCTTGTGATTGCTCATGTATCTAAAATTTGGCAACAGATGGATAGTATTTTGTCTAATGCATAACACTCCTCTGTCCCTCTCTCAGCACTTAATGCTACTGCAGACATCTTTTCAACAGAGCCATGCAGTTATAATCAATAATATGTGAGCTGATGTTTCTGCTCAATAACATACAGCCACTTAAATGCCCTTCTGAAGTATTTTGACCCCTGGAGAGATCTACTTTAGTACAACCATTTTCCCTATTGAAATGGAGATATTTGCTATTCAGCACAGCTGGGACTTGAGAGGAGAGAAGCGGATTCAAATAGGGATAAAGTCTACATGCCGTGCTGTTAAGGGGGCAAGGCCTCTGGAAGGCTTAGCAGTGATTTTTGAATAATTTGTCCATTTAGTGCTGTTCTAGTATGATTGACATTAAGCTACCAGCAATTAAAGGAGATCAGACTCTAATATTAATTGTACAGTTTCTTCATTATGAAGTGTTAATTCCAGTATAGAATAGCTGTTGAAAGCAGGATGTTACTAGGAGTATTTCATAAAAGAAGCACCATTAAAATGCAGCTCAGAAAGACTGGAAGTTATTTGAATGTATTGGGTTTTTTCCTCTTCTGCCTTCCAGGCAGAAGAGAGGCAGTCAGCACTTTCCAAGATGGGGTATTAAATTAGTGCAAGATGCAGGTAAGAACAAATAGGTATCTTTGCGTAGAAGGTATTTTAAGCCAGCAGGTCAGGTCTTGGATTCATCCTGTTGGCTTTCTGTTGTCTTAGTATTACAAAAACAGAAGGAAAACATACAAAATATACTGACATATTTTTAAAAAGTTATCAACAACAGGCATTATTCCAGTGACCAAGTATCTTCTATACAAGATAAATGCAAGGAAAAGCAGTGTGTGTGTGTGTACATATATATATGTATGTATTTTTTGATAAATGTATATATGTAATTTTACACAATATGCGAGACAGCTTTTTGTAGTTCAGAGTTGACAGATGGGTCAGGACTTAGGAAATGGGATGTGGCTGAAAGTGCCCTTGTACTTTGGCAATCTCCAATCTCATGGTTTTCAAGACTTTGCCAACATATTGCTTGGGGCATCATTTATTTAAACTGAGGGTGTAAGACTTGGTTAGCAACCTTCACTAGAAGTGAAATTAATAGGCAAGAATAAATGAAAGAGGAATCTTCTGCAAGTATACAGGCTTGTAGCATTAATAGGTGTCTGTCTGTCTATGCAAATAGGAGGTAATCTCACACTAGCTAGGACTGTAGCCAGAATAACACCTTTTGATTTATACTGTTCTGACTAAAACAAGGGAAAAAAAGTATTGGGAAGTGTTGGTAAATAATTTTCATTTTCCCCTTGCCTTGTCCTTAATTCCCTCCCACAAGAAAAAGAAATATGATTAGGAAAAGCCAAAATAAAGGACAATGCATCATATGCTGACAATGACTGAATTTGGCTTCCTTGGGTGGAGGAGGAGGAATTGAAAAATAAAAGGTCTTCAGGTTGAGAGACTAATGTATGCTCCCAAGCTGATCTGTACTGTTTAGCACAGGGAAGAGAAAGGAGTTATGAATAACAAGAACTGCTCTCTTATGTCTTCATCATTTTATTCTATCAAGCTGTTAGTGTAGGCTCTGCAAAATTTGTGAGGCTGAAATTTGCCAAGATTTATGGTTGGGTGTAGAAATACTGCCTTACTTTCAGATTAAAACAGCTAGCAGTAGTAAATCAATACATGCACGTCTGCAGACCTGCCATGAGCTTGGCTTATAAATACATATTAACATTCATCTGGTTTAATTACTCATCTTCCCAAATCATTGTCTTGATTAGTGATCATTTCTAAGTATGAAAAAAAGGATAAAAGAAATTGCTAGACTGTAGAAATAATATTCCAGACTTGTAATTTGAACCTGTTTGGAACTTCATTATTTTGCTTGCAAATTAATTATGATTTTCAAAAAACTCCTGTATCTTTCATGGCTACGTGGAACTCTGTGCTCTCATATTTTTTTTGTATTCTTTCTGGGAGCCACAGAAACTATGATAATTTATTTCAAATAATATTGTTTCAGTTTTTGCTTTTGGTTGTGTGTAAAATGCGGATTTTTTCAGTGTTTTACTTTTAACCCAGGCATAATTTGTGTCCGTTCTGTAGCATTAGTGTAAGAGAACAACGGGGTAAGACCATTTGCTTTCTTAAAATAACATGGCTTTGTTCTTTGATCTTGTAGCTGTGGGAAACTAACTCCTTCCCATATACCTGAATAGCCTTGTCAGTAGGTGCACAGGCAAATTCCTGCAGAAAATGTAGATTGTCCTGTGTTTTCTTGAGTAAGAATGATTGTAGTACTAAAAAGTGGGTTAGCCAAGAATTCCAAATATCTTTTAAATTAATTATCTCTTTTTTGTAAAATAAGGATTCTCCGCAGTTTCTTTGCTAAACCGGATGCTGAATGATACAGATTAGAAAGTGCAGCCTGCTTTGTGAGGCAGGAATTGAGAGGCAGACGTCTTGATTTTTTTTCTAATGTTGTAGCATTTACTGGTAACTTCTTGTGTGAATGTTTTAATGTATGTTAGTTGATTTATGATAATTTATGATAATTCTGAGATTTGTTATTTGTGACTATCTGAATAACTGCACAAATAATTTTCATGTGAATGATCCTCAGTTCAGTGTCTTATGGTAAAAATTTCTATAATGCTTTCAGTGTAAGAGTACTTCATATAAATTACAATATACTATATTAGAAGTAGAATAGTAGCAAATGAGTTTCTAAACCATTCAGTCTAAGTTACACACATCACTTCATATTCCGCCCAACTCTAAAATATTTTTCTCAAAGAACAGTGCCTTATAATTTGTAAGAAAAACACAGAGTGGTCTTTCACTAATGTTGGTCGTCAAACTCACTAGAATATTGGCAGGAAACAACACTTTTAATGTCAACCAGCATTTGTGTCCCTGCAGACAGATGTTTGAAAATGTAACGTAACTCGACGTAGTTCACACCTTTTAAAATACCTCACATGTGAGTTTTCAAATCAGTAAATAGAAAAATCTCCTAAAAGTATAGGTGAAGATAAGTTGTGAAGTTATTACTTAGCTCTGCTGAACTTTTGATTTTATAAACTGTAAAGATGATGATAAACATAAACTATTTCCTTTTTCAAAAGAACAGACACTTTGGTTAATGCATTACTGTGATTTTTATTTTCTTCAGTGTAGGAGAAAGCAAGCTACAGTTACTTAGACAATACTTGCACTTCGAAGTGTGTCAAAGAGGCAAATCCGCTTGTGTTTCTGATAGGTTATTTATCCTGCTTAACCTATAAACTGTAAAGTAACAAGGCTACTGAACTGATAGATAGCCTAGCAGATGGTTCAGAGATTATGCTAAATCACCTCAGCTTGTCAGAAGTTAGGTTGGGTTACTACAGGGGCAGTGGCTGCAAGAAACACTGAATGGGATCATTTTTCTCAGTTTGTCGCTTGAAATTCCATTTTTCTTCACAGCATGTGGCATCTTGTGTCTTTACAGTTAAAACAGATAGGTAATCAACAAATTTAGGACCAGCATGTTAGTATTCTGGCTTTCATAAGAATCATTAGGATGATGAGAATCTTTAGGTATCTGTGATATGAAAGATGATCTCCTGTGCAGGGCAAGAGGTTGGCTCTGCCACTTTTGCTGCTGTTGCTCTTTCCTTTTTCAGTGTCTGGAGCTGTTGCTTTGGTCTCTCGCTACCATCAAGTTGAGCATTATTATTTTGCTAGCCTAAGAAAGGTTAAATGGAAATTAAATGCCATGTGTTTAGTAGTAAAAACCATGTTGCAGCTAAGCAAGGATAGGCCAAGATTCAGGGCTTTGAAAAAAATCTCACCCTGAAGAATGGGTGATTATTGATCATAGTTCTGTCAAATATCTGTATTCACATCCTCAGTGGAGCAACTGAGGCAACAGATGCTGATAAACTTGTCAGAGCCTAGAATAGAAGTTATAGGTTCATCCTTCAGAATTTGCCTTTTTTTTTTTTTTTTTTAATTAACAAAGCCCCCAAACAAACCCTAATGTAAAGATTATGTACTTTGTATTTTAAGATCTCATTATTTCAATTCTACTGCTGTTGTGTTTTTCTCAAAGTGGCATCAAATGAATTCTTCTTGATGCCTGCCAGGGAAGAATACAAGAGCCTTCCCTTCCGACTCCAAAAGCTCTTGGAGGGGAGGCTTCATGGATTTTTTAACTTTTTTTAATTATTTTTTTCCCCATGATTGTATCATCATAGTACTGAAGAATAACTGCTGTATTTCACATATTGCAACGTTCTTAACCTTATAAAGTAAAACTAAATAAACATGCCATTACTTTTTTTGTTGATTTAAGATTGACAGAGAAAACGCCTCTGCTGGCAATTGTTGGAAATTTGTTCGTTTACTACACACTAGAAAGCCACATTAGGAATGCTGTTTTAGTGTCAGCTGTAATATGTCTTAAACATTTAAAATACCCAGAGATACTAAAAAAAGGCAATTTTCCTGAGTTGTGCTAAATGAAAGGGCATTGTACAGTTGGTCATGCTTTTAGGACAGTTAGTTGTGCGAAAAGGAGCATACTAATTGAAAACCCTTTGCAAAATGTCATAAAAATAGCTGTAGGATGCTAACAGGACTTTTCCCCCTTGATTTTCAGTCAGCTTTTAAGAAATGGATGGAGATTATTCACGTCTCTACAAAGCAAGAGGAAGCAAACATTTCCTGATTTTAAAAACATTTCTTCCCTATCCCCACAGCTCATCTTTGGCTAAACCAGGAAATAACTACTCTTAAGAAAAACAAAATGGGTAGCTGAAAAATGATACTCTCCAAAATCTTATTCCTGTGTGTCACTTTGCTACTTCTTACGGTTTTGAATTCCTGGTTCTTTTGAGCTATAAGGAGTAGTTACATTTGTGTAGAGCCTGTAAACTATAAATCAAATACCTATTCATAAAATACTTCTTTTTATCTGTTAAAATTAATACTCTCCAAGAAACTAAGAAGGCATTTGTTCATGCTTCACCTAATTGTATATGTCCGTCATGCTAAGCATCTGCTCTTCTAAGGACAGAAAGCTGTAAGAGCTGATAGTATATCTGATTTTGCATCTGGTTTTGCTACTTTTGATTACTTCTCAGTGAAATCTGGAGTTGTAACCTACCGACTCTGAAGGAAAGGTCATTTGTACCAAAGTAATATTAGTTTGTACTGTGCTGATGTTGGTAACTGCATCAGCAATGATGATGATGATACATGGTTTTATCCACTGATTCTTATTGAAAACACAAATATGGAAAACTTAAATGAAGAATTAAAGGTAGAGAGGTTGTGAAGAAAGCTTGCTTGATCTTGTGAAGAAGAAACAGCAGCATGTAAGACTATTGAATTGTCAGTAAAGCCAAAGATCTGTAGATCTGTGGGGTTAGGAGTTTTTGATTGTTTTTTTTTTATGTCTGTTGGTTTTGGAGGTTTTTTTGGTTTGTTTTTTGTTTTAGTACACAGATCCTAACTCCTCAAAAATAGTCTTTACATTAATAGACAAAATGTAATTTTAGTCATTTTGTAAAGACAATCAAAACAGTAGTTGGCTTCCATAATAACAAATTCTAATTTATTTGGAGGTATTATTTATCTCCCAAGTAAAATAATAAAAAAAACAACAAGGAGAACTACTTGGATATTTGGGTATCTTGAAAATACGATCTTTCTCTCTGAAGTACCAGAGAGTCAAAGGGACAATTAATAAGAAAGGAACTAGCTTTATGTCAAAACCACACAACCATTTAACAGCTTGTTATCAAAGCAGTGCTCTAACTTTAATTTAGGTTAACAAGGAAGTCCTATTTTGCACACAGTGAAAAATATGATCCAATACCTGAAACGGGGCACATCTGGCTGAGTTGATTAACCCAGTGTTTGCATATCTGAAGCTAGTAAAGGAGATTTTGCTGAACCAAACAAATTAGCCAAATCTATAACAATTTCAAAACACAGCTTGTACTAAGCTAAATTATGCATACCCATTAACTGTGCAAATAAAAATAAGAAAAATATAACTGCAACTTTTCATGTAATTTTTAATTATGCACTAAAAATGATTGGTCCAGCTTTTGGTGGTAGGTACTCATTATGTTCCGGTAGCAAATCTTTAGGTCCATGAGGGCCATAAAGCAAATGAGTGATTCCAAAGAGTTTCTCAAAGAACAGTGTGTCTTCCAACAACGGCAAACAAAATATGGACAAAATGTTCTCAGCAATGTCTCCTTCTACACTGGGGCATAGATGTGGTGAAGAAGAATTTAAAAATGGAAACCATATGGTTTGATTCTGTTCTCCAAACTCAGTATTCTGCTGGATTGAATAGATTTCTTTATCAAGTTTTTGTAGGAGAACATTTACCCATAATTAAATAGCAGGATTGTATTGGCAATTATTTTCTGACATTCCCCTTATTGAGAAATGAAAAATTTGATACATGGAGAAACAAAACCTCCTTCTGTTTATCTAAGCTTAAAAGGGAGCAGCAAGAGCTTGAGGTTCAGTACGCCACTTTCCCAAGATGTAGCAGAGAGAGGGAGGTATGGGAATCAGAAAAAACCTTTTGTACTGCTCAGAGGCTGCTCTGAGCTTGGTTTTTGGATCCAGGAGGAAAGACTGCTGGGGCTGATCATGTTCCTTTGGTTGTGCTGTTGGCTTAGAAATGCCCTGAACACTGAAAGAGCAGTGAGGAATGGGAGCCAGCTGTACCAAGTCAGCCCCTGCTGACAACTCCCTTGACTCTTTTCCTCAGTTACAGGGAATTTTCTTTGCTCCTTTTGCACCAGGTAGTATAGAGGAGCTGAGAACTGCTGCATAGATGAGGCCTTCCCATGGACTGCTCAGGTTTCTCCTCTTCAGGTCTCAGTTGAGATGAATGGGTTGGGCTTCCACATACTCTACAAGTAAGATAGAAAGTGATGTGGGTTTGGCTATTAAGACCATTAGTTTCACGTAAATGTTTTGAGTTGTACTGTTCAAAATAGAATACTCTGTGTTTGGGGAGATGAGGGTGCTGTCTGAAAAGTTGCACATCACTGATCTGTAGAAGTCAGTGTTTGTTATGTGCATTTGTTTAGGGTCATACTGAAGGATAATATTATTCCCTTTCAAGCAGGAATCTACTGCATTTAGAGCACATGCAAGGTGCCCACTGACCATGTTGTGCACTGAATAAGGGCATGTTTGGATAAGAATGTTATTTTTTGTTGTGTTTTGTTTGTTTGTTTGTCTTTAAAGCTGATTTACAGTCTAGGCATCCCCACCTGTATGTTCTTTTTAATGTTACAATTAATATACAGGAATTGCTTTGGAAGTATTTGCTTTATCCATTTTGTTCTAGTTATTTACCCTAGTCTAAAGTAAGGTTTATTTTCACGTGGATCCACTCAGTAACTGCAATGTATTTTAGGATGAACTGATCTGCTCTCCCACATGACCCTCTGTACTGGGTCTGGCTGAGATGCAGTTAATTCTCCCCATAGCAGCCCTCGTAGTGCTGCGCTCTGCATTGGTAGCTAGAAAGGTGTTGATAACACAGCAGTGTTTTGGCTACTGCTGAGCAGTGCTGGCACAGCATCAAGGCTGTCTCTCCAACATTTTTGCCACCCTCAATGGCAGGCTGGGGCTGGGCAAGATCTTGGGAGGGGACATAACCAGGACAGCTGACCTAAACTAACCAAACAGATATTCCATACCATATGATGTCAGATCAGATATAAAAGCTAAGTAAAGGGAGACGGAAGGGGGGCATTTTTGTCTTCCGGAGCAACCACTACGCGTACTGAAGCCCTGCTTCCCGGGAAGTGGCCAGACATCGCCTGCTGATGGGAAGTAGAGAATAACGTCATTTGTTCTTCTTTGCTTTCACGTGCAACCTTTGCTTTCACTTTATTAAACTGTGAAGATTTTGTGTGATGAATGTAGATGTTAACGATAATTCTTAAATATGTGATGCACAGAGGCGAGGGGTGGAATGTATTGGCTTTGTGTGGCAATGTTTTTGGTATCGGGGGGGTTACAGGGGTGGCTTCTGTGAGAAGCTGTTGGAAGCTTCCCCTGTGCCCAACAAAGCCCATACCAGCCGGCTCTAAGATGGACCCGCCACTGGCCAAGGCCGAGCCCATCAGCGATAGTGGTAACATCTCTGTGATAACATTTTTAAGAAGGAAAAAAAGTTGCTGGGACGGAAACGGACAGAGGAGTGAGAACATGTAAGAGAAACAACCCTGCAGACCTGCAGGTCAGTGAAGAAGGAGGGGGCGGAGGTGCTCCAGGTGCCAGAGCAAAGATTCCCCGGCAGCCTGTGGGGAAGACCATGGTGAGGCAGGCTGTCCCCCTGCAGCCCATGGAGGACCCCACGCTGGAGCAGGTGGGTGCCTCAAGGAGGCTGTGACCCTGTGGGAAGCCCGCGCTGGAGCAGGCTCCTGGCAGGACCTGCAGATCTGTGGAGAGAGGAGCCCGCGCTGGAGCAGGTTTGCTGGCAGGACTTGTGACCCTGTGGGGGACCCACGCTGGAGCAGTGTGCTCCTGAAGGATTGCACGCCGTGGAAGGGATCCACACTGGAGCAGTTTGTGAAGAATTGCAGTCTGTGGGAAGGACCCACATTGGAGGACTGTCTCCTGTGGGAGGGACCCCACGCTGGAGCAGGGGAAGTGTGTGGTGAGTCCTGCCCCTGAGGAGGATGAAGCGGCAGAGATAACGTGTGATGAACTGACCGTAAACCCCATTCCCCGTCCCCCTGCACCGCTGGGGGGGGTAGGTAGAGAATCTGGGAGTGAAGTTGTGCCCGGGAAGAAGGGAGGAGTGGAGGGAAGGTGTTTTGAGATTTGGTTTTATTTCTCATTACCCTACTCTGGTTGATGGGTAATAAATTGAGTTAATTTTCCCCAAGTTGAGTCTGTTTTGCCCATGACGGTAATTGGCAAGTGATCTCTCCTGTCCTTATCTCGACCCACAAGCCCTTTGTTTTATTTTTCTCTCCCCTGTCCAGCTGAGGAGGGGGAGTGATAGAATGGTTTTGGTGGGCACCTGGCGTCCAGACAGGGTGAACCCACCACAGTGTTTTTGACCTGCCACATCTTCCTTGCTGGTTCTGCCTGGTTGTTGTGCTCTCTCTTGTCTTTGGGTCACCTGGTGAGAATATTGGCTCCCTATCAAAATTTTTGTGTTCAGCCAGGTTCTCTTTCCTTTCACAATTCCACCTTATAGTGAGTCCATGTGCTCAGAGCCACTTAGATGTTATGAAATCTGTGCTTGGTTTTACCACATGACTCTGGCTCTTACAAATAAAGAGCATTCCATGAAGGGGAGTGATAAGATGCTAAGATGTAAAAATTAATCTAGAATAAACACAGAAGATATGCAGCATTGTTTCTGCATAGCAGAGGAGTTCTGACAGCACTACAGTAATGCAAGGGATAACAGCAGGATCTTTAGGAATGCTATTTTTACAGCTGGACTGGACTTAGGCAAAGAGAGAGCACTGTGTTGTATCTTCAACATAAAGTTCTGGACAGTTCCGGATGGAGGACCTAACCAGCTCTAAAAGGCAAGGACTTTCCATGGTAGCAGAGATCCTTCTGGCATGTTAGTGTCCGAATCAATGTCAGGTGGTAGAGAAACCTTTGCAGCACAAGCTGGAAGACAGTTTGAAAGTACAGCAAAGGGAAGCACTGTGAGCTTGGTGGTATGAGGTATATTGCGTTAAGCTGCTGGGGACAAAGATTTCAACAATTCATTCCAGACAACCCCTATCAAGCCTCTCACTGCCTGTTCTAATTGTACCTCCCCTAATGCACACACAGATAAGTTCTTTCAACACTCAAAATAGCACTTGTGGCAGAGACTTCAAGCTACTTCATTCCCTATTCTTTGTCATGCTCATGATGACATCTTATCGCCCTCACATTTGGAAGTATGTTCATTATACTAGCAGATGTACAAAGGGAGAAAAATAAACAGTGGTTCAGTTTGATCCATGTACGTAGTTTTCTAAGGACCCTTTTCTTTCAACGTCATGGAGGTTGCCAAAATTAGGCTTCAGTGACGTTTCAAAAGTCAAAACTATTCCTAGCTATTTGTAATAAATGTCAGTGGGATTATTTGTACTTGGTTTGACTGTGTTGCTGAACAATGTGGTTTTTAAAAAGTATATGGTGATGCTTGGCTTCAAGTCTTCCACTTCAAAAGTATCTAAGACAAAGGTATAGTGCTGTGTTTTGACATTCACATTGCCTGGCAGTAGATCTTCTTAGGGCAGCTGAGTAGGTGGGGATTACCCTTTCATTTCTACACAAAGAGTATGTAATGGGCAGTGGTAAGCATTATCCTATTAAGTAGTAGTACTGCTTATCTTCCTAACTTGGCTTTTGAACAAGTTTCTTCTTTATCTCCTATCCAAATACACATTGGTATTGGTGTTCTGTAATATAACGATAGCTTGTACACTGGTATGCAGACTGTTACTGAACATACCCCTTTTAATCCCATAACCAATGCCCCCTGGCAATTATTTACCTGCCTCTTACCCAAGCCCTCTCTTCCTTAATGCGTTAGTTGACATTGGTGCAAGTGCTGTATAGAAAAGAGATGCAAAGCTGAAAACATCTTTCAATCTCCAAAAATAATTCAAACTAAAGAGAGAATGTGTTAGCAGCACTCAAAAAAAAAAAAAAGAAAGGAACTCACTATTGCTGCTGAACATTCATTTGATGTTATATTTGGGAGAAAAATAACCTACTTAATAAGGAGTACCGAGTTGCTTGTCACCAGCCAGATTAGCAGTTATTTACCAAGATTAGCACTTAATTTAAAAGAAAGCGTATTTTAAAAAATTACCTCAGAGGAGAGGGAATGAACAACCACCAATCATTGTAGAAATGATTCTGCCAACCATGAGAGATGTGCTCTGCCTTAGGTATCAGGTCTCACCAAGCATGCAATAAGGCTTTGGAGCAGAAGAGTAGCCTCAGCAGGGTGCCTGAGGTAACTAGATGTGTGTGAGCTTTGAGAGGAATGATGATCTTCAGGCAAGACCTAACATCATAGACATCTTTGGAATATAAGTTTTCTTTTGCTTGCTGTGTTCCTTTTTGTGAGCAGGCAATACATACTAGTTTGCACCATGACTTTGATGTGTTTTATAGCTCATTGATTTCTGGTGGGTCTCAATTGCAGTTGCACCCAGCAAATGAGCAGTTGAAGACAGGACATTGTGTTAACAGCGGTATTAGGACTGCAGAATTCATGAGGAAGGAAGTAGATTTTCACGATGGTCATCGTTTGAAGGAAGCACTTACGAGGAACTGCAAGGAGTAATTTCCCCTGATCTCAAACCACATGGTGGGAGCAAGGAGGGGATGTATCCCTCTGCCCAGGCTCAGGTGGGGTGAACTGCATTTCTGTGCTTCATGGCAGGACTGGAGAGCTAGCACATGGGAGGAGTATTCACAGGGAAAATCGTAAGAGAAATCGTGGTGATGGCTGTTATTGTTATGCTGGTTCTCCGAATCATTCCTAGACTCACACTGCTGAAAATTTTTGGCAGTCTTCCATGATAGCTGGTTCTTTGCAGGAGCCATGCTATCTAGGACAGTGAATTAAATCACTAGTGGTCTTGCACATGGGAAGATGGTCCCTGAAGTGGCTGTAAAGAACAGACATGCAGACACCTGTTTATGGGTGTGTGTCAGCATCAGTGGGCCAGCGCAGTCCATAGCCAGCCCCTGACCCCTTCCCTGACCGAACTGGCTGAGGGTTGCAGTTACTTGGTTTACGTAGATAACCAGTGCCACAATTTTTCACCACCACCACTTTCTACACTTTCAAGAACTGAAACAGTAGCAGGGACAAGATCATCCTTCAGGGATTTTTTTCCCACAAAGGGTTATGTAGCTCTTCACTTTAAGAAGCTTAGGGAAGCTGATAGGATATGGAGAATGCTGGCTGTCAAATGTAATGCTGGGTGCAAGCAACTTGGGACACAAGAGTTTAGTGGATCTTGAAAAGCAGTATCCCTGAACAGTTTGCCACTCTCATCTATAACATGTACATTTACTCTGCAGTCAGAAAAATTCTGGAGAACATTTGAGAAGTTTTGACTTACGGACTAGAGAGCTTTCTAAATGCAATGACGTATTTGGAAAATAAGTGGCACTAATAAGGAAGCACCTGCTCCAACTATTAGGCACAATTTCTATTGCTTTATTACAGCTTCTAGCATGGTATATTTAGGTATGCACTGATTTTCATTGATGCTTGTACATTTTTATGCTATAGATGGAGAGTTCTATTTTATATCAGTGTAGACCCTCACAATTTCAGATAAAATAAGGAAGCCAACACCTAGTGGCTAGTGTCCCGGGTTTACCCCCTTGCAACTATTCGAAGCCATACAATAACTTTTTGAATAAACAGAAGGTGCCCGACACTGGTCACAAAGAGTGGTAACTACGCTGAAACATGCATTTAAATGTTCTTTAGGGGCAACATACTTTGTAAATAGGCTTCATCCTTGAATAACTATCACCTTGCAAGTGAACAGTTATTTGAGTACTCTTAACTAACTAAGCTTAACTTTATTTATTAGGCTTCTTGAAGAACTTTTAAGATTAATACAGCTACTGTAGAAACTGAGTTAGTTGTCTTTTGAAATAATGTCTTTTTGAAATGATACTTGCTCTGTTGAAGTTAAATTTAGTAGGTGAACTGGCAAAACTTCAATCTTCCCCAAATTCCATTTTCTTATGCTGGTAACATTTCTCATAATTTTCAGTTCATTTTGGGTTCCTGTACAATAGTAAAGAACCTCTTAGCACACAGTGCTTAGGTATACCTTTTAATGTAGTAAGTTACCTTACATTCTCATGTGAAAACAAACATGTTACATTGTTTCTCTCTTGTATACTTACAGCACTGGATCGAATGTATTTCACAACCAAACAGAGGAGGTTGTGATAAGGAACTTGGGAAACCTGTGCTCTCTTTCAGATTCCGCTGCTCATGCAGGCCAAGGGAGTTGCTTTTTTTAAATTGAAACTGGGATTTGACTTCCAAGGAAAACTGCAAGTTTTCACCAGCAGCGACAAATTCTACTGTAAATTTGATCAAAAACCCTAATACTGACAGACTTTGCAGAGCACTTCAGAAACAGCAATTGTTCCTATAGCTGGGATTGCTGCCCGCCTGTTTCTTGAGCTTAATTGCTCTTAGCTCACTGGGTGTTTGCCTTTGGACTGCGTAGCAGATTGGTACCTGGGCTGCCCAGTTATTGAGAAGTTGAGGAACAGGCAATGAGAAAAAGAATACTGAAACTTTCCTGAGGGATATTTTGGTTTTAGTTGAAATTGTTTACATATCAATTTTCCATTTTAAAAATACAGAAAATTTTTACCACCTTTGCTGATCAGCTTTGATAAATCTGACTTGCACTTGTCACCCTCCAGAGCAAAGTTTTTAACCTTTTTGCATTTGTCAGTGGGGGAGAAAGGGATAGCTAAGTTTTTTTTACTGTTGGTTTGTTGGGTTTTTTTGTGGTTTTTTTTTTTCTGTACTGTGTTAGTTAGCAAGCCTAGCACTGACAAGGCAGCTTGTCTGCTTTATCTGGTATATATACTGAGACAGTTCAAGCTTATGTCTAAAACATGGTTTCTTATATGTACCAGGATTTTAATTGTATTGTATTCTTTTCTATAAAGCACTTTTTCTCTGGTTTGTTTTGTGATTCTGCGGTATCACTGAGAACATAGGGAGAATAGAATGAGTTCATGCTTGAAATTGTTGATCTTTTTTGTCACTTCCATCCGTGTATGAGTTTTCATTATATAATTATATAATCTATATATTATTCCATTTTGTTAAAAGTAAGGGTAATAGGATATACAATAATGTGAACTGGGTATCTGTTGTAATAGGATGTTCTTTTCTCATTTTCCTTACGTATGTCTAATACGTTTTAGGTATGGGAAAATTGTATCGACAAAGGCTATTTTGGATAAGACAACAAACAAATGTAAAGGTATGTATATTTGCCTTTGTTACATTCACCTGAAAGTCCTAACTGATTCTATAAAATATGCTAATATTGTATTTTAAGTGCTTTTAATCTTTTTTTGTTTTGTTTTGAGGTGGTTTTTTTTGCCATTCTTATTCCTAAACTAGTCTTATTCTTGCCCGTGGTTGGTGTACTCAATACGTTTGTTTCCAGTGGAGCTGGCAGACAGCCTATGTCAGTGGTGCCGGAGTGAAGCTGACATGCACAGCGCTGGCTGGCAGTTTGCCTCTATTTTAAAAACAAAAATGGAGTTAAAAGCAGCTCTTCCTCTTTTGCCTGGAGAAACTAGGGAAGCTTACAGAAGACCATTCAACTGTACTAAGCATCTGAAAAAATTATATAGTGTGGAAATCAGCTCCATTGATTAGAGTAGTTTAAAGCAGCACTTAATTACATGTTCCAATACTCTAATTGTGTTTTGTTATATGCTATTGAATGCATTGGGAGAAAAGAGAGGGTTAGTTTTCACTGAAGTAATTGCAGCTGGAAAAAAATTAGAACTCCTTTAGTTAAGCTGGATACATCAGTTCACTGATTTTCATCACTCATTGCAATTGCAGTGAGATCATATCCCAGTAACGCGCATGGCGGGATAAGGTGTGGTAGCAGACATTGAAATATCAGATTTCAGACCTCTTTTTTTTTTTTTTTTTTTACAATTAAGAGGATAATTTCTAAGCAAAGTGAAGAATTAAGTCAGCTGATTTAGCAATGTTAATAAGCATAAAGCTCATGAATGAGCGTAAAGCTGATAGGCAGAGGCAGGAGAGGAGAGTTCATCATTAATAAGGACACAGTTTTTGTGCAGAACTTGAAAGCAGTGCAGGGGCATAGCTTCTCAGTTCCCCATCTTAAGCAATTAAAGGGGTCCTGACAGTTCAGAAACTGAAATTTCTGGATATTTTTTCCCTAGCTTTTATGCAGATGTCATCTGCATATATTGTGACTAGGAAAGAGGAGGTGCTCTTTTCAATTATTTTAATTCATTATATCTGCATATATTGTGACTAGGAAAGAGGAGGTGCTCTTTTCAATTATTTTAATTCATTAATACCTATGACAGCACTTAACTCCCCCAGTTCCTGAAGACTTCAGTAGCTTTGTCACTGATACAGAAATTTTCACATTAATGTTTTAAGAGATTTAAGCTGACTTTTCCAATGCAGATTTTAAATCTCTCTGGTGAAAAGCGGTAACTAACAGTCTGTATACAGCAAATTAAGGCTGCAGGGAAGCTCACTGCATGTCATTGAAATTGCAGTAGGAGCATAAGTAGGCAGAATGCAGATACCTACCTGGAATTTAACCAAAAGATTGACAGCATCTCTGGCTTTTGCCAAAAAAAACCATACCATGGGTATGGAACAACAAGCAATTAAGTTTATGTATCATCTAGGAGGTGGCAAAGCCAGCTTTGATGGCATGCTTGGTATCACTATATAATTTATATATATTGCGCCCTGCAGTGTGGTGGTGTTGATAACCTAGCCTGTCAAGGGTATGGAAAGCTAGTTTTGGGTATGGAAAGCTAGTTTTGCTTTGGCAGCACAAAACTTGGTATGAGCTAATTCACTCTGTTTCATGTCAAGATTTAAGAGTCCACAACACCACAAGTTACATAGAACAATATGCTGCTTTCTTCAGCTTCTTGGCAGGTTAAATAAGCTTGCACTGATGTACGAGGCTGCTCGAGCTGTTTTTCCCAAGTTAAGGACTTCAAAGCTTGTTCAGTTTTTTATCTTTACACAACCATTTTGTCCTCAGTATAGACTTATTGTGAGAGAATACTGTTACCTTCTGAAGAAATAATTCCATTTTCTACTCCTCTAGAGGTTTTTTTTTTTTTTTAGTTGTTGGGAGTTTTGTTTGTTTTCTTTTAACCTAACTTAAACATTGGAGAGGGATTTCTTTAATATTTGAGGTAGTTCACTGGTGGGAAAGAAGGGGGTTGAAAAATACAGAATGAGGTTTGCAATAACATCGAGGGGAAGTAGCTTCCAAAATCTGAGTGCCTTTTGTGAGGCTTGAGCATCCAACTCTCAGGTTGCATTAAAAATCCCAGCCTGTAAGGTCAGTGTCTGTAAAGGCCAAGGTATATTGCTCTTCAGATGTCCTGGAATCCATTAGCTGTATGTTGTTGTTCAGAATAAGAAAAGAAGTTATTGCAAATTTATGGAAATTGTTACAATTAACTTTGGGTTTACTTTAATGTTTAAAGATTGCCTTATATGGCATAAACAATGCTTTCAGGACAGTTTTTTACATCCTGGCTTCAGTAACAGCAGTGGGAAAAACTGATTTGACTTCACTGAAGCTGGGTTTTCACTCACTTTTTAAATTTAACTGTCTTTTATGTATATACAAGGAAGTAACTAATTCACCAAAAATTGGGTTACGCTGCAGTAGATATGCATCTCCTAAACTAAAGTCCTCTCCCAGTTTTGAGTAAATGATGTGTAACTTAGAGGCTTATTCGTCATTTATTCAAACTGGACTAAGAATTGAGTTTAGAAAAATTAACAGATTATGCTTTACTTTCTGATCTCTATAAAATAAACTGATGATGTCACTTTTGCTCTTAGAAGGTACATACCAGGTAACACAAAGCAAAGCACCATACTACTTGTTAGCAATTTGGACAAAAACCTGATAAGGAGTGGGCACAGGAATTGATTTGTTCTATGAGGGTAGTTTCCCACCAGTTCAAGGTTGAAGGACTTCGGTAGATTGTTATTTTTGGGACTACATGTAGAACTTTGGAGTTCAAATTGTCCCTTTTCACCAACAAAGTTGTATTAAATAACCATGCTAGTAGCATATGAACTGTTTGATTATAAGTGGGTTGCTGTCTTGTTAATGAAATACATTTTATATTTCAGGTTACGGTTTTGTTGACTTTGACAGCCCGGCAGCTGCTCAGAAGGCGGTTTCTGCTTTAAAGGCTAGTGGAGTCCAAGCACAGATGGCAAAGGTGAGTTAAAACAACCAGCTAATTCTTGCAATGGGTTGTGAAGATGAACAAGCTTGTACATTAGCAAAGCATTGGCAATATGAACTTTCAAGTTGCAGGCCCTTTACGGAGAGCACAGTCCTCAAGCCACATGATATATTAAGGTAACAAAATGGGGGATTTTGACTGCCGTATCCCAAATCATCTCAACTAATGAAATAAAGAAACGTAGTATGGTAAAGTCTCCAAACCGATCTGGTTGGATTTATCATTTTATTCATGATACTATTTTTCCATTGGCTTCATCAAAAGAAAGATTAGCAATAAATTGGAAGAACTATAGCAGGCTTAACTGTTTAAATACAATATGTTAATTCCTGAAAGAAGTCAATAGCTGAAATAGTTTACAGCACAAAGGTATGAAAGGTTTTATGCATTGCCTGCTTGTTGTTATTGAGGTTAGCAGCCTGGTAATTTGGGGGTGAATTTTTAAGCACAGCATGGCAAAAACTTAACTTTTGTCTTTTTCTCTCATTTTTACTGATCCTTGCCTCTGAATCAGGTTGTTAGCCAAAGTTATCTTCAGAGTAGTGGTCTTTCAGCATAAGATAAGTTTCTCAAATCTATAAAATCAGGGAGATGATACATTAGTAATGATTTCATCATGCATTCTTGTTAGGTCAGATGGCCTGGTTCCGATAGAGTGCCATAAACACCACTACAAATGTATTAAATAAAGAAAATACTACCGACATAATCTGTTCGTATAATTTGTGGTACCTCTTAAAGCAGATTTTTTTGAGTTTGAAAATTATATTCTAATTAAAAAAAATCCAGTAATTAACTACTAATCTCAGAGGCTTTTTTTTAATAAAGTAGTCTGCCGCAGATCTAGCAGATCTTTTATAGTTATCCATTAGGTACAGATTTTTTTCAGATGAGATATTTTCCACAGCTTCTCAGCTGAGGAGAACAGTTAAGCTAACAACATAAAATGTCTTTGGATGGATTCCAGGGCAACAAAATGGAAACCATATGTTTCATACTTAATGCATGTTTCATTACAGCCATGACACAAACATACATGCTTACTGGAAAACACTTGGTGGATTTTTTTTCTTTTTATAAGGTTTTATGTATGCTTAATAAAGACCTTTTAATTAATCTTTAGTTTTTAGGTGATCACTTTAAAATATACACCAGATTTTCAAAGCCTCTGTCTGCCATCTTATGGATATGATATCTAGGTATGAGGGGAGAAAAGAGAATGTCAAGTCATGTAAATTCATTTTGCTAATGAATTTTGATGTCTGATTTAATTGTCATCTTGAATAGATGGAGAAGCTCTAATAATTCACTATAGTAATCTAATTAATAGTTTCTTAATTCTTCCCATAGTATATTTTTCTGACTCATTTCCTCTGACAGTTAGTTGCAATATTGCTAATATTTCTTTCTGTTAGCATTAATGAAAAAATGTGCACCATAATACCTGACATTTTTATTGATTTTTCTGACACAGTGTCAAGCCTGATGACCTGTGGGAAATCTGTAACTATAAAGTTTGCATTCCAGTGAAACTTGTTGTTCTGTTTCTTAACATGGCAAGAGTGTTTGAGTTATTAAAAACCAACCCCAAAACCAACCCAATGAACAGTACCACAACAAACATTCACAAGTGACTAAGAGTATGAGTGCTTTGATATATATGTCTATTTTGAGCCACTGGATTTTTTTTTTTTCTTTTTTTTCCCCTGGGCAGTGCTGCTCTCCTTTTGTCTGAAAAATCCTATCTCCACTTGGACACTCCAAACTGGGAATTGCCAGTCACTTACAGTTGTTTTGGCAAGATTAGCAAATCAGACTCTTCACATGGAAGACACTATAAAAGTTTAGTTGTCTTTGTGTATTTAATATTTTATCCTTTTGCGTGTTATGACCGGTGCAGTGCAGTGGTCGTCTTGCAGTGAAACTGTTCAGGCTTTAGCCTGAGTGTCACAGAGAAAGACTTGGAGGACAGTTTCTTGGCTGTCTGGCCAATGGATTTCCTTACTGACCACTATGACTGCTTCAGTTTCAAAGAGAAATGAACGCCTGTTGTGGGATTTGTCCCCGGGAAGGCGTTGTTATTGCGCTGTGCCCAGGGTGTCAGCCGGCAGCACGGCTCCTCGGCATCCTCGCCCTCCTCCCAGACGCGGTGGTAGTTCCTGACCCGCAGCAGCCAAAGGGGAAGGAAAATGTTATTGCTGAAGCCTTGTTCTGACTCTGGCTGCCATAAACTTCATTTTGCGGTGTCCTGCTGTAGCTATAAGTTGGTGACTTAAAAATTACTTATGTCAGCAAGTTCATCTACAAATCCTAGTTTAGTAGAAGCGGTTCAGATTATATGTATTAAAACCTTCGTTGTTTATTTTGTAGAGATAACTTCAAATATTTGACTTTGTGAGCTTTTTCTATCCATGGGGTAAGATCATGCTGTACTCAGCGGTCTGCTTGCAAGTTGATCTGACTCCAGAAAAATGTAGTCTCACCAGCTATGTTTTGGCTATTGCTGAGCAGACCGGGAGGGCCTGGGACCTGAGACGTGGCTTCAGGCCAAATCCTGCCAAATCTGTTCCAGGGGGATCACTCTCGTTGGAGAAGCAGCCGCCTCTCAGGAGCTGTCGTGATGATAGTGTCAGCAAAGGACCCCAGTGTCAGGCCATCACTCAAGAAACATTATGTCTTCAATTATTCTGCTCTTTCCAAGATCTGAATTGGGAGTGCTTGACTAAAGAAAACAACTTGGGAAGTGTTTTGCTCTGTGCTAGTTAACAGTATCCTCTGGTCGCTGCTGGGACGGAAATGCCTCCAACAATTCCTGTTGGTCACATAATGCTGTTCAGAGCTTACATAAGAGGATACTGCATTGCCAGGGGATGGGAATAGCCTTTGGACAGAAATGTAAAACGGAGGTAATGGGCTACTGCCCCTCTCCTCTCTTCCAGCTGAGTATTACCAGTGTTCAGTCTTGTAATTTGTCTTTGTTGGGATGTACAAGTGGCTGTGGAAAGGGATGAGGAGAAGGATGTAAGCTGTAGTGGTAGCCAGCTTGTTTCAGGACCTAGTACAAAACTAATACCTTATCTCCTACTCTAGAGATAAGGTACGGAAAGAGCAGATAGATGTCTTGCAAGAGTATTGTTATTTCTAAGCTAGTTAGTAACTGGTGAGTATCTAACTTTTATTTTAATTCATTTTAATTTCTTGAAATTTCTTTGATGTTATTAGTTTATTGTCCTTGCTCCTAGAGGAGTGCTTCGATAATAAGCCAATAATAACAAATTCAAAAGCTCTAATTTTGCAGAGCTGTGCATTCTTAGGTAAAATTAGTAGTAGTATTGAAAAGCTCTGCCCATTTTCTTTGCTAGAAAAGTTGTTATGGTTGCTACGAGAGTGAATTTTCTGAGAAATGTGTCTCTTCCCCCCACCCCACAGGTAAAATCGGTGAGATAACTGTAGGTTTCTACACTGTTCAGAGGAGATAGCAGATACCTTTGTATAGGAAGATAGATGCACACAGAAAATCTACTGTATATTGGCATTTTGAATGGAGATTTAAAAAACTGAGAATCTGTAAGGGATGTTTTAGAGATGGTGAGGTCTAAATGCTATCGAGATAGGAGTCACTTAAATTCTCAAAGGTTTTTGACCTTGAACTTAACACAAGGCATGTGAGTTAGTGCTCAGACAAAGTTCTGTCTCATCAAATGGTATTCAACTGAGTTAACTGTAGTTACTGAAGTAACTGTGTTTCAGATGATTGGAAAACTGGCCCTTTTAAATGGAAAGTTGAATTTAATTCTTATTCTACTGGATGTAAACTAATGTAAAAATAAAAAAAGGTAAAAAAGAACTACTGAATAAGAATGGTTAATAAAAACCAGTTCTTCTCATCTTTCTATCTAACAAACTTAAGCCAGGAGGAGAATGATTGTGTTTGCAGCCCAGATAAAGTCAGCTAGAGAATATCTACATTGTACGGACAGCAATGTAGAGATACACAAGCCGGCTAGAATACCAGCCTGGCTGTGGCAGCTCAGAGTTCACTGAGTGCTAAACAACTTCCTTCCTGGTGTGGCTGTGACATTTGTATAGCCATATTGTCTAGCTCATGGTAGGTTGACAGATTCCTGAGATACTATAGTGAAAGGCTTATATCTACCAAAACTGTTCTACATATGGAGTTACCGCTTTTTGCAAAGAGCTTGTAATGTACTTTGGGCATCACAACAAGGATTAACATACGCTCCAGTGTTCTCACAATTTATTTTAGCCCTGTCCTTAAAATTAGTATAGTGTCCTCCCTTTAAAATGATTTAATCATCCAAGCTGAGTGCAGTTGCTATAGACTCAATGAGCCTGATCCTCTAGACTTTATGTTGTTGAAGACCTTGCCTTCCTTAATATCTCCTCTATTCTTTTTCTCTATTCATGAGATTTTAGTTCTTCTGTATGTACAACTTTGCTATAAGATTGTCAAGGTCATTTATAACTTAAACAAGTGATATTCATTCTTTTCCAGTTTGTGTTTTCCTAATTATTTTTTTCCTACGGAAGCACAAACTTACATTTAGTAAACGTATGCCACTTATAATAGAATCCATGAAAGTAGTCCATGCACGTGGAAGATTTTTGTGGTCAATGAAACTCGTTAGTTTGAGCCAAGGAATGCTGTTCCATGTACTAATGTGCGTTTTTGGGGGAAGACTCATTGTTTATCCATTCAAAGATTTCCCCACAGATTCATAATGTTTTAATTTCCTCCTCCTTAAAATCTTCACTGCCACTGACACAAGCATGCTCCTGCTTATATTGTATTAGCTCTCGCATTAACAAATCACTAAATATTTTCAGATATTTTAGGCTTGTGCAAAAAATTAGGGCTATCTTCAGAATTGTTTCTTATTCAAATTGTGTCAGAAGGATGCCTGTGATAACAATGCAAAGTATGTTGTACCATCATACACAGGCTCTTCCACCATTCTTAAGATACAGTTTCTGTTTTCTGGAGTAGTCTGTTGGCCCTCAAAGCAACAGACCAAACTCTCTGAAACTCATTACGTGGGGAAGCTTTTTACTTTATGATAAATACTAGCCCATTGTCTGAGTTCACGTTGATCCTCCAGAACCCAGAGATGACATGAATTTGTAGTCTTTGTATTGTTTGCTAGTGGCTACAAAGGCAGAACTGTGAAGCACTCCACATGTGCTGGTAGCTTTACCTTTCTTTCCAATTAAGTTCAATGCAGGAGCGTTGTTTTAATATTCTAAACTTGGTTTAGGTGACTTTTTTTCCAAGCATATTTGGAAAAGATGAACTGTCACACTGTAAGTGTGAACTTCACAGCAGATATGGGGTTTTTGGGAGGGGAAGGCTGCTTAGCCACTTGCCCTCATCTCTGTAACAGAAGTCGAGGCTTTTCCACAGCTATTAAACATAATGTATTAAAGGCAGTTTTCCTTTATGTTGCTGATGAAGAACATGGTTTTGAGTTAGCAAAAATGAGAAACAGCTAACTTTTATGAGTTTTAATAATGTATTGCTTTTTGTACTTGTCTTCACTGTGGCAACCTTCTGGAGAATTAAATCAGTTTTCATTCCTACAGAGTAAAGTAAGAAAATAAGTTTAGGTTACCATGGTAGCTAGTGCACTTAATCAAACTAGAGAAGGTAAGCATGTTGCATTTTTTTTATTCTGCATCTGGGCTTCTGAATGCCAAAGAACAGATGACAGGCGAACAGGAGCTAACTCAAGCAGATTTCTACAGCACATTTTAACAACTGTCTTGTTAAGAAAAGGTTTCTTTTTACCTAGTTTGTAGTACTTTTTGTAGGCAATAGTATTAAATCCTACTGTAATAGAGAATTTTAAGTAAATATAATCAATTTTCCACCTTTTATTCATAAATGTTCTTAAAAGTCATTATAAAATAAATTGAAGGTAAGCCAAATTTTGCTTACCTGGGGGCTAAATGACCATCATTTCAGGAATTGCATGTGCCTTAAATGAGACGGTTAACAACCACTTCCCTTCAGTACACAGCTTCAACCCACAAAAGTCTTATCTCAGTTGCTAAGCAGTGCTGTGGCTTGTTCAGATGAGGGTCCAGTGCCCTGTTATGAACCGTGATGGGCTCATTCAGCTTTCTGTTGAAAACACTGGCATCCATGAGCAAGATGCAGAACTCCCAGGGAGCACCCTGGTGCCCTTCTAGCAAGGGGAAAGCAAGAATGCCAAGGAATAAAACGGGAACATATGGTTGTAGTGATAGTCTGATTGCAAACTTGAACACAGTGGTTATTGTAGTTAAAAATTCCTTTTCATACAGTTCTTATGCCTCTTTGTGATACAGATATGCCTGTGAAAATGAATTAAAATGTTTAGCTTATTAATCATATATAGTGTTTATGCACTTCTGGAGAACAAGTGAAGATTATGGTAGTGATTTTTTACCCCTGAATTGTCTTGTTAACAGTCTGTGGTCAGACAGTATTAAAACTGCGGCTAAAACAGACATATTTCAGTGAGACACAGGCCAATTGTAAATTTTAAAGTAGTTTCTATACGAAGGCAGACAAGCATTTAATCCCTTCCCTATCAGCCAGAGGATCTTCCATGCTGTGAGCAGTGCCTAGTCACATGTTTCTGAATGGCTATCTGTTCTCTCTGACCTTACACAGAGCAAGAGAAAACAGATGTCTTATCGTTTTGCCAAGTTTCTTGCTTGCAATTTAGGAACAGTTCCACACGCACAGGGAGGTTTTTGTTAATTTCTTTCAGATGATGGCAGAGCGTTTTGCCTTATGTAGGGCTCCTGATCACCTCTTTCTACAGAAATGAACATTAGCAGTTAATTATTCCTATCCCTTTCATGAGAAATACTGTGTCTTGTAGTCAGCTTATTAAGTTAGTGCTATAAGTGCTTTTTAGGACTAAGTACATTAGTCTGCAAGAGCACTGTTCTGCATCTTTGTATTATTATGTTCTGCTAGAGAAGTTCTGGGGATGTGGCTAAAGGTGTTCAGTGAGAAAAGACGGATAGAAACTTGCTGATGTGAACTGCTAAAAACAAGACTTCCTAGTTTTCTTGGTAATATGGACACCTACAGTAGCCCACAAATTCCCTGACATTGTCCATAATCTGCAAATTTTGAGCACTTTAAGTGTCTTTCAGGACCTGCTGAAGGCTCTATTAACTGAGGACACCCTGCATGAGATAAAAAGACTCTTGAATTAAGCAGTTTTCCTAAATCATGTAGAATTTTTAAAAAAATCTCAGTGGTTTAGTGGTTTTTTTATATTTAAATGTTAGCTTGCTACCCTAAAGTGAGAAGATTTCCACTGACTTTAGTAATTCTTTTTGGCCATTCCCATAAAATGATACAAATAATTTCAAGACATCTAAGATTTTTAAGGTGAAAGCAGCTTATATGATTTCATGGATTTCAAGCACAGGAAAAAACCCTACCTTTGAAAGCACTTAGAACAATGACAGTGTATAGGCAAGGTTTGAGCTGAGTTGTTATGTTTGCAGATATTTTTGCCAGTTTCACTTTTTTGCTGAATTCCAGAATGAAAGTTAGAAACTTAGATATCGAAAGAATTATTTTTCTCTTCTGAAACAGAACTGTGGAAACCATGTGAATTAAACTACGGTGAGACAGGTTTTGGTAAGGAAGGAAGTCACAGAACTTAATGTATTAAACTACTGTTTGCCAGAGAGACAGAGGGAGGAGTTAAAAAGTTTGTCTCTCCTAACTTCCTGAATTTTTAACTGTTTAACCATTTTCCATGCCAAAACCTTGTATAAAAGCAAACATCTGTTTGCACGGTGCCTTTTGTGTAAGACAGGATAAAGATGGATTGGGAGTCCTAGTTGTGGTTGCCATTTGGAAGTCAGCTTGGAAATCTAGCATGTTCTAAGGGGAAGGAAATGAGTTGCTGCTTATGATCTCCCAAAATGTACCCAGATAGCTGTTTTAAGGTTTAGTAGTCTTGTGGAGATGACAGAAGCTGCATGGTAATGTAAGTAATTAACAGGAGGAGGGCAGGTGTTTTGCACATTCATAGATATAATTTTTCTGCTGCCAAACTGTATAAAATTCCAAATACACTCTAGAAAGAGTTTAGTCTTGCTTTAGGTCTACCCCAACAGTATTATCTTAGTATTGTAAATGAGCTCTTTTGAGAACCAATGGCAGTCTTTTTTTTTTTTTTTTTTTTTTTTTTTTTCCCCTGCAAAGTGAAGAAGTGGATTAATCTATCCTGACCTAGTTGCACTCAATGATCCTTATGGGTCCCTTCCAACTTGAGATATTCTATGATTCTGTGATTTGTCCTTAAAACTGAACTGCTGCAGTGCCCCAGGGCAGCTGTGGGTTTGCACCTGCAGTGCAGATATAGCCCTGGTGCACTGTGGAATGTGGTTGTTGGCATTTCAACTATTTTGTTCTGGGAGAGTTACAGATGAATGAAATTTCAACTTGTATTCCAGGATTTCAGTGTGACATCCTCATCCATTGGCTGCTTTTTTGCTTTCCCTCTCCCATGTCTGCCATCTTTACCAGTTCTAGCTATGGACGTGTGTAGAAGTATCTTCAAACTTCCCTTTTTCCACTGTGGTCAGTATGTCCCGTAAGAGGATCAAAAGCAGAAATAACTGAATTCCTGGGAGGATTCAGGCTGTGATAGACAGTGACATAGAGAAAGGGTCAGAAAAGTAGAAGTAAGTCCTTTCCAGTCACCTGTTCAGCATGTACCTGGCCAAAACCCAATAGTTACTAATGCAAAATACGGATTGTTTCATGGGCCACAAGTCAATTTTTTCCATCACAAAATGATCTCTGTTCAGAGAAAGCAATTTCCTTAGAACAGTTTCCTCAGATGCACTTTTTTTTTTTTCTTCTGTTCCTAAGGGATTTGCAATGTGTGTTAGTGGTAAAGTCACTAATTCTCTTTAAAGTTGAGCATTCCTTTCTCTAACAAAGTTGTTACACGATTTTATGTCATGAAGCTTTCTCTGCTGGGTAGATAGGAACAAGAATTTAGCTTCCCAGCATGTATGGAGGAAGATCTTCATGTGTTACAGTGAATTGCAGTAGGTCTTTTTGTCCCTTTTGGCAAGGAAAGCTCATGATCTCTCATCCTGAATACACTGCCTGTATAATGCAAAAGTATGGTAACCCCTATCCTGGAATAGGAGCCCGAGAGAAGGGGAACGTGATCTACCCAGTTACCCAAATAAAACAAGTTGCTCTGACATTCTGCAGTTGACTGAGTTTCTTTCTCTATTAGGTGTTTCTGAATATACGCATTTCTGTCTTCGCATGTAAATTACATTTTTATTAGTGTGAACAAAATGGGGCCTTTTTTTATCTTTCCAAATGTTGTTAGGCTTTTTAATGAGAACATTTTTATAATATAATTCAGACTTTCTGTTATTATAGAATAAAAACACTACCAAATTAGATTAAAATATGCAAAGGATCTGATTTTCCAGCTTGTATACTGTTTTAGGTTATTGAGGGAAGTTTTAGGGTATCTGTGTGCAATATATTTTACAGTTTATAATAAAAAGTAAAAAATGCAAAATTTTTCCTTTCAAATACTATTTGGAGTTTCAGGAAATTACGCTGTAGCTACAAATGCAATTTTGTAATGCCCATGGCTGAAACCTCCTATAAAGCTTTTGCTAATAGCGCTCATTAAAGAAGGAATTAAGCCTACATATCTCAAGGTGCAAAACAAAATTGGCTAATACAACCTAAGTAACAAACTAATTCTAAAAACGTGAAAGCTGTCTTCATCTCACATCTCCTACATGAGGAAATTTGAACTGTATGTCAAAAATGTAACTACTGTAACATGGGCTTGCCCTCATGGTTGAACACTGCCCAGAAATGAATATTAATGTCAGCTCTTGCCTCTCAGTGAATCCATTTTCTGGTCTACTCTTTCTGCTGATTTTCTAATATGAAAAAGAAGTCAGGTTTTCTAAGATAATTTAAATCACAAACTTCTATGTGTACTGTATAGATTCAGTATTATTTTGGGAGGGGGGATATTTCCACTAGATAACAAATAGAAAAACTTACGTGGTAGTCAAATGCCAGTTGTAATGGACTGTAAAGGGATGACAAGGACAACACTTGGGCACTTGGAAAAGTTTGTGTTTTGTAAGGTATGTGGGATTTCAGTGTGGCTAGGAATTACAATCATATCAGTGGCATAGCATGCAGATCAGGAGGATGTAATGGGAGCACGTTTCCCTTTTATAGGTCCTTTGATGCTGAAATTTCTTAAAAAACCCTTACAGAAAACTTCAAAACATTAGTCCTTTATAACCAAATGTGAGATTCGGGGTAAATGCAAATAGTGAAGGCCCATAAGCCTAGAATTTGCTTCCCCATTTTTAAGTTTCCTTAGTTTTTGGAACAGAATAATTCATTTCTGTGCCTAAAAGGCATGACCTCCCCCCCTCCAGCCCGGGCTCCTTTTCTTTTTTTGTCCTAGGAAAAACCAGCCCCAACTGAGAGGTGATATCCAGGGTAGCAAGTTATTAAATTATGCAATATGCTACCAAAGGTACTGAGATATTGTTAATATAAGGGCAGCTTAAGGACAAATTGATGCCTAATCTGCATAAGAAGGTATCACCACCCATTCAGCTATAATCACTTTAATAAATGCTTTCATTTCAGTAGGCAAGTGTTGTGGTTTTGTTTTTGTTTTCTGGTTTGATTCAAACCTCCCTGTAAGTCCCTCTTGTGCAGAATGAAAATATGCTGAGGACTATGCCAACAAAATTTGTTTCAGATCATATCATTCCTAGTGCCAAAAAAGTTCTACTGAATGTAATGCACCCTGCAGAGACTTAGATCTATACAGGGAGCCACAGTGACGACATCAAGATTTTGCACAACTATAAGGGCCAAGTTATATAGATCTGTATAGATTAAGAATATATTTAATCATGGAGCATGGTCAGCAATTAGCAGTATGAGAGAGATGCTCCTTAACCACAGCTGGAGAATCTGTAGACAAACACTGGAAATAATCGATTTCAACAAAAATGTTTTTTTGATTGAGGTGGAATTTCATGGTACGTACATAGATCACACAAAGTAGATAGCCTAAGGTCAAGGGAATGGCGAAGACGTGAGTACATTTGTTTCCTCCCTAATCACTCATCTCCTGGCTGCCCTACTCTGTCATTTTGTCTGTTTCTAGAGAAAGTTTTTGGAAGACTTTTGTATTGTCTGAATGCATAATGTAAAAGTTTGGTGAAAACTCAAAAATGTTCATGTGTGGGAGAAGATGACAGTGTCTCACTCACTTCTGTGTGCATCAGCCTATTCTTGTGGTAATATTTTGGCAATGTACATACTCTTAAATGCATTGTCTCCTTTTTTCCTTGTATTATTTTCAAATTGTCATTCCAATCTTTTCTTTTTTTAATTTACATCTGGCTTTATTTAGGTCTTTTCACCAGTCTTGTATTTCCTTGTCTGTTAACTTCTTTCCTTTTATCTTATTTTTGTCTTCTTTTTTTTCTTTCAGAAAAATCTGAAACATGAAGTTGTAATGGGGACTATAAACTGGTCAATTATTCACCTTTATCTCCACTTAAAAATGTCATTGTCAGCAGTAATAGGAGGGGGGGAGCTTTCTCAGGAATGCTGTATACAGTGACAGAAGATGGAGGTCACTAGTACTGGGGAAGAGCAGCCTTTAGAAAGGGGCCTGAGAAGTAGAAATCTGTACTAGCAGTTATATGTAATTATTGTTATATTCAAAATGTCTTTCCAGTGGCAAAACCAATAACAATTGTTTTTAATTTTCTTTCAGCAACAAGAACAAGACCCGACTAACTTATACATTTCCAATTTGCCACTTTCAATGGATGAGCAGGAGCTTGAGAACATGCTGAAACCATTTGGGCAGGTTATCTCTACGAGGATACTGCGGGACTCGAGTGGGACAAGCCGTGGTGTTGGCTTTGCAAGGTACTTCAGTGGTGTTAGCCATGCTGGCAGCTTTTTTCCTTTTTTAATTGAAAAGACCAGAATAGGAGGAAAAGGCAGAAATTATTGAAATGATCAAGCTTTTAAAGAAAAGGGAGATATCTAGATGGAGATGCCAGCAGGGTTTTGTTAATTCTTCCTTTGGTAAAGCAAATATGGCTGTGTCTCATCTCGCTTAGATCAGTAAATCTGAACCTATTGTTCTTATTGGACAACTATCTAAAATAAGATTTCACTCTCCACCGCTTCCTCCTCTTCTCTGTACTTCTCCTTTCTCTTCTATCCCTGAACCAGTAAGCAAGAGTTATACAGTGCTTCATAGACTTTTCCTGTGACTTTTCTGGCTTTCAAGGCTTGAGTTCAAGACAGGAGACCATAAGGAAGAACCACACCCCCTACCCCCCACCCCTTTTTTTTCTTTTCTTTCTTTTTCTTCATTAGTTCCTCTGAGAAACTAATTTCTTCATTAGCTCCTCAGCTCATCATTGCCCTTTGAACATCAGCCATTTGAATTTTATGGCTCATTAATCTATTGTCATGTGGGAAGGAAAATATTTTTATTCACTTACAGTAAATTTCACCTTAAAATATTTGACAGCTTGGTCAAATATCTCTCCCAAATCAACAAGAACAAATATTTTCTATAATTTAGTAGATGCCTCCCAAATATTCTGTCCATGTAAGTCTACTTTTTCTCTAGTTAATTCAGTTATTTGCTCTGGGGTCTCTTCATCAAAGCCTGTTCTGTGCCCTTCTAATGTTTTTTCTTTCTCTCAATAAGTCCTGCTTTAAACCCAGTAAGGCACTCAAAATTTGGAGGCTTTAGATTGGAGATTTCTATCATCAAAAGTAGGGGCATGCTTTGAGAATTGGGGTTCTCAAAATATATTATAAAATCTCTGTCAACAGTCAAATTCCAGTAATACAGATGTTCAGCCAGTATTACAATAGCTCTGTATTTGAACCAATAGCAGAATCTAAAATTAGTGCACAGAAAAGAACTGAGCAAATTATATCTCCTGATGAAGCCAAAAGTTTTAGGGATTGGTTTCCCTATGAGTTGGCTATGGGTAGTTCACAGCACTGTGATTTTTTTATTTATTTATTTTAAATTTCTGCGCTTCCCGCCCCCTGCCAATGTATTTGCTTGGCAGACTGTCCAGTTTCAAGAAGATAAAACAAAGAAAGAAAATTAGAAGCAATGGGATGATATTCTTTTATTTAAGAGTGCAAAACGAGCAAGTTTGGTTTCTACCAAAATTTCTGCCTGTCCCCTTCAAATAAATCAATAACTATTTGTAATATTTTTGGTGTAAATTTAATTGGGCATTTTTATCATACACTTGGATTTTTTTCATATTAGCATATGCATAAATATTTGAGTGTGAACTCCATACAAGTATACACAGAATGTGTGTATGTGTTTTCGGATGATGTACAAAGCAATATATATACAAAAGCTATATTTACTAACTTTGAAAGATAGTGATACTTTCTTAAATGCAGCTTTCACTTTTTGGTACTATGAAGGGCAGAATTCAGTAACACCCAAGCTAAAATTCAGTAGGCATTATGAATTTATTCAGTGTTTTCTCCCTAAACTTGCTTACCAACTCTACCTTGAATCAGTGGTTTTTTTAGGAATGCTTTTATTCTAATATAGCCGGAAGAGTTTTAGAATTGTATGTAAAAGTCCAAAAGACTTGTGTGTATCCAAAACCCTGTTTGTATTGAAGACATTAAAAAAGATTAGTTTTAAAGTATTTTCTCAATAGGTTCTGTATTATACATTGTATGTTTTATATATATACATAAACATGAAGTTATTTTTATATACATATTTATTTATACATATACATGTATTATACATAATTTATAGAATACACATTGCTGTCATATCTCATCAGAATTTCTCCCCTTCTGCAAGGTAGATATAGGAAGTTAAAGTTAAAATTGTCCAAGAAACATGTAGACATTAAATAAAGATTTTAATTTCTTGCCTTTGGGAGCATTTTATTAGGTTAATAAGGGGTAATATATTTTATCAAGTCCAGACTTGAGTCTGAAACTGAATTATATTGTTTGTTTCATACAAGAAAAAAAAATTAGATTTCTTTGATGCAGATCCAACAATCCAAAACTTCTGAAAATTCTCTAGAAGGTATTTTTGAAACCATGAGGAAACTTTCTTGTTCAGTCTGGCATTTTGATGGTTTCGGTTGTTGTCTACGACTGTTTTGTCAGCCTATGCAGAAAGGCTATCAGAATTAAAAAGGTGCCAAGACTTAGTAATTCTTAGTACTGCTTCGTTGCTGCTGAGGTCATTGGCCTAATTTGTGGACCTGAATTACAGAACTTAATACACAAATAAAAAGAAAATCTGTGTTCAATGTTATCCAAACGTCATCTTGCAGACAGCTGCAAAATATATTCTTCTTTTTAAAATAAATTTTGTTATACTTGCATGTCTTGTTGCAACTTAGTCCAAGCTGGCAGTTAGGACCGACACATCTACACAGCAACGTAAGGATGTAGCTGCAACCTGCCGAGCCATTCCCAGACTAGCAGTAGCTTGCCAGTAGTCTACCCAGTCTATTAAGTCTAGTTTTGACAATGTAAGTGCACAAACCTGTTCAGGATGCTGGATAAATTCTCAGTAGCCATCACAGCTATTCAGTTATTGGTTCCTGTTTTGAACGTAATTTGGAGACAATTAAAGACACAGGTACATCATTTAGTTGGGATGACACCTATAAGCTAAAAGCTGCAAAGGCAGTTTGGGTCATGCAGTCAGGCATGTTTATATTTGAGTTTATTACTCTTAAACTGTACAGACACTTCAGAATTCTCTATCAAAAGTGGCATTAACATTTGTTGTATGCATCATGGGCGCTAAGGATTCAGTTATGAATGATTGTGGATCAGTCTTTCTGCTTCCTTCAAGACAGCATAGGTACTTTGTACTAAAGCTGTCCAAGTTATGTTCTGCCTAATTTCTGAGTAAATAAGGGTATTGTATTTGCAGTTTGGCACTGACTTTGTCCTCAGAGTGCATAAAATGTTAACTGAGTTTAGTTTTACTTTTCTGAAATTGTGTGTTCTTAGAAAACATCTTCTCTATTGCTCATACATGGGAAAGCAAGCCACAAAAGTGAAGCAAGAAAAAGCAAGAAATATATTTTTAAAAAGCTCAAAACATGGGAATCTGGATGAGTGTTTAACTTATGTAAATTGTTCTTTATTTTCTTAGGATGGAGTCAACAGAAAAATGTGAAGCAGTGATTGCTCATTTTAATGGAAAATTCATAAAGACACCAGCAGGAGTTTCTGGTATGTTGCATATATTTCTAACAAGATGTATGAATGGGTTACTGCTTACATGGAGGAGGCCTGTTACACTGATCATTGTATCTGGCTTCTCATTCAGAGGCAGGCTTATTAAAATGAAACTGTGTCTTGTTGGATGACTGTAATACTTGCTCACTTGGAACACAGTATAGGACTTTTCTACTGTAAACCTTTTCTAGGAATCTAGTAGTGTTCTATCCTAGCAGATAGACAAGCAGCTAAAATGCCTTAAGCCAGCTATGCACAAATTTACATCCCATATAATCCCAGTTGAAGTTAGGAGACAAGTATGTGTTGTATGTGTATCAGGAGAGAATTTGGCTGATTGTCCATGGACAGGGTTTTTTTTGAGAGAGGCAAAAAATGGACTATTTTTGCCATCTGTTGATAATTTTTTTTGAAGTAATTTTCAAAAAAAGATTTGATTAGAAAAAAAACAGATTTTGCAGCAGTGCCTTAATGCCAGGCACTTTCTTTCACTGGGGAGCCATGACTCTCAAGTCAACGTAGGCTTTGAGGTTCTTCAGGAAGATGGAAGGAGGTCAACGAAGAATGCTGCTTCTAGAAATAGCGTGCAAGGCAAAATGCAGAGAAGCTATGTAGTGCAATTTTGTTGTCACACCAAGTTCCTCATCAGTTTGCCTGCTTTGTCAGCACTGTTTCTAAGAGACAAAATGTATATTCCATAAACACTTAAAAATGAGGAAAGGAAATTCAGAGCAGGAGAGTAAAATAGAAAGAAAATAGGACAACAAAGGAGGAAAGAATACATGCCTGACATTCCAGGCAGCCTTTGGTAACCGTTTTATTGAGAATCCCAAGTGGGAATTTTACAAATTACATTGTTGATGCGGTTGCTGAAGCCACCTTTATCCTACTGGTGAAATGTTCTCTGCAGCCAGACCATGACACCGAGGAGGAGTAAAGCAGCCATCAGCAGGCAGACGAGAATATGGCTTGTTTAGTAAAACTACATACATGCCTTATCCCTGAAAGATTACTCCAGTTTGAGGCAGTCTGTGCTGCAGTAAAAATGGAAAGCTGCTTCAGAGCACAGGAAACCACTCCCTTCACCAACACTGATGCAGGGTTTTGACTTCCCTGGCTTGGCTTTTGCAGACCCTTTGTGTTGGGATTGATTGCTGAGATTATTTAGTTAAAACTTTGTTATACGTAGGGGTTGTAACATTTATTTCTCTATTTCATATATTTAGCAATCTGTATTTTATGAGATGGAAAATCCCTTTAGGGGCAAGAAGATCACGGAATGATTTTCTCTGAATGCTGACTGTGTTCTGATCCACCCTTCATGATCAGTTTTATAGTGCTGCTATGGCTCAGACATAATTAAGGGTAAAAAGTATGGAGAAATCAAGAGTTCAAATTGACATATAGGGGCTTCTCTTCAATTAGAGCCAGTAAAAATCTGTAACAGAATCTCTTATTAGTGCTTTTTAGTTTGCTCATTTTTATTTTCACTTTCATTATCCTGTTCTCAGTGAAGGAGCTGTCAAGCATGTTGCTGCTAATCATGCTCTGTCTCTGGTGGGCTGTTGCTGAAGTTGGAGTTGCACCTTTATGATCAGGTTCAACCAGGTAGAAATAAAAAGTTGCTGCATGGAATTGTAAGAACGGTTTCTGCAGTGTGGAGGAAAACATTTACCAGAAAAGTGTGATTAACTAAGAACAAGAAATTTTCACAAAACTGGTGATTGTCAGAAAGTGGAAACTAAAGAGGGGTCTCAAGATGTAACCCACCTCATGGCCTTTAACTTATAATGTTTAGTTGGCAAAGTAGGCATCTAGGCTCTCTGTCTAGAACAGGTAAAGCAGCACACACCTCCAGAGACTGATGTATCTTTGCTGTCAGCTGTCCCTGCGGTTACAAAGAGTGTCTAGATGAGTCGCTCAGAAATAGATAACTGACTTTCAGACATTTAGAGTTAAGCGAGATGAGTCACATTCTCCATGACGCTGAAAAATGCAACAAATAATTAGGTGCATAAGGGAGTTGCAAGAACCTTGTTTATTAAAGACCCTACTTTTCCATGCTGGCGCTGTGAAGCTGTATTGCTCCTTGGAAAGGTTTTCATGGAGTTTAAATTCTTCCTGGAGTTCCTCACCACATAGCAAGCACATGTCCAATAATGCAATCGTATTAGAGGATGGAGCTTATGCATAATAATATGCTGCATTCTGCCAAAAAGCGGGGCAGAGGGCAACTGTGGTCTTGGACTACCTGCACAGAGAAAAGTGGATGTAGTGGGAAAGGTCTTGGACAAACAAAACATTTTGAAATAGATTAGCATCCTTTGGGGTTATAGAGGAGCAAGTTCAAATACATGCAAAATAAAATTGTAGAACTGGAACTATGTTTAAATTCAAACATTGTGTCCTAGAAACTTGGCTAAAACAGCTCAAAGGGAGCTGGCTATAAAAACACTGTTATCAGGATGAGGAGGGTAGGAGGGACGGGCCTGTAATGAAATAGGTGTGGGAGGAAGAACATCTGTTCAACAAAAACATGCTTTCATAATGCAGCTTTGTTATTTTAACTAAGTTTGAGTTTAAATGGAAGAATGAGTTAAACACATGGGAAGCACAGGTGAAACCTCCTCAGGAGCCTGAGAAGACAGAACAGAAAAACCTCTAAGAATCTGAGAGGGCCAAGGGTAGCACAGGGCAGTCACAGAAGCGTCAACTCTAGAATTGAGTGAGTGACTGGGCATTGATGATACTGAGCAAGCTGAACCCAGATGTAACAAGCTATTCAGGCTTTATTTCTCTGCTCCATATTAGATTAATGAAATCTATTCAATATTTAGTGTGTCCTTGTTTGTCTTCAGTAAGAAAGAAGATTAGCTCAGAGAACAATTTCAAATGCACTGCAAGTTGGTCTAATCCTAAAACTCCTAGGAGTGATGTATTAGTTTCACCATTTGTTCTAGCTGGGGTTTGGACTTTTGTTATGTAAGTTATTGTAATAGTTTGTTCTGGTTTATGGACTATGATTTTCTGCCCATTTTTCTTAGGACTTTGATTTTTGTATTCCATTCTCTTCTCAACTGTGTATTTGTTACACGATTGTTATAATCTTGAAATAACTTTTGCATTTAGTTCTACTTTTCTCCTTAAAGAGTTATTCTTTTCAGTTAATAATGTGATACTTAAAGCTTTTTTTTATTCTCATGTGAAATGTAACCTCATGATGTGAATTGGAGGAAACGGACACTAGACTAGTATAAGGAGCCAGGACACACAAGATGAGTAGCGAGGACAGAGCAGCATACTTAGCCTCCCTCCCCTGAAGATGATACTTAATGTTTGCTGTCTTTTTGTCTTGTGTTGGACCCATAACGGTTGTAGCAATGATCTGCTCGGCAAAATCATGAAAAGGCATCTCCTTCCGATCACAGCAGCATGTAGCTGCATGATGATATGTGAGAATAATTATATAAATAATTACATAAAGCAGTCGTGCTGTAGAATACATAAGGTATGCGTAAGTCTGAGTGTATTTGTCTCTTACATTTAAAATGAAAAATATAGAAGTTAAAAAGCTACAGAAGTTTTATGCATGTTGTATAGGCTTTATGGATTATTTAATGCTTCTTTTACTGAAAAATAATGGGTGATTTTGTTTTAATGGATGTAAGGTAGAGAGCATTTTTGCTGAGCAGCCCATATCATTTTTGCGTCAGGAATGGTGGGTTAAGGTGGTGACCCAAAAATCATAGATTATCCATGACCCACCCTCCTCTTCCCACTTATGGTAAAGATACCGGTCACTCAGATTCTGGTTTAGGGAGGAAATTGAAGTCAGGTGTGAGAGCCCTGCTCCAGCTTGTGCTTTTCACTGTGGACTGGGAAGAGGTCCCCCAGGTATGGTAGACACTACTGTTTGGAATGACTGTGATCTTGGACATCTTTCTAGTGCAGGAGAGGAGTGAAAATGGAGACTTGAAGTAGTTGTCTTGTGGCAGTCATTTTTGAGCTTTTTCTATTTGCTTATTTTTACAAAGTATCCAGCACTGCAGATCTCTATATAGTGAATTTAAGCCACTTGACCATAAACTCACATTTCTTAGTTATCTTTCACAGATCCTTTAGAAATCACCCATGAACAACAGTCTGAAAACCGCTGCTGAAGGGTATTGAAAGGTCACAGTGCTGGTGTTACTCCTGATTGTCATACTGAAGGAAGAGGAACCAAGATTTTACCCATTTAGATCAAAGATTAGAAGCTTTTACTGCTCTAATTCTCATAGTTTGTAATTGCTACTTAGTTTTAAGAAGCAACATTGGAATAGAAAAGAAAAATGCTACTTAAAATCACTCAAAATATTCTCCAGTGACAAATTATTAAACCTTGTATAAATTATTAAAGAAATATAACCCTGAGCACTGTGTTTAAGTGAAGACAGGATGGTGAAGAGTATATATTTTGTTTCTCTTTAAACGAAGTTGGGTTGCACAGCTTCTTTGTTTTTTTTTCATTCCCACAGCTTTTGGCTAAAGTTTCTAGCTGTATAGACTTGCTCTGTCATTAAGGTGATGTTTTAATGTCAGAATTCATTAGTCCCAAATGCTTTGTCACTAGAAAATAAGCAATGAAAGTCACTAAAAGATGCAGTTTAATTGAAAACTGATTAGAAGAATAGTATTTTAAAACTATTTTGTTGGATTTTTTTAATATCTGAAAGCAGAGTTTATTGAAAAGTTGATAAAATTAGCCATGTAAAGTCAAGGATGTAAACACAAAGTCCAACATAAGAGCATCCATTCTGGTTTTGCATTTATGGTATCACCTGGTATGTATTTGGGTAGACACTGAAAAAATGAAAACTAAATTCTAATGTACATTTGTGCACAATGTGTGTATGACAAGGAAGCATTTACTCTCTGGACTAATATTGCATTCACATCTTTCATCTGTAAAAACATTAGCCCTAGAGGAGGGTGATTCAGGGCAGGAGATGGTCAGCACTTTCCACAGCCAGGTTTTAAAGCACTGACCTGCTGTTAAAGCACGGGAAAGCTTGCGGTTACAGAATGCCTCCATAGCAGCAGCTCAACAAACATCTACAAACCATCGAGAGTGTCTGTTGGTTTTCATTAAGTGTCAGTAGAGTGGGCATTGTAAACATGGTGTCTTAGCTGCAGAAGTGTAAGTCCACTGTAAGTTGTAGCCTTTTACATCAGCTATCTCTTAGCTGTGAATGCAACTCCGAATATTTATCCTGTGCTTCTCTGACTTGCACATACAGACAAGGCACTGAGTGATTAATGATCCCCTTCATCACCACGTCTGCACACTTCCCAACAATTAACAATAAAAATGACTCTCCCTTCCTTCCTGGACCACAAAAAACATTGCTTGACTGGTCTGTAGGCCTTGTTGGATTTCTTGTTTATATCTATCTATCTATTGTATACATGTTTATACATACAAGAGAGAGAATCTCTTACCTATTTGTGAAAAATGTGGGGAAAGGTAAGCTGAAGAAATAAATTTCAGATTTAATTTTGAAGAGAGCAAGGGCTATATGCATTCTTTGCTGGGAGGGGAATCAATAGATCATACTTGGCTCCCGTGAAGGTTTATCTCTTTCTCATGACCCTCCTTCTGATGACCATCAGTCATTGTGTTCTTGAAGCAATGAACACAGTAGTACTCAGGTCACATGTATGGAAGAGCAGCCAAAAATTGCAGTTAGGCTTTCAATTGCAGCAGTCCCCACTATCAGCATTCAGATCTTGAACTGGCATCAGGGAAGGCAAATGCTATGGGGTCTTCTCAGAGCAGTTGGCCATATTAAATAGCCAGTCTGCTTCATGTTTTTTTTTTAACGTGAGTTAGAGCTTTCACAGCATTTGGCTTCATTTATGGACACAGTGAGGAGCAAGAGAAGCTGGAAGGTCAGAAAAACAAGGATTCCCATGACTAGATCTGTGTTCAGTAAGATGAAGCACCAACTTCTGGCAAATCACAAAGTAATGCCTTTTTAAGTTTTTTCTTCATTGCTGCTGGTTTTAGATATTACATATGCAAAATCCAATACTTGTGGATAATTCTTGTTCCATTTTTTCTTCCTCTTTACATTTGTCAGGAGAGTGTTTCCAATGCACCACAGAAGAGGTTTCATCATTTAAAATTTAGCTGCTTTCAGTTATCTACAAACAATAAAAAAATATTTATTCTTAAAATAGATTTTTATGAACATTTTATTCAAACAGGTGGACAGGTTTACTCTCACTTTTTTTAAAAAAGTGATCTTTATCTTGAGACAATGATGGGAAATGTAAGCACAAATAACACTTTCAGAGAAGTTTGTACATTTCACTATGGGTTTTTTTAATGAAAGCATAATGCAGCTTTAAATAAAGTATTTACTACCTGCAAGTTCTATAACACAGAATGATGGGGCTAGAAACCTTTAGGTATTTTCTGATGTCTTTGTAAGCCATTCTCATGCCAGTTTCTTTTGACTTCATCCAAAAATTTATAGTGTGTATTTTGGAAGTCATACATGTTTCCCACAATACTAGATGGTTTGAAATAATTTATGAGTAGCCAGAGGTACTCAATTTAGGGAAGAGGTTTTTTTCATTTAAGGCAGTTAACTTCAGTATTTGGATCTCAACTCTCCCTTTCTGATGTTTTTTGTTTTTTTTTTCTTCACTGTGTAAAATCAGAGTCAAAATAATTTCATACCAGAACCTGACAATTTTACCCATGTTGACTAATCTTCTGAGATTAATTCCTCTTATTTCAACAGAACTGTATGTGGATTAAAATGTTGAGTGATATGACCAAGGTTATTGGGATCTAGCTTTTATAAAGTAACATCAAATTATCCGACAGGGTATTGATATAGTACCTTTTTGGCCCAAATATGCCGAGACAGAAGTTGCTTCTCATGATAGAAGATCCCAAAGCAAAACTCAGTTCTGGGAATGCCAAAAAATCCCCTCAGAAATTCAAGATTTTGAAGAGAATGTTCTCCAGCTTGTCTCCTACTTTAGGGTTTCTGTTATTTCTGTGTGCATTGACTCCACTGTCCATGGGTCTCCAATACTTCTTCCAGTGTCATTAGCCTAACCTTTCCCTGGCTTATTTTATGATTATATGATTTTAATTACCATTCTCTGTAAGATAATACATTTTTAAATTAAGTCAGTTGTCATGTTTACTACTAAAGTCTGACTCTCTGATACTGAAGTTATTTGACTGCTGAATAACAGTGCACGGGTAGGAGAGGTACAAGTCTGATGGGTGTGCGGTCAGTGTCGGAGATGAAACAGGGAACCACATAGCAGTTCTGTCTCCCAGTCCGTCCATCTTTTATAGAGAAGGCTGTCAAAAGATGTATCATGCAGGAAGTGGCTATTTTCCCAGTAGAAACAGAGCTAGTGTTTTAGGTATGCCATCCAAAGCCAGGGATGACTTGGCCATTAGTACCAGTTTTGTGCCAAAGTTTTACAAGTCAAGCTCTTTGCCAGGTTGTAAGTCTCTGAGGTTTCCAATACCAATCATCTTCTGCAAATGCAGACAGAGCGAAGAGCTCATCAGCACTGGCCATGGTTATACTAATAGATTTTTGTGGCATGATACGGATATGCTAAAATTTTTCTTGGGGTTGTTTTTTTGCGGGTGGCCCTCCCACCCCATGTGTTTACTCTGCATTTGGAAAGTTGCATGTTTTCAGATCCAGCCATGTCTCTTGAAGGTGTTTCCAAACAGAGAATGACTGGAGGAGTGTCATGGTAAAGCTTAGACAGCTCATGTGTCAGGAATTATTGGCAGGGAAGCGTTACATCCAAGTCAGAACAGAGCTTCCACCCTGTGATTAGGGAGGGTGTGGTGTGATGTAGCAGAGCTGTGCTTCAGCCATAGGTACGTGGAAACTGTTGCAGTTTAAGATAGTAGCAGGGAAAGAATACTAAGCAAACTTTTCTTTATCGTTGCTTTAATTTTGATATTAAAAACTGAAGTCATGGTCAGGATAATGTTATGCAAAAGAAATTTTTTTAAAAAAGTATAGCAATACCATTTCTTGACCGTATGCAAAAAAACAAGATAAAAGAAAAATCTTGAAGAATTTCTGGTTGCATTGTGTGTTCTTTATAGAGCAGAGAGAAAAAGGGAATGGCATTTTTTCGGTGCAAGGTGGCAGGAGATAAAGGTACCCACTCCACCCTGCCGGTTAGAGTAAGTGGAGGTACTGTGCCAGCTCTTCTGCTATTCTGGATCAGCAGAACAGTTTAAGTTTTGGGACATTACTGAAACCTCCAAAGGCTGAGGGGAATATATTAAAGGCCTTTGGCCAGATTTATTCTCCACCTTCCTTAGATGTACCTCCGAGGAGGCAAAGCTCAGAATTCAGATGGCAGTTCTCATTCATCCCCAGACTAACAGACATATACTCAGGATATACAGACCATGTTTCTTTCCAACAGGTTTTAGGAGCAGTAGTTTAAAATCAAAAATATAAATCATTCCAGATGTTCTGTTTGTGTGTGGCAGCTATCTTTGCGCTATGCAGAACAGTTGCTGATGCTGTAGTATGAGTCCGTGTTATTTAACTGTCATATTGGGAATATAACTTAAAAACCATACTTCATTTGGAGTGCTGGCCACCTGTGTATGAACGCTACTTCAACTAATATTTCTTTTTTCTTCTCAGTTCCTGCAGAACCTTTATTGTGCAAGTTTGCCGATGGAGGGCAGAAAAAGAGACAGAATCAGAATAAATATATACAGAATGGAAGAGCATGGCACAGAGAAGGCGAGGTGAGACTTGTAAGTCCTCCCTTCAAGCTTTAGTGTGGGTGTACAATAATGAATACTTATGAAAATGATAGGCATTGAGACTTCTTGGCTTGGCTCTTTGGCATGTTATAAATGTGCAAGCAACTCTTAGCTGACAGTTTGCAATTCTATAAAATACTTAACCGTATCTTTCTTAACAGGAAAAAAGGCAAAATGCGAAACGCTAAATCCTGCCTCATTAAAGTGAACAACAAAATCTCCTTCAACTTAGTCAGGAATATGCTTGAGAGATTTCTCATATTATAAAACTACCTGAAACATAACTTTATTTACATGTAGTAAATAGTCCTTTGGTTTATGCAGCACTGAAATGCAGATCACTTTCATAGGATTAAAACAGTATACCAATGCAGTGCAGCATTAATTTTTTTTGTCACAGCTGTTTTAATCTTTAATGTTCAAGATAATAGTTTCATAGGCTTACTGTGGTTAGCAAGCCTAGACGCCTCATTTATATGAGACAAGAAAATTCAAATGTGTCTTCTGAAAAACAGCACTCCCCATTCGTTCGTATAGTTAATATACGTAGGCAACACCCTAACTTAATCATCTTCAAGCCCTGCCTCTCAAACACACACAAATTCTCTTAGCCAGGTATTTCATTGATTGCATTTTGTTCCTCAGGCTGGGACCTTGGAAACTTGTATTCATAGCAAATATCACTGATTCTCTTCACTATGTAATTACGTCTGTCAATTAACCTTTCCCTAACTTAAAGCAATAAACTATTTCAATACAAATTTTCAGTTAAGAATAATACAACTAAAGAAAGAGTAAGAGAAATAATTTACAGTCAAAATGAATTTCGTCAACTCTTTCTTTCCACTTTTTTTTTTTTTTTTTTTAAAAGGCTGGAATGACACTCACGTATGATCCAACCACAGCTGCTTTACAAAATGGGTATGTTAAATAATGGCACGCTAAGAAAAGACGAAAGTTTGCATTATGGAAGGTGCACAGAACTGCCATTTAATAAATATTTCTGCATTTTCTAGATTTTATCCATCACCCTACAGTATTACAGCAAACAGAATGATCACTCAGACATCTATTACGCCATATATTGCTTCTCCGGTTTCCACATACCAGGTTTGTATTTGGAACTTAGTAGCTGAAATGGTTCATCAGAGCTTATGTTTATTTATCAATTGCTACATGTGGTTTTATGAATTCTCCAATAATGCTTCATTTTAATGAAGTGGCATCTTCATGCTGTACAGCATGAAAATGATGGCCTTAAAAACTAAGAGTGTGTTTGTTTCAGGAAGCACAGCAATTTAATGAGATACATGGTGTCTTGTAAAACACTCTCTAATGTGTGCTGATGGCTAAGGTATTTGTAGCCACTTCTGCATTTCAAGTGTGATTTTTCGTTTTCTCTTGGTCAAGTTCTTTTAATGTCAATAATATATCTTTAAAATAATTATTCTTTATTTAAAACCTTCTTGATTTAGTTAAATTCTATTTCAAAGATATTTCTCCATGCTTTTTTAACTTTCTTCCAGGTTGTTTTTTTGGGGGGGAAGCCCAACAATAATGTGTTACAAAGTTGCACTAAGAAGGGTTCAGAAACTTGCTTGACATTAGAGAAGGAAATTTAAAAGAGTTCAGAGTTCAAATTATGTTAGCATTCAAATTCAGTGGTTTTATATTAGGAGTAAAGCATTTAATAGTCTAGAACTGTGTTTCTAAACCAAAACTTACTTTAGTTTGAACAATAAATTAAAACATGAATCATGTACATTTTTTGTTCTTAGAGCCCAGCCCAAAGCTTCCTGAAAAGGAATTTTGATAGGTGTCATCTTGTGTCCCCACCAAGGGATATTGACAAACAGTTCAACATGCTGAGAAATTACAGGGAACAGTTTTTGTACTTTGATGATATCTCTTCGGAATTGCCCAATTTTAGGGCATCATACATTTCAGTTTACAAACAACTTGCATTTAATGTAACTAGTATGGCAGTCTCAGGTGTATGCTCTGTAATTACTACTTGAGACACTCCAATTACCCCAGTGTAAGCTAAATGACCAGCTATTTTGGCATTTTACTGTTTAACACATAGATGAAATAAACATTAGTGATTCAGGTAATAAATAACCAAAACTAATTAAATTTGGAAAATTCTTACCTCTGTGTCAGGGGAAGGAAAAGAGGCTGTTTGCTTTTTAGTGAGAGAGACGTGCTGAGTTTTCTAGCTTACTATGGGTGAAAATGAATATAGAAGGCTATGTAGAAGGCATATAGAAGGCAAACAGAGGCACTGTGGGCTATTTGGTCAGTATTCCCTTGCAGAAATTTCCACATACCCTCTCATTGCAGGAGAGAAGAATGAGGAAGAATTGTCCAATATTAGTTTGGAGGTCTAATGCCTTCTTGTGCAAGCAAAGCATTATGTAGGAGTTAAAACAGAGTACTCTGGGGTAAAGGGCAGCTGGATTAATTTTATATTAATTTCTGAGGTGACTTATGCAACAAAATGTTTGCTCTTGGCAGACAGCACTAGTACTGTATTTTTCAGTATATTGAATCGTTCTGCTTTATACAGCAATACCTCTAAAAATTATAGCAAGTTCTTACCCAGGAAAACATTCAGTAGAATTAGCTGCTGTTCTTTATTAAAATCAATAATCAATATCAATATAAGACTCTCAGATATTCAGAATCCAAGTAAAGGTTACTCCTTGAGAATATAGTGTCACTTTTCTGGGCTTATTGAGATAGGCAGACCACAATACTGTATGTTTCCAGAAATGTTGTTGCCAGTATTCCAATATACATGGCATGGAGCTTAAATTATTGTGGGTAGAGTTAACATCATTATGCTTAAAGTGCCACAGTAATAGGAATTGAAAATTAAATTCAAATATTCTGTATCGAGGAGGAAGGAGGTTCTTGGCCAGAAGAGTTTCACAACTTGAGTATTAGTCATATCTTCATTACTGATCCCTTCTCACTGAAACCTGTAGCATTCTGTCATCTACACAACCAGACGTATCTCAAGAGCGTGATTTATTTTTTTTTTTCTTTGAGGCATGGTATAACTTGTTCCTAGATTTATTCTTATTAAAGGTAAACAAATTTAATAAAGTTTTGGCTGTACTTTGTTTCTGCAACTCCTGTATACCCATATGATGGTACTAAGCCAGTTACTGTCATAGTATGAGTAGATTAGCCAAAACTTTAGTCAGGCTGTACCAGTATTTTTGCCATTAAGCTTTTCCCTGAGGAAAGGGAGGGTTCAAGTGTTTTCCATTTTTTAACTCTGTTAGCTCTTTTTGTGATTGAAAAAGAAAAAAACAACTCTAATTTGAAAGTCAGTACCAAAAGGAGGGAAGAAATATTTCCATCTTGCAGAAAATAACCTCACCTGGATTGTTTCAAGACTGTCATCTGTCTGTCCTGTTCACAGGACTCTGGGAGTGATGGTAGAGTCGTGTAAGGGGCTTTAAATGTCCAGCAGCAGTGGTTGAGTCAGTTCTGCATGTGCAGTGCAGGTCAGAATCCTGCCTTATCCTACATACCTACAGGAGGTGGGGAGGAAACATTTTCATTCTTACCTTTAATATTTCTTGCAGCACACTTTGCAAAGACCAGTTGCAACCAGCTCTTTTTAACTAAGATAACCATGTAATCTGTTAGTTTACCTTTTAATCCTTTCAGTTTACCTTGTCATGCAAAATTAGGCATCCTACCTCAATTTAAGTATTTGGGTAGCCAGTGTTTTTGGAGAGAAAACATGCTAGTTGCAAGAGCAGGAATGCTCATCAGAACCTTCTCTTCCTGTGCTTTGGGAATAACATACCGCAATGTCTTGGAGGACAATTCTTCTAAATCTTCTCCTTGTTCCTGGAATAAGATTCCAGCAGAATTCCTGGTTTCTTTTTCCCTTGTGAAAATCCAATAATTTATTTTATTCTGATCAAGGCAGAAGGTGCCTCCTTTTTCAGCACAGCAGAAATCTCTCATGCACCTATTTGAACCCTTTCAGTATACTTGATAAAGTTTGAAACCTGCACTAAAATTATAGTCTACTGTTCTGAAAGGTATATGTGGTAAGTTGCTCCACAGAGTGACTAATTCCACTAAAAAGTGAATGAATAAGGGGAGCGGGCTTCTTAACATTATTTATTAAATTATTACTGTATCTCAGTTGGATTATTCAGGAAAAGAATGACTAAAACAAAAAATAAAATACTGATTTTGTTCCAGGTTCAAAGTCCTTCTTGGATGCAGCCTCAACCATATATAATGCAGCACCCAGTAAGTTTTTATGCTTCTCTGTTGTTGTGTTACTGATTGTATAAACACTTTACATACTTTAAACAACAGGAAATAGGTCAATTCCTGCCCAATTACTTCCAGAGTTTGACAATTACATCATGGTTAAATCATGGATCAAAATGAAAAGAGCAACAAAGATAGTAACCTGAATTGGGGCCTCATTTTATTAGGGAAAGAAACAAAGCTGCCTTCAGGGTATCAAGGTGATGAGGACAATTAGAGTTACCAAGTCAGCATCCTGTGGAAACTTTTTCTTTTTTTTCTTTTTTCTTTTTTTTTTTTTTAAATTTAAATGAGAAGAACTTTGCAAATACCAATGTTTTACATACTGTTTAGCTATCAGGAGCTGGAATTGAAGACCCAAGGTTTTAGAATGGGTCTAACTTAGTTCAGACTGGATAATTTGTGAAAGACAGATGAATGTAGTGATATAAATGACATTATGGGCACTCACTTTAGGAAACCTGCATAGCTTGTTCTGGCTTCACTGCTCATGACTAGTGCTAGTCTCCCTGCACTTTTGGCAGTGGCATCTGTACTGGACTGTCAGGCATTCTAATCTATACTCTCCCATGATATTTTGCTTCTTATCTATGTCATTTGCCAATTAAGTACCATTATATCTGAGACTTACTAGGTTTCTTGAGATAAGCATTACAAATAATAACAGGCACTTTAATATACGCACTCCTGTAGTTAACAAACAAGTCTGTTTCCAGATATAGAAAGGATATTGTCTTGACTTCAATTAACCTCTCCATGCAGATTATAGAATGTAAATCTTCTTGGCAGAACATTTTCTTCTTGTGCATGCAGAGAAGGTGATACTATACCAGAACACCCTCTCACACACTTAATTGTTGTTATATTTGTGGGTTTTGCTGTTAAACACACACGCACACAACTTTTTTAAACTTTTCTCTCTGTCAACACAGATTTTCATAAAAAACACCTTGCAAATCGTGCTGTGAAAGACACAAGTTGATATGTTATAATGCTATAAGGTGTATTGTTTTCACAGGTATACAAGATGAGATTTCACAGTTGAAAATAAAGATCTAGATTCCTGACTTAAGTTCAGTTTTGGCCTGTGCAAAGACTGGTGCTGTCTTGCTCATTTGCTTTGCAGAGAACCCTGCAGTCTACAGACAGGAAATTCTTTTAGTGTTTGATGTGCCTGTGACTCATTTCATCTACACTGATCACATGATTGTTTTTCCAACTATACTCTGAATTTCTTTTTTCTTTTCTTTTTTCTCTTTTAAGGATTAGTTATTGATTCAGAATACTGGCTTTCAGTACCTGCAATTATTTCTGTTAGTTTTGAGCCTCCATCAATTTTAATCAACACTTCTGCAAGCATAAATCATACAAAGTATTTGGAAATGTGTTTTTGTAGAAAATGATTGGTAAAATGAAACTTGTTGATAACCCTCCATTTCAGATTACTCTGAAAACCTTATGAGTGTGCCCTCTGTATTTAGCAATCTCAAGTGTTTAAAAATTCAACATATACTTTTTATGAAGTTAACAAAATGGTACAGGAGTGATAGAAAGGTCATCACAGTAGCTAGTATTTAGACAAAGAATCAGCATTGCTAACCCACTCTTCTAAAACCTGTGTGCTAATGAAACCAGCCATTAAGTAGGGCAGCTGTCTTGTGTGTGAACATTGCATGTGACCCATAGAATTCTCTTAACACAAATGTTCCTCCAAAACCTCCATTCCTAAAGATGAGATAAAAGTTTCTTCCTAAAGCCTGAAATTCCAAAGCTTAAGCTAAGTGAATCTATACCTGGTAACGTGCAGATTTTGCTTTAAAGTTAGCATCTGGTGGAACTCATATTTTACAAAGTGTTTTCAGCAGGTGTCTCAAGTGCATTGTACATCAGTTGCGTGTTCCATAGGAAGTCAATGCAGTTCCTACCCCGTTACCAAACTGTGCAAAACGCATCTGCTTGAGTAGAATATTCAGAATGTCCCAGACCTGCGTCCTGGGTCAGTGCCTGGGATTAAGGAGAGTTCTTGTGGTATATCCCCTCGGAAAGACAGCCCATACTTAGACTCTCAAATCAAAAATGTAATTAAAATCTGAGTGTTGCCACAACCATTTCTTTCTTTCTGTTTTAACAGGGTGCTGTACTGACTCCCTCCATGGACCACACCATGTCACTACAGCCTGCGTCGATGATAAGCCCTCTGACACAGCAGATGAGTCATCTTTCATTAGGCAGTACTGGAACAGTATGTAGCAATTTAATACAAAATAGAACTCACACAACCAGAAAATACTACATGTAGATCACAGTATGCATGTGCAGCTTGCATGTAGAAAAAAAGTACTCCTTTAAGTAGTCTTTCATCCAATAAAATATTAAGAATTGTCTCCATTTTTAGATCATATTAAGCAGTTTTTATTCAGTTTATTAGCTGATCAGAAATTGGAAATGAGTAAATAAAAATAGATCAAAGCAAATGAAAGGAGCCTAGGAGGTAACTCCAGAGTTGTATTGAAAAAGAGAAAATGGTTGTTTTTACTCTTCAGGCGATCAGAGTTGCAGAAAGTAATACAAAGTGTGGAACAGAAACTAAACCAGAAGAAGAGATGCAGGCTAGCTTCTAAACTGAAAGACCCTTCTTTTCTGAGCAAATAGAATTAAAAAAGAAAAGATGATGATTGCGATTAATAGAGAAGGTAAAGTCCTTTACCTAGTCTTTGAAGTCTAAATTTGATTTTTCTCAAAGAAGGTATCTCACTTTTCTGAAAAGCCTATTAATTTCAGATACAAAAGTCTTTCTCTCATCTGTATTGCTTTAGGGAAACAGTCAATATCTATTGAACAATATAATGATAGGCATTTTGGATACTCTTAAATTTACATTGCACTTTAACTCGACTTAATGGACTCTGTCTTTCCAGTACATGCCAGCCACAACAGCTATGCAAGGAGCCTACATACCCCAATATACACATGTCCAGACAGCAGCGGTTCCTGTTGAGGTCAGTATATTTTATAAAAGACCAGAGATAAGAGACATGAATATGATATTAGATTATTTTTTTTCTCTAGGAAAACTACTGTTTAAAGCCTATCGTTGTAACTGTGAATGTACTGTGAATACAATGTATATTAAAACTATAAAGTGTCATTATTTTCAACCAGTATAACGAGTATTGTTAACAAAGAATGACCTCTACTTGTAGCAGTACAGTACTTGGAGCAGTCTTCTCTATGAGCATAGCTCAGATGAACTTTGTGTTTTGTGAAACCTAACTTCCAATAGGAACAAGCTAGGGGGTATATTGTAGTTTTGATCTTTCATTTAGTTTTCCTGTGAGCAAACTTCTCTGCCAACAGACCATGATTCTAACTTTTTGCAAAGAATCCTGTTTTTACCCTGGCATCTCAGGATACTGTGCATATTTGCCTAATAAACCCCTCTGCAAGTCCACTTGAAGAGCATAACTAAATGGTAGCCAATAGTTTGTCTACTCTTTTGACTTACCTTACACCCTTTCATAGACCAGTACTTCTTTAACAGAGGAGCTAGACAAGGTGTGCTGCAGCTCTTGTATTCAGGATGAGTGCTAGACAGTCTCTGCCAGAGCCTGTAAGAAAAAACATTTCATTTCAAAGTCTGTTTGTCCCAAAACTCCACAACTTGTTTGGTTCAGTTTATGCATCTGCCCATGTGGGTCGGAATAGGACTTTTGGTAGTTAGCTGATCACGCTGTCTGCCAGAGCACTATCAGCTGAATTAGTTCTGTGGCTTCTGGGCGGTCTGTGTGCAAAGTCCCAGCTACAATTCTTTGTGTGGCCTAGTGCCAATCACACACGGTACTCAAAGCGATAGTGTTTGTACATGTGGTAAGTAGATCTCATTCTTCTCGCTGCCCCTCAAAAGGAGAGGAGCACAATGTTCTTTTGCATTTGCAGATAGACAATATACCAGCAGTTATTTGCTCCTTCTGTGTATTTATTTCTATAATGTCAAAGTTTTGTGGGTTTTTGTAATTATCTTCAAAGCAGCTGAGGAAATACAAGGTTTGCATGATCATTTTATTTCTCTGCAATGTAAATCAATGTACAGTTAACACCTCAAATTTGGAATACCCCACTTGAGAAATGTTAGAAAGACTTAAGATTTGAAGACTGTTAATTGCATGAGTTACATGGAAATAGAGATTGCAGATAATGCTGCCTGATTTTGTGCCTCATGTCTTGTCTTCCTTTTCACTTGCAGGAAGCCAGTGGTCAACAACAGGTTACAGTAGAGACGTCCAGTGACCATTCTCCATATACATATCAGCAAAATAAGTAACTGTGAGGTAGGGGCTCATCTTGTCACATGAAAGATGTGAATTCAAAGATATTTTATTTCATAATTTTACGGTGTTCTGTATTGAAGTTTTTTCTTTTATGTCGTCTAAATAACACTGATAATATCTGGGGACAGGCAGTGAAGTTAATTTGAACTTGGCTAGAGTTAGAAGCCAGGAAAGGAAGTACAGGTTCCAGAAGTGAGTTAATGAATTATGAGTAATAGTGTTTTAATAATTTCTCTATAGCATGACTGGATTATGTTGGATTTTAATTTGTTCATCTTGGCAGCATGCTGTATACAAGAATAACAATGAATTAGTGCAAAAATACGAGAATCACAATGCTAAAGGGAACTGTATGTATACAGTTCTGTGGTACATGTAAGATTTGGAAGCAGCTTTGCGACTGACTTACAGACCACAGGTAGGGGAGTGGTCTGGTGGAAATGCTTGCTGACCTTGTCTCCTGAAGACTTCCCTGCTCATCCTTTATTCTAGGAAAAAGCAGTTTGGTCCAGAATTTTGTCAATTAATTTTTAATCCACGTCCTTGTTTGGCTCTAATTCCAGAGTTTTAGTTTCCTCCTCCAGATTTGCTCTGGTTTTGCTTGCATGGCCTTTCTTTACTAACCAATAATTAGCTTTACCTGAACTCTTTCCATGCAAAATTTTTGCTTTCTGTAGATTGCCGTCCTGAAAATATTGTTTGCACTAACCATTCCCTTACTCATGTTCCATGTTTTAAAATTCTGGAATTTAATTCTTCCTTAACTCATCTTTATCTAAGTGCTTTGTAAGCCAGGAAACTTGACTACATGATTTTTTAAATAAAATTTTGTAAGACCTCATACTGAAAAATTCCATTCAGCTGCAATAATGTGCTAGAGGCTGTCTTAGAAGGGTTCTTCTACAGCCCTCACCACATTTTTTAGATACTCAAAAATCATAATCAGTTATGTGCAAAGAATTTCTAATTGTGGGATATTCTCCCTAAAATGTGTAGATCTAACAGTACACAGATTTCAGCATTACCTTTGATTTTGCAGGTCAGCTGTGCTATTTGACAACACTGCTCTCATCCCCATTACTGGCATAACAATTTCTTATATGTTCAAGAATGTAAAGATAGAAACAAACCAATAGGGAAACTTCGCACATTCAACAGATGGCACAGTCCGCCTAGTGCAACATATGACCTGTGTTTATTATTGTAGTCTGGCCAAATGCTGGCATCTAGAGAAAGCCCACATCCTTGATTTGCTTCCAGGGCAGGGAGAAAGCAAAGCCACAGGCTCTTCTCGTTATCCATCTCCTCATGTCAAAATCGTGGCTCCTGCACGTTTCCCATGCCAAGGCTGTTGGCTGGTGTTAACTGCTTTTCAAGGAATTATTTTTTTTGCCTTAAGTCTTGCCTGTGGGCGTGTAAAACCTCCTTACCAATAGAGGTCTGTGGTAGACAGCGAAGCGTAATCCTGCATTTCATGTCCCCGTCCTGCGTCTCTCTCCCAGCCTGTCAGTATCTGTCCCATAGACTGGGGCCAGGCAGGAGGAGCAGCGTTTAGTTTCCTGAAAGGATGAGATGTGTTGCCATCTGAGACACGTTTTGTAATGAAGACTCTGGGTAGAATACCAAGCTCTGTGAGCGACTCTGTGTGTTCGCTGTAAGCCAGTCCTCCAATTTTAGTCTTCAGAGAAGTACCGTTACCTGTATTTATATGCAGTAGGAGCCAGGGAAATCTACGTCAGCGGTGGTTATGGCAGTGGGCACGTGGGGAGGTTAATATTACTCGGCTGATTCAGCCTCAGAGTATGGCATTTGGTATTTCTGTCCCTGGAACATGTTGGTACTTGTCATTTTTCAGACAGGTGAAGGGGAGGGAACTGACAGTTATTTCTTGCCCTAAATACAGGGCAAGTCTCTTAATTGCAGTCTCTTAATTGTTGTGGCTTCGTTACTATTGTCAAACTGCAACTTCTTTCTAGATGCATATGCAGCACTTTTGGGAATGTCCTATTAAAAGTCAATATACATATTGCCATAAATAAGAGGTAAATGACAACTAGCACATTTGCACAAGTGGATGCAGTCAGTCAGAAATACACAGCATCTTTCCTATGGCTGCTACATTTAATAACTATGTAGCTTCTTTTCGAAAAGTTGCTACTATGTGAAGATAGTCAGAGGAACTTAAGCCCTCGCCCCCCTTATAATTACATATGCACCTATAAACGTACAAGCCTTAAAATGCCAGACTTTGTCTTGCCTTGAGAAATTCAAAAAATTGTCTAAAGCTTTTTTCATTAGCTGGGTGGTTTTTTTAACGCATATGGCAATATAAGCCAATACAGTAAATTGAGAAGTCTTCCTTCAAATTTAATGAGCCCTGAATTGCTGTTAAGTATTAGCCATCGTGGAGGCACAGTAGCTGTCTCTGCATTAGCTGTTGTACATAGCTTCCTGAGGCTGCACCAAAAGAAAGTTGTGTTCCTTTTCCAGAGATCAAAAGCCTTGGGACATGCCACAGGAGCCAGCTCACACACTCAGCCACTTTTGGTCAATTAAAATGGAACAAGAATAGCTAAACAACAAAGAAGGGAATAGCTTTGAACGCAGTCTCACGGTTCACCCAGTGAGAACTCTGCGTGCTGAACGGGTATTCGAGATAGACGGGGAAAATACAATACAGGCTGTATGCTGGTGGGGAGCTTCGTCTTGGGAAGGGCCAAGCACCTGAGTGCCACCTCTGTTACTTCTCAAATTTGTACTCGGATTCACTTAGTCTTCTCACAGCTGTCTGAAATAGGAAATTATTTAGTTTTATGGAGAGCTGCATTAGGGAAAAAAAAGTGTGCAATTTTAACTCCACTCTAGCTCTGACCTTTCTGTGTTACAGATGTCCAGTGTTGACCTGGCCTGGAGAAGGGTGCAAAGGCTGAAACAATCATGGATTTTACTGATCAATTGTGCTTTAGGAATTATTGACAGTTTTGCACAGGTTCTTGAAAATGTTATTTATAATGAAATCAACTAAAACTATTTTTGCTATAAGTTCTATAAGGTGCATAAGAAAAACCTTAAATTCATCTAGTAGCTGTTCCCATGAACAGGTTTATTTTAGTAAAAAAAAAAAATTTTTATCAAGTGTTATGACGCAAAAAAAATATTCAAATTTCTGGGTATGCACAGATGACCACGAAGACTTATCCACGTGCATGACAGAATTTGTGTTTTGGTTTATTTTTATTTTGTTTGTTTCTTTTTTTTTTTTTTTAAATTGTATTAAATGGGTTTTCTGAAGTTTAAAATAGTAAAACATCTAAGATGATGTTCTGTGCTTGCAGTGTGTGAGTGTTGCTTTAGTGCAGTGTTGCAGTTATAGTGTCTGGTCTTTTAGCTTTCTGTTTTTCTTTTAATGTAGTGTGAAGTGTCTTATCCTTTTCTATAAATTCCAATTTGCCTTAAATCTTTCAATGCTGTAGCTGTTTCAGTAAGTAGTCCAAACTAATGGTGTAGAATGCTTTGACCAAATGAGCTGGTCTATTATGCCTTGTAAAACAGCAGCATAGGGCTTTTAAAGGTAGTCAATAAAAATTGCTGAAAATTTGGCTTTTTTAATGTGTAGTAAGTGTTTTTAATGATTTTTCACATAATATGTAAGGTAGTGAAATGCAAGAGGGGAAAAAATGTTTTGTGTGAAACACATTTTCTGACTGGGGAAATTTTAATAGGATAAATTGTTTGTAAGGCCATATGCCAATAGTTCCCTCTGGTAGTTTGAATGATTTAGGAACTCTGCTGTATGATGCAATGTAAAATCTTTTTTTGCCTTTTTTTCAAAAACTAACTTGATGTTCTAGTTTTAGCATAGGTAGAGTAGAGAGATTGGGGTGGGGATATCACCGAATGTTTTTGTCCTTCCTTTATACTAATGATAGTGCTTTAGGATGAGGATTGTGCTGAGACTCAGCAAACAGAAAAGTTGCTATTACAGCAAAATGGCAAAAGCTAAAAGACTCGTTTTCAAACATACGCTGAGATGTAAGTAGAAGCATAATTGATTGGGTACTAGCTCTCTATAGTAGGTAAATAAAAATAAAAAGACTTGGCACTTTTAAAAGGTAACTTTACCAAAGAACAAAGAGCCAGTAACCAATAATTCTGATTTGTCTCAGCATTATGTCTTCTGTACTCTTTATTTTTGCCGGACCAGTTTGCGGTTAGGAGAATGTGCCTTTTTTGTACATTTGCATTTAGGTTTTATAATTTTAATTGATGTATGGACACAAAAGCATGAAGGAAGACTTGGATCCAAGCAGTGCCACACTTTACATCATCACTACAAGTGTTAAGTGTAAAGAAAACCAATTTTGAAACTATGAAATTCCTGATTCATAAATACACAGTTATTTGTACTTCACATATTAGATAATTCACTGCTACTAAAGCTCTTTATTACAATTGCATATGTTTTAAATCAAATGATAAATTAAGTTGTCTTCCAAAACTGTGTACTTCTCTGGTCAGCTGTATATGATCAGTTATCTACCTCAAAGTTTATTTCCTTTTGTATTGGGACAGGTTGCTGGCCCTCCCTGTTTCCACAGACCAAATCATCCTAGCTCGGGAGCTAGGGCTAAGCAGTTGTTTCTTTCAAGTATTTTTTAGTTTTTAAATTTTGTGTGAGTATTGGAGTATAGATGTCGGTGACATTTCATAGTTTCAAAAGTAAATTGCTGCTCTGAGAAGTGTAGATTCTAGTGAAATACATAGTCATAAGAGATGTGTTTTTGTTTTTTCTTTTTTTAAAAAGTTGTGGTATTATTGGTTCTATGCTCCCTGGAATATTACTGCTTTGTAAAAGTCCAGACTTCCTGCAGCACCTTGCCTGTATCTGGTAACTTTCCAAACCTGGATCTCTCACTACTTGATATTTTTGCGTTAATTAAAACTGCAGTATGATAGCTGTGTTAGAGGGAGGGAAGAGCTGCTGCCAGAAATGTCTGAACTAAGTGCCATACTCATTGTCTGGGTAAGATTTGGGAAATTTAACCTCTGTACATAAAGAAATAATCAGTTACTTAAACATCACATAGTAGACAGCCATTAAATTATAAAAAATTAATTTATGAAGAAAGACCTTTTGTACAGATTGAAAAAAAAAGATTTTCATAGAGATATCTATATGATCAAGAGAGTTAATTTTTTATTTTTGTTTTACTAGTGCCACAAACTTGCCAGTGGTAACTTATTTGTCCGGTTCAAGATAACTCTGTAGTTTTGTTTCCTAGGACTTGTTGTTAAACGCCAAAAGACATTTTTGAACTGTAAATTTGATTAGATTGTTAGCTTTTTTCTGTTTTATTTCTTTGAAAACTTTTGAATAAAAAAGGTCAAAAAAAAAAGAAAATGTATCTTCTTTTTCCTTCAGCCCTTCCTTTATTGGGGGAAAACCCAAACAGGTTATGGTAAAACCTTTGCGTTTATTTTGAAGTGCTTGGAGTTGCTTTCTGCTTCACAGTCTGGGTTTTTCCCTCCTCTATCTTATGCTACAATCAAATTTTAACTCTTTCAAACCACATTACAAAGTCACTCTTTCAGACAAAACAGGAAAAGACGTATGACAAATATATGATAAAATATATGATGAAATATCTGATTTAAATGCAAGAACTCTGTTGTCCTCCATGTCAGCCCACACGGAGAGTTGTATGTAACCAGGCCCACACCCTGCAGTTGTAAATGCAAGCCAGTTTTCTAGAAGTAAGGGTGGAGATGGAGGGTCACTTTGGTAGTTCGTAGCATTGAACTGCTGCCTAAAAGCGCTTTTGTCTTCCCAAGTGCAGTAGTGTTGGCTGGCGTACCCAGTTCTGGAGAGCAGAGGTGATACTTCGCTGGATTTCAAAATGATCCCAAGTGTTTGCCTTCCAGCTGCAATCTTCAAGCACTTTATTTCTTTAAAGGTGATCTCTGATTTTATTATCCTTTTGGCAAGATCACTGCTGCTGGTGGTGTCTATGAGATAGAGGACTGCTCTGCCCGCAGTAAGGCTTTGGGAAGAAAGAGAGGAAAATACAAAGTATTGTGTCTCCTCAGCCAAGTGCTTTACCATTTGTATGGTCCTCGACGTAGCTTTGTATCGACGTGTGTGGCAGGAGAGGGTCTCTGACCTTGTCTTGGGTGCCCGAGGGTGCACCCGGTGGCAGAGAGCAGCGGCTGGGTGATCCAGCGGGCTCCTGCGCCTTGCCACCGGTGCTGGGTGGGCAAAGGGGAGGCTTGCTTGCCGCAGGCCGTGCTGCCCTGGAGAACCCTCTCCCTCTTGGGAGACAGTCCTTTACATTATACACCTGGTTTTGACGTATCCCAAGGGCTCCACTGACCCTGCGCCGGACCAGGCAGCCTGCTGGGTGGGTTAGCTGGGGTCGTGCTGCAGGCAGTGCGCAGCCCAAGCTTTCGGTCACGCGATACTGATGCAAGATACTGAGAATAAATGTGTTTACAGTGGAGCTAGTGAAAGGGGCTCGCTAGAGGTTAGGAAATTTGATTTACATTAGCTTATGCAATAAAGACATCCTTGACGATGATGGGTCTTATTATTAATGAAGAGAAAAAAACCTTACACTGTGTGCTACTAAACACATTTATACTCCTGTAACTGAAAAAAATACCATTTAACCATTTTGTGGTAATTTAAATGCTGGCCCAGTATGTTGCCTGTCTAAAATGCAATGGATGAGAAGATGAATACAGAAAAGTTTTAAAGGGTTTTGCTATATTATTCTTGTTCAGCACCATACTGAATTAATCTCAGATTAATAAGCAGTCTTTTTTTTTTAATTAAGTATGAATACTACCTCACAAAAGCTTTGTGTAATAGACTCAGAATAATGCAGGTTAGAAAGGCTTTTTGCTGTTTGCTTTTCTAATTAGCCCTATGATAAACTTAGCTCTCTTACTGTAACTCCAAATGTATTTGATAAGAATGAATGCTTGCAGATTAGTATCTTTTGCCTGATATAATAAGGTCGTGTGTATCACGTCTATAAGGCAGTCTGCAATAATGCAATGTCTTTATGTAATATACTTTTATTTTTTATATATAATAAACCTCATATTTATTACCAACTGACTTGTTCAAACATTGACTCCATCCTCTTGCATAGAACCTATTTTGAACCCTACTTGCAAACATGCTGTTAATAAATTTTTTTACCTGTTAACAAATAAGCATCATATTCATGTAGGATGATTTTTGTACTGATAAAAATGTTTTGTGCAAGATCATGCACAGACCCTATTGTTTGTAGGTTGTTAGTGATTAGAAAGTGGCATTTCTTTAGGCGCTGAACAAAATTCTACCTTTCTTTTCTAAATTAACTACACTGGGCAGGTGCAAGACAGGTGTGAGCAATGCATTAACAGCAGCATAACAAAGTACTGTTAATCAGCTGAGCCCTGATAATGACTGTTTGCACGTATTGGGCTAGAATATTTGTGGAGTAAGTCAGAGTAGTCTAAAGCACTTTCCTGGTACTCTTCTTCAGTATTTCTCAGGAAAAAAAAAAATTAAAAAGTGCTGTTTTGCTCTCCCCTTCTACCTTTAATTTATGCTGTGGTACTTCCACCATACCAGACAAACTTGATGATTGACTAAAAGTGTGCCACCTCACTTTCCGCAGAAACATCATATGAGAAATGCATTTTATGTGCCAGAATATTTATATGAGTTTGTACTCCCACTCCTCCTGTGCACGCTTCACTGCACTTGTTCCTTTTGCTTTGATCAGCCGCTCCAAAATTATTTGCAAACTTTCACATGTGTTGGAATAAGATACTAAATCCTATCCTGTCCAGCAGTGTCTTATTGTGAAGCCAGTGTGTTATTTGGTGGCATTTAAGACATGTATTCTGTTACCTTCCAAACACTTGCAACACTGATGTACTGATTTCAACTGTGAAAGATCATCTGTATCATTCCCTAGCCAACAAATTCTGGCATTGATTAACCCAAACAAATCTGAGGCTTTTGGCTTTCAGATTTGGTCCATTAATTCTATCCAGAATAGGGGTTAGGATATACAAAACCTATTCTGTTTGGCAACTTCTCCAGCTACTGAGAAAATCCAAGCTGATGTCAGAACAGCAAAAATTTACAGTGCAGTGACCAGAGGGAGTGTGTAAAAGCCCGCATGTGCAGTGAGTCAGTCTTTCCTTTTCAGGACAGCTCTAACTGCATCTACCATCTGAGAAACCTGTGCGGCCCATTTCTGTAGTAAAGAAGAAACCATATCACAGGAAAATACTACTGGATACTTTTCCATGTTCAAGAAGAAAGGACAGCTTGTCAACAGGCAAGCTTTACCTGTTTAAGTTATCTTGCTTTTCTCAACAGTATCCCCTCACTCAGTAATTACATCAGTGGTGGTCTGAATTCTGCTGTGTTTCATCGGTCTCCCTTCAGCTGAATAACGTGATCTCTTTCAACAGCTTCACGAGGATAGAAAGAGATTTTTGGAGAACTTAAAAGAGTGAAGGTATGTGGTACCCTAAAGACTTCCCACATGCACACTACAGGTGTTCAGATCAACCTGCTCAGGCAGCTTTCTAAGTAGCTTTATTGTTTTAGAGCCTAGCATGCTAGCGTTACCAAGGGGAAAAAAAACATTTGGAAAATGATTTCTGCATTTACACTCTGCTGGTCCTAACGAAGTCATCTGCAGTAGGAATTTTCACCACCTGAAATTCACACACAGGGCTGATGTTTTTGCACTTAAGAGTAATGGAGTAAAACAATGGTCTAAAAGAAGGCCAAGAGAAAATTTACTAGTAAATAGGATGTTTTGGTAAATAGTTTTAGTTTTTTGCAAGCACGAATAGAAAATGACCTTTCCTTTGTGTGTTTCAGTCTTTTCCCAATGGGAAATATTTTCCACCAATGAGAAAATGCTAATTTTTTTTGCCTTCCAGTGAATGTGAAAAGTATGAAAATGTATTTACAGGTATTTGTTACAGCCTTGCTTTTGTATCCATTTGTTCAGGTATCCTTAGCCAGTCTCAAAGATAATCAGTAAGCAGAATATAAATAACTAGACACATAAAGCAGTTATTTATTGACTAGCCCACAGAAAAGAAAAGAAGGGTAGGATTTCACAAGCCATTAGGCTGAGCATGAGCACGCTCACCCAGCAAGGTACCCAGGGTGGCTTTGCCAGCCAGGCAGGCGTCGGGCCAGAGGGGAAGGTTTGGTCCTGGCAGCTCCCTGGAGCAGACCCTCAGTGTTGCTGCATTTCCATCTTCTGCCAAGCTCCGTCAGTGCCCCTGGCACTGATGGCTTGTCCCAACAAACTGACCTGATGCTTCCTGACCAGCCTCACTCTTGTTCCTTTAGATTTTATATCTTTCCATGTTGCTGCTTTCCCTCCTGAATCCTTGAGCGACTGGCAATCCTGTCCCAACAGCTCTACTTCTGTCTGTAATTACACATTTCTTACCTCTCCACAGACCTTCTCACAGCTTTTTTCCAGCAGTCGGAGGCAAGGTTAGGCAGCTGGGCTGGGTCAGAGCTGGGCCTTGGTGCACAGGCAGCTACAGCCCTGGGAGAGGGGAGGGAGGCGTATGGCAGGGGCTGCAGTGAGGGGGTGACGTGCTCCAGGTCTTCCTCCTGTCAAGAAAACATCATTCAAGTGCAGCTGGAGGAGTGGGTGTTCAGAGAGCTCCAAGTGTTGCTGTCTGCGCCAGAACAGAAGGAAAACTAGGTTTCGAGCAGCTTTAAGAGAGGCCAGCCTAAGCTCGGTAGAATAAAATGCTCCAGAAGTTAGCAGCTGCGTGTATCACAAGTTCATGACCTCCTTCAGCCCTGCTCTGCTCGCTTTCCATAGTTCAACAAGTTCCAGCTGTCAGTGGGCAGTGGGTTCATACCTGAGTGGGAAGGAGGCAGCTCATCAGCAGGTCACAGGCTTCCCATAGTAAACGGCCCGTTGCCACTTGTGCAGTCACTGTGCCACGAGCTCTTGAACCACAGAAGTTGCTGAAGAAAGACAGCAGCAGGGAAGTGAGCTTGCGTATGAGAGTGGGAGCCCTTGGGTTTTAAGTTGTTTCTTAGTAAACTATATCTGTATTTAAGTGAGCAGTCTAGCTCCATCTTCACTGCAGTGTCTCCAGAAACAGCAAAGCTTTACCCTCCGGTCTAGGGTGAATTTTGTACTGAAGTGTTGAAAATCCAGATTTCAGTTATTAAAAAAAAATAAAAATTGTGCCGTTCCAGGAATTCCTCTCCTGAAAATATTTTGCAGATGAAACTAGCCAGTCATCTCTGGGAAAACAATTCAGGACAAACCATACCATTGCATGTATTACAGTAAGCGTACGCACAGCTCATCTCTTCCAGATGGCGATCATCTGATCAGCCCTGCGGTGCATGGTGCTGCCCTGTTTCAAGGCTGCAATTAATTTCCTAAGCAACGTTGCGCTCATCGGCAAAGCCAACCATTGGGACCCATCCTTTTTTTAACCGGACTGACGCAGGTGAGCGAGCGGGACGCTCTGGGCTGGCCTGGGCTCAGGCTCTGTGGCTGCAGCTGCCTGGGGCTGCTAGTGCAGATGGGGGGACAGAGGGGGAGACCCCCGCACCCCAGCTGTCCCACTGCTGTCCCACTGCTGTCCCACTGCTGTCCCACTGCTGCCACTCGTACCGCAGAGCCTAAAGAACATCTTATCTTGCAGCCACCAGAGGGCATCTTCGTCATAAACCGGAATGAAAAAGGCGCACCCCCTTTCATAGTACGTAATTATGGTGCGTTTATAGTTACCTGTTATTAAAAGCAAAACCTCATCCTGCCTTTGCACAATACAGTGCAAGTGCTCACATTTCTAATAATGTGGTTTTACTCGTCATTAAGACAGCATAGGGTTGTCTTTATCAGAGGAAAAAAAAAAAGGTGTAATTTTCTTTTGGTTAATGAAATGCATAAGGGTGCCTTCACTGCACAGCAGGCAAGCAAAAAAGAAAAAAAAATGAATTTAATCAAAACCACATCATCACCAAAAACACAAGTGCTCCAGGCAGGGTCAAGGAGACTTGACAAGTAGCTTGTATGTGACAGACGAACACAAGAGGAGCCAAACAGCAAGGGAATTCTGGAGAAGTCAAGCAGACTGCAAAGATTCAACCCAGACCAGACCGAGAAACCTTTTTCCCATTAACTCAAAGCCAGTCTATTTGCTCATCCTCTTGGGACCATCCTTTTTATTATTATGATATCTTCGTAAGAGCCAAGACAATTAAAAATATATTCATTCAAAACACAGAGTGAAAGAAACAAATACCTTTTCAGGAAGTAAACAAAGCTCTGAAAATAAATTGATATCTTGGGGGCTAAATGAAAAATCTATACCACAAAACAAAACTATGCAAAGTATTTGGGGTGATACAGAGAAGGCTGCTCGTTTTTGCAAAGTTCATTCAAGAAGACCTTTCAGTGGTCATTACAGATGACTTCTTACGTATCTATCCAGGTTAAAAATACAGATGGGGAAGGTGGGAGGGGGGGACAACAGAAATAGTTATTTTTGCTGCCTTGTCTCTATCGGTAGTACAGCTTGAATCTAATGAATAAATTAACCATAACCCATAGGGGATGTTAGCGCTTCAAGTCTCAGAAGCTTTTTGTTGCATCCCTTTTGGTCAAGGGGAATCGGCTTGCCTACGCGTTTCAGACAGTTGTGTTCACCTCTCGTTCTGCTGGACACTCGGCCTTATACCGCACCATCAATGCCCCCGGCAAGGCCAGCGACTCTGGCCTACACGATCTTGCTCTTAGATGTGGACTACAAGAAGCATTTGTTAATCTCTGCCGGGGATTTTGTCACTCTTCAAAGTAATTGGATGAATCACTTCTGCATCAGGCCAAATTGCTGTATCAGGCACAATAAAAGACCCAAAGAGCAACCAGAACAAATAGGACAGTTCATAGACAGTCATGAATAAAAATACTGTAAGTCTGGAAATATAAAGTATTTCTCTGTTTTGCATACGCCCTAGCCGTAGGCTAAACAGAGCACAGACAGAGACTTGAATTTCTGGAAAAGGAACTGATCCAGGCGTGTGTTTGCAATTTTTGAGGATTGCTTTCTATATTGAATGAGGATTGGGCAGAAAAAGACATAAATTAAAAAAAAAAAAATAAATTTTTTTCCCCCAAAATTTGAGACCTGAAAGCTTTCCTTCTCTGTTTTTTTGTTTTTTGTTTTTTGTTTTTTTTTTTTATTTGCAGTCTTGAGTACTTGTGGTTATCTTCTTTTGGCATCCACCTCAATGTCAGCATGACTATGTTTGTAACAGGTTTTATATGCTGCTGCAAGCAGGACTCAAATTAGGTTTGGTGTGACCAAAGGACAATAGCTCTGCCAACAAGACAGACTTTTTTTGATCTAACTAGCAGATGCTCTGCTAGCGTCTCTCACTTTTCTGCCTCTCTCTTGCCTAAAGGACTGAAACCAGCCTGTCAGTGTGATCGTACTCACGGGAGCTACAACTGTTTGCGCAAGATCTGAATCTAGCCTAATACCTACTTTAATAACTGCTTCCAACAGCTACTTGTGAAGGCTCCTATGGTAAATTCCATTCAATATATCATAGCTTTAAAAAGCAGAGATTTTTCCAGAAATGGCTACTCTTTTTATAGAGGCTATTTTGCACCCTAGTGGATTATTTTAGGTAGCAACAAATTGTTCCTGCATATCCCTGGTTATCAATCACTTGCAAGAATAATATTGCAGGGGGATGAGGCTAGGAGGAGGCCCTGCTGCGATTCAAACCTTGAATTCCCTTTTTTTCCCCTCCTCTGTTACTTGACAGTAGTTTTGGAAGAAGAAGAAACTACCAGACATATTAAAGACCTGGCAGAAAATACTGGATCAGCTTTTCAGATGTCACTGCGGGGCAGCAGGTCTAGAGGTGTCTCTCCGGTCCAGACTTAAGATCTTAACTAGCTTTAGCTTTTCAAGCAAGCCTGAAGGCTACTGACTGCCAGTCATCCTGACAAGGTGATGACTAATGGGGACAATTAGCTCCCTCCCCTAACATGCTGTCTGTCATGGCGATTTGAAAGGGAATAAGAACACTTTTCCCTAAGGAAACAGGTTGGCAAATGGGTTTGGGTCTGTTAAAGCTTTAGCGTAGTTTTATATTAACAAAATGTCAAAAAGTTGTTCCAATGAAGAGCAGGTTCAAGCCCATATTGTCTGCTCTGAAAATTCCTATTTAATTCATGTTCACTTATTGAAAAATTCACTCTATAGCCAACCTGTAATTCCACAGGACTAAGCTGCAGAATTTCCATTAACCCCAAAGGGAGAAAGATACAGTTTTGTGTTGTCCACTTCATAAAGTAACAGCTTTTTAAATTTTAAGTAGTAACTAGTTAAGCTGTATAGGATGAGTTAAAACATAGCAGCCATCAGTAATTTAACTTGTTTCTGTCTCTTTCAGAATGGTATTTCCAGTTTACAGGCAAAATTGAGACACATCTGTGGTTATTATTCATTATCACCATTATCCAGCTGCTAATCATTACAGCTAATGCTTACAGAAGTGTCCTGCGTCTCTGATGTATTAATTGTAGCACCCATCACTCACAGAACTTTATTTTCACATCTGCTGAGTGCCCAGAGCACGAAGGTCAGTTTGGGATGCATATTCACTGCTGAATTTTAAGAACCAAAGTGCCTCCAGTTGGGCAAGTTAAAATTTTTCCTTAGTCCACACTTCTTAGTGAACGAGCTTTAACATAGCTGACTGCGTGGATCTCAGCAGAACTTGCTGAAAAGAAAGGAGAAAGACAAAGTAGTTACCACCACTGAACTAGACTACTCTTTGCAGTGACCAAGAAGCAATCAGACTATAATCTAAGAGCCACTGTGAAAAACTACATGACTAATCTGTATTTTCATTGTGTGACTGGTAGGAGGAAAGAGGATGTAGCACAATAGTTAATTTATTGGAAGAACAATGTAGTCATTCAACAGGGCATTATTCTGAACTAATTTAAATGACAGTAGAGCAGCTTGCTCTTGACTTAAGAAAACACGAGTCATTCAAATTCTGTATCTAACAATGAAATTGTTCCACTGACTTATTTGTTGACATAAATTACATATAGCTAATATGTTTCTGTTGCAGACCCTGAGGACTCTTTGTTTATGCTAAACGTGAATGTATTCTAGCACATGAATTACTATCCTCCTGCTTGCTGCTTGGGCGCCTCCAGAATAAGTAATACGTTGGCATAACTTTGCCATTTGTCAGCCAGCAGTCTGGTAGCACATTTGCTCGTCAATCTAATTTTAACCTTTTCTCATACGAGCACTTGGTATTTCATGTAAATCAACCAGACAGTCTGTCATTCAATAGGATACTATCTTCACAGTCTTCTAAACTATGTGCTCATATGTGTTCATTTTTAAGTAGCAGAGGAAAAGTAAAACTAATGTATTGCTTCTGGTTTCTTAATACCAGAATGCCAGGAATCTTTTTATTACCACGATAGAGACAAATGATAAGTCTAGCAGAGGTTTTGGACAATGGGCCTGGTAATGCATTCAGCACTTTCTGAATTGAAAGGTCTGTCCTGAATGGTAAGTAGTGCAATGCGTGGTTAAAGGCTTCATAGCACTTATTCTGCGTCTGTTCCTATTATCACCGTAATTTGCAGCTAAGAATACAAAAAATACATGCAACCAATGAATTAAAAAATTATTTATAAATAATTATTCTGTGGCTCCAACAAGTTTCTTGATAAAATACTGATGCTGACTGCAAAAGAGAACATAAGTCATTCTGAAATATAGATAAGTTTGTGAATGCTCATTTCTTTTGGTAATTTGAGTAAATGACATGAAAGGTTTACTGGCATGTCCTTTACTTTGTAAGGTTTTTCAGAAATTGATTTGGCTATGAAAATAGTATGCTTGAAGTTTAGCTGTTTTGTCAGGGTTGCTGTAACTATGCATCACTTTAATATCTTTTATTTTTTAAACATGAGTGAAGGTCATAGTCCATTTATGCAGCCTAAAACCCATGCTGGCTTTTTCAGATATTTTGCTGCATTTAGAATGTTTAAAAAAAACAATTGTAAAGTTGTACTGAAATGATCTGTGGTGTCTGCTAAGAATTCAGTCCCACACAACACCTGTAATTGTTCACCACATGGTACGATAGTTTATTGTTTTAATAATTACGAATATTATAGTTTGACTGATCTAAATTTTCCTTATTAATACTTTCAGACTATTAATACTGCATTACATTTCACTCAGGCTTGTGACTGATAAAATAAAGCTACATATATTTAATACTAGATTCTGTTCTGAATAGTGATTTATGACACTGTACTTGGTCTGAGGCAGACCCTGAACCGTGCCTGCATTTCTCCCCAGCACGGTGCTCAGTAGTCGCCTTACCAAAGAGCAGAAGCAGAACTCATTCACTCCTGTAGCGTCACAAAGCCCCTCCTCAGCCCATACTCCCTTGTGCTGCTGTTTACTTACAGACTCCATCATGCTTTGAGTCCATCCCTGTTGCCATGCCCCCTTTCTAGCAACTTCGGTGCCTGGTATGCACCCCAAAATTTACCTCTGTTGCTGTGGAATTAATTCACCTGCGCGGAGTTTCTGGGTATGAGTTGTATCTAATGATGTTTGTGCAATTTCTACCACAAAGTTCTGTTTCTGATTCAGGTAGTACTGTAATAGAAGCAGTAACACATAAACTGCTTCAATCACCACCTCCAGCATCTTTTATATCTACAAATCAAGTACAGGCAATATTTGCCCATCCTGATCTAAAGTGATATCAGACTTAATTTAGCACTAGTTTGACCCAAAGTTTCAGCGACAGATTAAGTAAGTATCTTCAGGAATGCAGGCTTGACATTTCTGGCCATCTTGAATAAATATACATCAGAAGAATTTGTCCCATAAAATATTCAGGTACTTCTATTACTCAATTTTGCATAGCAGGGCTATACATGAGTTGATCCTCCATGCTCTGATGAAGTTCTCATGTGGGAGTTTGTTGGACTTCTATATCTAGACTTTTTATGCCAAGCAGCTGCAGTTTCTGCTCTCAGGGATGTATCTCGGCAAATTCAGTACGATCAGTGAGGTGGACTGTCATAAGTGATGACAGCGTTGGATTTCACTGAGCTTGTCAAAAATAATTTTACCTGTAATTTGTTCATTGCATATTAGATCCTCTGGTTTACCACCACTGTTCTTGCAGCTGCAAGCTTTACCTAGTTCAGGGAAATGTATATTACCAATAAATGTTTGCTCTGAAGAAAAGCAGTGAATTTCTGGGGATGGGGGGGGGACCTGCATTTTATTACAGGAAAAATATTTTCTGGTCTTACTTATTGTTTGTGCATTAAGGCACATATAGTTGTGTTTAACAAACATCCTCTTTCCCTTCAAATTTTCCATGACTCTTGATCCTTATGGATTATTGAAGAAATATAATCGATCAACAGGATCAGAAGTTACAGAATTATATATGGGATTAATCTAGCCTCAGATCTTTATTTAAGAAGGAAATTAATCTTCTAATTCTGTGCCTGTATAAAGAAAAAAGAAAAATGATGGTAATGAGTTGCTACTACTGCAGACAACTTGGGTAATCTTTTTCTCTGTGGTACGTATCTAAGGACAAACTCGGTTCTAGCTATTAGCAACATACTCCTCCAGGAATCAAAGGCAAAATCCAACCATCTTGATTGGAAGGTGTGGGGGGCAAACCCAATACAGAAGGGCTCAGTCTTTCTCTTTTCATGTGAATTTTTTATATAATTCAGAAAACCCTCAAATGCATCTTCAGGTACTGCTAATGAGACAGCTTTGAAAATTATTTCCCCAGAGCTGTTAATCATACTAATTCTGTTAATGTTCATTGCTTTTTTAGTTTTGACTCAGTCCCACCTATTAGATGGCAAGTTTGGGTATCAAAGTCTAAATTCGTCTCACTTTGTTGTTTATGTAACGCTTCCTCCAAAAAGGGAAAGTAGATACCACCTGTGGGACAAGTACAGCTCACGGTTATCATCTGCAGCAACCTTGGTATTAAAGTGGTGCACAAAAGTTAAGAAGTGCCACAACAATGCACTGGCAACCTGAGTTGCATGCCTGTGGGCCCCATAATGAGAAATAAGGATATTCTGTCCTCCTCAGCATGTGTCTGGCTTACTGGCTGGCCAGAGTTTGCACACCTATCCTCCTTGAATCATCAGATTAAAAAAGAAAGTGAAAGAATAATGTGCTAAAAATGTAGCTAGAAACACTCTACTGAAAGGAGGTTTTGGCAAGCTGCACTTAGGAAGAGACTACACTTATTTAAGTAAATAAAAATACTAAACCCAAGCAAAAATCATCTCAGATCTAATAAACTACCTGGTATCTACAGGTTTTTGTCCAATATCTTTTGACAAATTAACAGTATTTTTATGCTAAAACGATCATAATGGAATATTGTACTTTTCCACTGTACTGACCATGGCCCAGAAGTTCAGTAGAGAAGTTTTATTGCCAATTATTATTAGAAAGTCATTCTGTAGACATTTAAATTCCCTTTTTAAGGGCATGCAGTAGAAACCCCTAGTGTGTCACAGTTCTAGTGCCACATTGATGGTAAAAGCCCGAGAAAATGGTCTTTATGATTTGTATTCTCTAAATACACACGAACGCTAATCAGCGCCTGTTACATGGAGCTAGGCTGCTGGGTTTGTGTGAGGCCAGGGGAGAACTCTGGTGCTGCCCACACGCTGGGTCTCACCCGCTGCCCGCCCTTTTGGCAGATCGCGGACGCGCTGCTCGGTGACCCCACGCGCCAGACACAGCTTGCCAAGGCGATGGGGGACTTGCTGCATCGCACTCGCTGCAGCTGACAGCCAGAAATGGGGGAGAGCAGGGAAGTGCCTCCCACCCCACGCGGCTCCCGGCTGGAGAAGCGTGGTGGGCTTTCTTGCTGCGTCCTTCCACATCCATGTTCTCCAGGCGCTTCTGGCCCCCTAATCAACTGCCAGTTTACAACTTTAGGCCCTAATTAGCTTCCAGGGACATATCAATGAAAAGCCATGAGGTGGGCTATAGAGGGCAATGAGTGTTACTGGTCCTTCAGAGCAAAATTTGTCCTCTGCTAGTTTTTCCCTCCAATTCTAAGGGACTCTTCTCTTACAGTAGAACCTACTATTCCTACGCTGACCTTACTGCCTCTCCTATCAATTCCGCTTTGGGTCCATGCCTGGCTTTCTGAAGCCTTTCTGCTTGTCATTTGTTCCCCTTCTCCCTTCCCTCTGAAACACCTCCGCAGCTTGGATGTTCTGGGAGGAAATTGCCTCCCACCACTGCCTTTTCACACCCCAGCACAGGCTGGACTGAATGCAGAGACATCTCTGGCCCAAGGCAACTTTCTGTCAAAAAGCAGACGCAGGCGTGGGTGACGCTGACGTGAAAGAAGTAACCTCCAGCGGTCCCCACAGCATACCTCCCCGGGGTCTGCTCTCCAGGCATGGTCCTGACCAAGAGCCACATTGCAGCTCAGCTGGCCCCGTCTGAGGGTGGCTCAGGACAGGGACAGGCTGAGAAGAGCTGGAGTGGGGCAGAGCGTTGTGGAGGTGCCCTGCAGCACCCCACATCGCCCACCCTCTGAGGGACCCCACAGCTGCCGCAGGAGCTGTGCCGCCAGCTCGCTGGTGGGAGTCACCCACTGGCACAAGGGGAGGGAAATTTGCTGAGGGATTTCACTTCTTCGAAGGCAGGGAGGGGGAGAGGACAACAGGGGGTGTTTATCCTGTGGCGGCACCCCCCGCGCGCTTGCAGCACGGGGAGATCAGCACGGGGTCCCCTTGCCTCCCGACCTGTGTGCATCAGCCCGAAGGGCTGTGGCCCAGGCGCGGCGGGGAGGACATGGTGAGGGAGGGTGGAGCACGAGCTGGTTGTGATCTTCCTACTTGGGTCTGGCAGAGATGGGCTGGTAGCTTTATTCATTACTGTAGGTAGAGGGAAAGTGGCAGTACTGGTGGTGAGGGGTCCCCAGGCTGAGGCTCATGGGGTCTGCACCGGGCTCCTCCGGCCCTGTAGCTGGGCAGCCTGGCCATGGGGAAGGGGCCAGTGGGCTGCTGACCCCACTGTGCCCCCGCAGGGTGCCCCAGGCACCACAGCTCCCAGACCTGCTCCAAGTAATGCTCTTTCCCTGCCTCTTCTCAGGTTTTTCCAATCCTCCACTAAGTGCATCCCTAACCCTACATTAGATCCTCATCTCATCCCTATCTGCTCTCTGTGTCCTTTCCCTTTCCTTACAGTGCTCCCCCAGCTCCTCATCTCCTGCCCAGAGAAATAATGTATACGCTGGGAGGCTTCTGCTCTTTATGCCCAGCTTCCCACTTGGTACCTTAGAAAAGAGCGTTATAGCTGTTTGTTGCTTTGATTCACAACCTGGCCAGTACTGACGCTTTCTTGCTCATTCCCTAAGGTAATTCTGCCTCCCTGCCATTTCTGGTTTTGTCTGGGATTCGTCTGTTGTTTATCCCAAGCTAATCGTATTCTGCTACTCAGGTCAAAGAACCTAGTTTTAAGTCTGTTAAGATGAACCTGCAACATAGTTTATGGGGAAGAAGCACCTTCAGAAAGTGTGTGTGACGTGAGCAGAAAGCAAGTGCGTGAGAAGTGGAACCACTGCATTGCAGAAAGGGGGTGGATTAGGATTATAACAAATATAAAAGTTTTAAAAATCAAAATAACTTCAATGTTACTCTTTAAAATAATGGATTAATTATTCCAGTGACGTTGTGCTATGTGTCCCTGTGCTAAGAGGGCTTTCATATCTTCCTTCTGGAGTGGGGAAAGAAAGTGGTTGCTTAAATCACTATTAACGTACAGCACACAAATTCCAGTTTTGATTTTACAAACAGCCTGTATCATCATGTCTCGTGTGGACTGCCTCATGCTCATTGTACTGTGGGGTTAGACACACTGTCACCATTCCTATAAATAGCCTGCTTGGTTATGAAGGACTATTAGTGTTTCCTCTGAGAAGAATAGGACTTTTGACTAGCGGTATTTTAGGCCAGTTTTCTTCAAATTTTGTAGAGGCCATAGGATTTGGAGAGTAGAAAACCTGCTAAAGAAAGCCAATAATCAAGGTATTAATGTTTGAAACACAGACACCTGGTGAGCCTGGAAAATTCGCAGAGAAAACCGAAGATAGAAGGAGCAGGATGGTGGTGTGCATTTAAAAAAGGAGGCTTGGCTTCAGGGCTGGCAAGGAGCAAGGCAGCTGCCATGAGGAGAAAGAGAAGCTCCCTGTGATCCAGTGGAAAGCTCAGCTGCAGCACAAGTATGGCTGCAATGTCGGAGAGTCTGCTCTGCACCCGAAAAATGCTCAAGTGTACTGGGGGACGGCAGGTAAGCTGATGTGTTTTTCTGTATATTTTTGGAGCAAAGTAGGAAGTAATTGTGTGTAGAAAACCTTGTATTTCAGCTTATCAGCTGTTTAGCCGTTACTATGATCTTTTGAGCGCAGAGAGCACCTGCAGGCAAACACCCTCAAGGTCGGTTCAGTAGGGATGGATGTTTTTAAGCTTGGGGAGGGAGTGGGGATCCCTGGTTCTAAGGATATAGGTTGTTTGGGGTGTGCGACCCTGTTTCTGTGAGTAAATGTGCTGGAGATGCCAAAGAGAGTGCACAGCCTGCTGGCCATGCAGCGAGGCAAGTTCTATCGCATGCAGTGCGAGAGGTCAAACACAGCATGGCATTAAATGACATGTAACAAGGTTTGGTAGGTGTCTTCTCCTAACTATTAAAAGTAACAAATGCCAAGATATTTGGGGGCTTTCCTTACAATTAGCAACTGATCTGGAATTCAGACCCCACCTTCCACAGCCTGGGAAGTTTCCAAGAGCACGTTAAATCGACAGCAGCACCCTTTGTGCAAACAGTGAGTCTGTACACAAGAAGATCGCCCTACCGAAAGAAAAGGAATAGAGCATTACATCTAGGGATGTGGCTAACTTCTTCTGAACAGTGAGGAAAGCACCACACTTGCCAGTTATCTTTTCTGTGCGTTTCCTCAGTTGTGGCTGGGGCCATCTGACGAGTGTTTCTCTTTCACTCCCAGTGCAGTGCAGTCTGTCTGCTGTCAGCAGTTAATGAAGTCACTCGCAAGACGCCATCCCCTGGGGAAAAGCACTGCTATGAATAGACCTGTTACTGGCGTCTCTGGCTGCAATGCTCTCAGCGCTTCTTTTGTTGTGCCACCATCTCCGATTGTGCCATTTTTGAACAATGGTCTTTCACTCTAGAGCTACTGCTATTCAGGATGCCAAAAAACGGTCCTCTTCCTTCTGGCAGAGCTGTAGAGCTCAGTGAGTGCTTCTGTGCCGTCCCCAGTGACAGACGCAGGTTCTGAGGTACCACAGGCCTAATACAAATGTGCAGAAAGTGAATGAGTAATCTTATTGCAGCAAATACTTTTAATAATAGTCCGCAGTGAAAGTCATCATCAGATACTTCATCAACACACATCCCACAATTAGGAGGAAAAAATAAAGCTTTTTTTCTGAGAACAAAATATTTCCATGCTACTGAAATAGAAAGGGAAACTGCTAATCTGATGAGAAATGTTAGAGAACATCACCTTTTTGCCTAGCTGAGCTTGCATGTCTAGGTATGATTAAGCTTGTGTTTATAAGGAGTTGTGTGTTGGTCTAGACAGAGGTAAGCTATAAAAGAAACAAAATCAGCAAAAATAGACAGATAAAAAATGATGAAGCATGATAACATATTGTCCAAAGTATGCAAGATCATGTAAGTACTTATTACAATTCGTAGGGCATACAGTCCTTGTTAGTGCCAGTAAAGTCAAGGACCAATCAATGCAGTAAGTCACTTTAGTGACTGAGTTTGTTGTTGAGATCTAACCCAAAATAATATTACAGTTGAATACCTTTGTAAGAAAATTCAGCTAACAATGCCAATAAATGGTCAAAAAGAGAAAAACTGAGTAAAGTAGCATTCAATTCGAACATTATCCATTCTCTCTTTGGGAGATGTGGGGGACAATTTCTTTTAAAAGGTTTTTTTTTTATATACACAGATGATTATTTTTTTTTACCAGACTTGATGGTCTTAAACAGGCTCCCCCCAAATCAAGTTGTCAAAATTTTAGTTCTCAGAAAGCTATGGCGAGGTCTTCAACAAAATGCAAATGTAGATTTTTCTGTGTCATGATCTAAATATCTGAACAGAGTTTAAGTTGCTGTCTTATATGAACCTTTGTTCAGGTGCCTCATCCCCTTGCTTATATAAAAATGAAGCAAAAACCCTCTTGTTACTCATACTTTTCATATTAATTCTGGATGGCTGAAGAAGTTTGAGTGATTCATGACCTACATTAAAATTTAACATCAGCCTTTAATATGTTCGGCCTGACACATGGTGTGTCTTATAATATTGATATATCTTATCGACCTAGCAATCTGCATCAGCTTGCTGAAGCATGCCGTGAAAGGAAAATGATACAGTAGTCCTGATCTACTTCTCTGTCAAAGCTTTAATTAAAATATTCACACTATCTGTTAAGAGTGTTGCGGCTTGGGGAAACTCGTCACATGCCTGTCCTGTCATTAACATTTTATTCTGAAAGTTTAGGAAGATGGGAATATGCCTCTTAAATCAGACTTCTGTAACATGGTCAGCATTTCAGTGGCATTCAAAACTCTCATCCGACTTGCTCTCTGGTGTCCTATATATAAGAAAACACAAATTAATGTGTTGAATTTCCCTGTACACTTGCTCAGCGCTTTTTTCCAGTAACAACGGAAGCAGCTGGGGTGAGTTCAGCAGACCAGCAGAGCCGGAGCATCGCTGTTCTTGCAGCAGTTCTCATCCTTTTCTCAGGAGTACAGAGGTGCAAAGCTGAGGTCAGGTTTCTCCGTTAGGGTTTGTTTCCCATTGCTGGCACCCAGACAGCCTGAAGGCTGTGACAAGGCAATACTTGGCCATCTGCAGGCTTCTCAGCTGGGAGGTAGAGCCTGATCAAAACGAGGTTTCATTTAGCGCTAGCTGCCCCTGATATGAGACCCTGCCAGCCTACCTAGGAACAGCACTTGTATGATAAAGCCTCCTGGCTGTGTCTGCAGAGGTGTCTTACTAAGGTCATATAGAGATTGTTTTTTCCTTCCTTAGCAGAACCGCCTAGAGGGTAGGACTGCAAATCCTGCTGTCCTCCCCAGGGCAGAAAACCTACTTGTAATGATGATCCTTATCATCAGAAGAAGATGCTTCTTGCCCCCTTTGGTCCCACAGTGCCATGCTAGCAGCAATTCCTCTCATCCAGTACCAATGGGGACTAAAACCACAGCCCATACCTCAAACGGTTGTTTCAAATCAGCTTCAGCAAGCTTTGCTCCCTCGCTGACCTCTTCCTGGCTTCCACACCCCCTGTGCTTGGCTCTCCTCCACCCAGGCTTTCGGGCTCAGATTTGGAAATCCCCTGTTCCTGACACAAGTCTGTTATTTTTCTGGCAGTATTTACCTGCTGTCCTTGTAGAATTGAATCAAGGCCTCTGGGATGCCTGTGCTGTTATTCAGAGTATTAACAGACATTACAAACACAAAGAGGTTGACAGATTTCTCCCATAAGGAATTTCCACTAAGGAATTTCTTCAGCCAGGAAAGCTGCCCAGGTTGGAGCTTGTGATGCTCTGTCTGACCCCAAGCCTGGACCAGTTCTGGTTGCAAGAGAGGAGCAATTTCTTCCAAGGAACAATCTTCCTCAAGCATCACTATAACAACAGAAGCAGCACAGTACCTGGGTCATAAAGAAAATGCTATACTATGAAGACTGTGAACTTAGAAGAATGTAAGCAAAAGGCCAAGACTTGAAAGATTCATTAATATGTAAGTTCAGAAGCACAAGCTAAATCAAACTATCATTGCTCAATACACAAGCATAGCAAATAACCCTAAGAGGGAGTTTTTAAAGCAGGGGAAGAAAAGAAAAATACTCCTATAAAAGTGGTAAGGATGAATCAGATGATAACATATGAGAATATAAATACCAGTTCAGGATGAAGGAAAAATAGGCTTTATTACCCCACATGAGCAGACTGATGATGAAGGAGACCTAGTAAAATTTAGTGTTTTTATCAGTAATGTGACTGCGCAGGCACTGTGAGTAGTTATGTCTCAGAACAGTCTGAATAAATAACTGCAATGGTTTTGTTTGCTTTTGTATATGTTTAAAACCATGAATATTTATTAGCTTTCACAAAATGAGGCAGAAAATTATGACATCATGAGAACATGACAAATATGTACTTTCCACAAGACATTGTTAGCATATTCAGTCCACTGCTGGCACTATTTATTAGATAATCTTGCTTGAAATTGTTACCATGATTTTGACTTGTAGGTCATGTATCCATCCCCTTTTATCTTCAGGTTAGCATGACACAGGCAGAAGAAGGCATTTGTGTTTTTCCTACATGCAAGGAAATTCGCACACTATACAGAGCAAGAGAGGAACTTCCCTAGCTTCAAAGTCCAGAAAGACAGCTGAAAAATAAAAAGAACAAACAATATCTTGGATTGACTTTTGTCTGGCCCAGATTTCTTCTGTGTAGCAGTGAGCACCTGATGTGCCCAAGTTAGGAACCAGTTTGCCCTTAACTGTGTCTATGTAAAACGCAGAGTAAGGTGCCTCCTGTGTTAGCCCAAGACCTGTGTCCGCTGTTCCCTGGAGGTTTGCTTATAACCACATTCATGGCTTGGCATGGTCCCCGCATGCATCCGCAGCACCAGTGTTTGACCTGTTTGAATTCTTCCTTGCTCTCTCCTGTTGCTCTCAGGCGTTACTGAGCACAACTATCATTCTCTGATGTAAAAGGCCATTCCGATGCCTCTTCCAAATCAACGTGAACTTGTTAACCTCTCTAAGCTTATGTATATTTTTCATACAGTTTTAAAATCTTGTAGAGCCCTTATGGTAGTTAGACACTCAAATGTCTCTCCTGATTAGGGTCGGCAGGGTCTTGCTCTAATTGAGAAAGTCCCACCCACCAGATCAGTATCTTACTGTAAATCAAAAGCAAGAATAATGTTGGAAAGAATCACATCATAACTGACTGAAGTATAATGAATAACTGACAGCTATGACTCAACGTCTGCATTTCTTCCCTAACACAACACCATATTATAGACTGGCTTTGAATAGGTTTTTCACATAGTTTCAGGTAATGATTAACTCCCAATGACTAAAATATCTCCAGGACAACTGACGAGACATCTCACACAGTTACTCAAGTTCAAAAGGATATTCAAGCTTTCACTTTATCTCTTTCATTCAAAAATACATTTATTGTAACTGAAGCGATTTTAAAACTGCCCCATAAAATGTGAAGCCAGCGGTACTATTGCAGCATAATTTCAAGCTAAAATGATTGTATTCCAGGCAGATGCACACAGAGTACGGGTGTGCGGTTTTATTATTTATTCCATTTATAAAACAGATGCCATTTTAGTGTCTGTGGCCATGCAGTCATCTCTGGGATGAAATTTAACTTTGTACCAGCTCACATTGTAGGATAAAAGACTGAAGGAGGGAGCACTGAGAAGAACACAAAACAGTGGAAATCTGTGTGAGTAAGTTTGTCCTGAAGGAAAAGCTCCCACTGCAGCGTTTCATTCCTGAAGAGGGTGTGTTAAAGCATGCAAGATAATAAAGAGCAGCAGATGTCTTAAGAATTGATGTTATGAGGAGTGTTGTAAGGCATTTAACTTTTGAGAGGAAAGAGGATTTTTCACACAAACTAGATGAACTCCATCGGAGAAAATGTGGTATTAATTTTCCGGAACCAAGATTGCTATAATTGTTACCAATATAGTATAACATGATTACATCATGTAGCATACTACAAAATAATACATGATAACAATATATATTCATATCAGTATAACCAGTAAAAGGATTGTAAGCTAGTAAATAGGAGAGGTGGTTGCAGGAGACCTGTAAGTAACTTCCATACCTGCTTCTGAAAAGCAGAAAGTGGTGAATATATGGAGGGGGAAAGAAATAGACGGGAGCAAAATGGACAGGAAGTATCAGTACTGACACAGGTGGGAACGTGATGTGAATGGCCTGGGTGTCAGGAATAAAAGGGATGTGAGTAATGTAATTAAAAATTTTGCACATTATCATAGAAGATGAGCTGAGGTGCTTGTGTACAAAAATTGTGTGCAAACTGTAGCACCCAGGATGACCCTGAATCTCCCAAGAACAGCGAAGTATGGTGGATAGGTAATCGATGACTGAAATGCACTTAAACCAGTGTGTAGACTGTTAAGAAAACTAGAAATAAAACCAGAGGTGCACTCGGTAACAATGAAGTCACAGAGAGAGGTGGCATGGGCAGAATGGAATTTGTCAAACTAAAGGTCTTCTGAAGGACCACTAAGGAACTGTTACACATATATCTAACACTGTAGATGACTACAAGCATGAAAGAGAAGCTTCCAAGCATTGCCTCATTGCAGGAGACTTTAACTGCTCAGAAATAGAGTATAAAGCAAATGTTACTGATAACGGTAGAGCCAGTTATTCCAGGGTGTAATAGCTGGCAGATTTCATCACTAAGCAGTCACTGGACTACCATGATGCTATTCTAGGTGGTCTTTGTTAGGTAGTGATGACATAGAGCAGCTGGTTGTAGAAAATAACCTAGCTAAAGTTATCCCAACTTGATTAAATTGAAAATAAGTGAAAGAATAAACAAGAATAGGCCTGTTAGTTTCTCAAAATTTGTCCTTCTGAAGTGTTGTACCTAAGGAAACTAGTTAAGCGATGTCAAGTGGATGAAGGTTCCAAATCTAAGTATTAAAATTTCTTTAATTTAAATACTATTTTAAAAATCTGCACTTTGTACTGTAAGTAGAGAAGGGTGTTAGCACCTTATTGGATTAATAAATCGTTCACAAAAAAAAGATATTAAGAGTGAGCAAGGACAGTGAAGGTCATAGGGGAAGAAGACCCCACCGTACCAGATCATCAATGAAAACAGTATCTTGGGAACCAAGAAGCAGAGGATGCAGTCATATTTGTCAAGTCTACACACTTACCATCTGTAAACAAAATTTGAAAAGCTGAAAGTTTCTTCTACACAACTAAAAGGGGGCCTGGTATGTGGCAAAGATGGGGTAGAGATTAAAGCTAACATTTACAAACTTGAGAAGTAAATCCAGAGCATAGTAGGCCCATAGTGGAACAATATCTGTTATCCACCCTAAAATGCTGAAAGAATGAGCAAATTACATTTCAAGTACAGGAGAAAGTTTTTCTTAAAAGATCTGCCAAAACAAAGGAGAGAGAAGAGCAGAGGAAAAAGTGATCTTGCACTACAGCTTCATTAATCTGACCTTAGTAATATGGAAATTTTGTACATATTTTTGCAAGAAAGTATAAATAAGGGTGTGGAGATAAAATGGAGAAAACAGGATGAAAGCAATAGATGTTTAATACAATGTATAAGGGCTGAGGAAATGTATGTATGATATTATCTGTTCTGGAAAGGAAATTATCGGGCTACCTAACAGTTGAGTAGAGATTTTCAAGCATTACAGTTTCAGCTAGTCTCTGGAAGTATTAATCATTTCATTGCTGCTAAAATGGCATGGTCAGATGAGAAAAATACCCATACCATTATATAAACATTGTGGGGGAACTTGAGAGCTGGAGGTGTGGGGTAGAATTTAATAGCACAAGTGCTAGATCACACACAAACTGAGGTGGAAACGATTTCTGTTATAAATTATGGCTTATCAATTGGGCAAGAGAAACACCGTAATGTCTTGGTCAGTCATAGAAGGATGCTGAGACCTGGGATGGAGCCATGGGAAAGGCAAAAATGATCCTCAGATACGATGAAGGAGACTTAAGGAGGGATACACAAGTACGGACACTATTGTAGGAGGCACTGGTCAAAGCCCTCCTGGAGTACTGTGAAGAGTCTGTCACCCATAATTAGGAAAGAGCATTGAAAGAAACACAGAAAAGTAGTACTGGACAAAACAAAGAATGAGGGATATACAATTGCTGTCTATAAATACATTAAGGGGAGGGGAAAGAAGGGCAGAGCAAATACTAGGAAAGGAAAGAAGTTATTTAAGTTACCAGACAATGGATATAAATTGAAAGTTAGTCCATCCAGGCTGGAGCTTAGAAGGTTTCCAGCCATGAGAAGAGTGAAGTCTCCAAAAGAGTCTTCTAGTAAGAGTGACAGGAACAAACCGCTGTAGGTGAGGATATCACAGTAAAATGGAACTTATTTCTTTGCAAATTGGATAATGCAGAATTCACCTGGTTCTTGCATATACCATAAAGGTGAGTAGAGCCACATTTGATTTGACTCTGCCAGAGAGATAAACAATCTGTGTATTCTTATGGTGGATTTTGATAAGTTTATTAACACAGCTGTGTAAGGTGGAAGGACATGTTTTCAGCATCTATGAGATCCTTTGCAGTGTTGTGCCCTCTAGTTTGTGCTATTGTGTTTTATTGTGCATTAGTGTTTTTTTTAAATTTCTGTTAATGAATTTATTGGTTCAGGTAGAAAGTGTGACTCTATGGCCTCCTGCGATGTATTGACATGCTACAAAATGTTAAGAATTACATTTTTAAAAAATTGTTTTAAAATTATGGCAATTCTGTGTGCTAAGTGTTCAACCAAAGCATGGTAATGAGGTTGCAAACGTGTGAGAGAAGAAGCATAAGGTATCAGTGGATCAAATATTATCGATAGTATTTACATGAATAATCGTTTTGAACTCCTGGAAAACATTGTTAGGGAAAATCTGCCCTGCCTTATCCTTTTTATGTTATTCAGCCAAAATACAGCTGAAATTGATTTAGTTGAGTTTATTTTTGTTTGGAGATGGTTCTATTTACATGTTCTTTGTCCTGCATGGTTTTAGTTTGATATATAATATCAACAGTTTTTACCAATTCTTTAAGAAGAATTGTAGAAACACTAATCTTTCTATTTAAGGTTATTTTTCCAATGCTTCTGTTTGAATGTGAGCTGACAATGTTGGTTTATATTTCCTTCCTCTTATTTTCATAAGAAACATGTACATAGCAATAAGGCAAGGTATGCAAAATACAATAATAATTTATACTGACAAAGACATCAGAAACGATTTGTGACATTTCAGAATCATGTAACTGAACTCATAGCAAAGACACTAGAAGTAATGTTCTGTTTACTGTGACAGGACAGGAATTTGAAAAAAGCATGCTAACAAAAAATTATAGCTCTAATAATACAACATAAATGACCAAATTGTTTAACAAAGGTATGATCATCTCCAAATGTTCTTACCTATGCAGAAAGGCAAAATATTGCTAAAAGGTAGTAGGACAGTTAGTATCTGAAGACCTTTATACCTCTAAGCTTTAAAGTAGTAACTTCTCTACTCCAGAAGAGCAGAGTAGCCATAAGATGGCAGCACCCTGCACAAAGAGCTCCTGAAACCCTAAATTCGGTTCTTTTCCCAGAAAGAGCTTGCACCCACTGGTGGGAGCAAGTGGCCCAAATGCCAGGTCTCTGTAAATAGAAACCATGCTGGCCAAGTTCAGAATAGCTCCTGGAAAGCTTCAGAAATGTAGCTGGTTTCAGGCAGTGCCTGAGCCCATTTTCCTTGGTTTTTAGCAGCTGTTTGGGTGCTTAGCTAAACATGCTTATCTTTTGGTTATTCTAGATTAACCTTTTTCAAACCCCGTGTTTCAGCAAAGCACTGGGCTTCTGTAGGTCTAAGTACAGCAAGGTCAGCTATAAGTTAAATTCATTTTCTGTGTGTAAGACCAGAGCGGAATTACTTTTTACAAGTGATTTAGTCCAAGCTCAGTAGTTTAGACTTCACATCTGGATAACTCAGGCCTGAATCCATCGTGTTTACACCCTACCGGCTTCAGAACTCAGTCCTCCCTCTGCACCCTTGCCTCGCCCAGCCTGCTGCAGGACTGAGCTGAAGCTCCGCATTCGTCCTGGCACCGCTGCAACCTGTCTGTCTCGGGACTGCATTTGGCCCTTCTGTGACGGGGGCAGCAGGTCCAGCCTGCACTTGGCATTGACCTGAAGGGAGTAAGTTACAGAAAGCCCTTCAGCTGAAGCGCGGGAGGTCTGAGGCGTTGCAGAGGCAGTGCTCGGCGCAGCTCCTGCCACCAGCCTTGCACCAGCACTGAATGGAGGTGCTTGCTCTGGTGCCCCAGCGCCAGGCTTTTATAGCACAGGGAGAACAAGGTGTACCATGTAACTGCAAAAAGCAAACAGAAACTGAGGCCAGATTGGATAGGCTGTGTGGAAATCCCTGGCGTGGTTGGAGTGCTGTGGGCTGGCTGGCTCGCAGTCCCGCTCGAATGCAACATGATTTTCCAACTGGTTCCATCCACCTGAGCCCTTCTGCAGTTCGGAGGTTTGATTACTTCACTTTGAGTGTGAGAGTGTATTCAAATCTGAAAAGCAAACAAATCTTTCAGGGTGCTCACCCATGTGAAGGAAACTGTGAAGGAAACCGAGGACAAAGGTTTGCTCACGCCCTCGGCTGGAACCAGCTGGGGCAGAGCTGTGGGCAAGGTAAATACGAGTTGAAAACACCCTGGGTTGCCTGCCTGCTGTTCATTGCACAGTTGGTGAGCAATTCCTCCTTATTCCTCCTCTTCCTCTCTGTTTGTTCAGAGGTAAGTTGTTGACTTCACTCCCTGCCCTCATCTAACAGCGAGAGGAGACCCGAGCGTGAATCACAGCCTGAGTCATGAATTCCCCAACGTCCCGCTTTGCTCAGAGCTGGAGGGGAAAAATTCCTCTCATCTGTGTCGCTCTTTGGCTCCTGTGACCCACTGGAAGGAGTGACAGACACCCCTCATCTTCTTCTAAAGCCGTTCTCCATCGCGTGTAGCCGTGCTTGCAAACAACACCCAGAGAGGAGAGTAAGAGAGGCCTTTGCCTTTCCACACACCTGCCCACATCTTGGGTGGACTCTGTGGCTTACCCTGCACAGCAGAGCTTTGGTCCTAGGTCCATACCTAATGGGGTGTGGTATTAGTACACCCCAAAACATGGAAGCTGGAGTGAAGCAGCTCAGTCACTGTATGCTCAGATCTTCGCTTACCTCAGGGTCCGTATCATTTAGACAGGGACCTGAATGCTTACAGAAGTTTCTTTGGATTGACGCCATTTTCTATTGGAACAATACCTATCTCTCACCATGCTGATTAACAAAGAGATAGAAAATAGTATCAACTGGCATTTAAAATGTATAAATCCAGATACATTTATTTATTTTACACAGTGATTTGATAGGTAATACTATTGTTTTATAGCTAGAAAAAATTTCAAGTAAAAAAAAAAAGGTAAAAATTACTGATTAGTCACATTCACCATCACTGCGAATTTCCCCATTAAATACAACAGTTCTTTAGGTATTGTTGCTTCCTCTTTAAGTGTTTTTGCCAGCTCTCCCTAAAGTATTGCCAGGACCTATGCTGCAGCAAAGGTAGAGATAGGACAGTCCTGCCAGTATCATTGCGGTATTTGTGTGTGGTTTCTGACTGTGCTGGACTGCCCTGTTTGCAGGACATTCACACGGCTATGTGGCTACTCAAATCACCTCTAGTTCCTTAGAGACTAATCTAAGTTTTTCAAGCTTGGAAACTGTTTTTCAAGCTTGGAAACTTTTTTCAAGTTTCATTGCTTAACTAATTGACAGTCATCCTCTGCAACATTTGTCATTGCCGTTCTTTGGAACTGGGTCTGTCAGGCTGCTGAGTATTTCTGGGTAGACTTTTTCCAAAGAGAATGCCTTCCATTTCTGCTGGCCCAAGAGTCCGGAAGCACTTGACTGTGCAGCTACAGAACATGCCTTCTTTGTGAGAAAAGTATTTTAACCATTCATTCTGTACACCTTTGCATATTCTTCAGTTGCTATCTTTCGGGTTAAAAAGTTTGACGAAAACTTTTAAAGTCTGCTTTGATTCCCCATCAGAGACAGTCAGGAGCTTTCTAGGCAGGTTTGATTTGGAAGCCAACCAGGGAGAGAATAAAGTCACCAGATGTTTTAAATGTAAAGCAACCTGTCTCTGACCAAAGGAGAGTAGTCCTTTGCCTCTTACAGATGCATTGAGGAGGTGACTGCCACTGTATATGATGTAGAGAAAGGAGACCCCACCTCACTGCTTCCAGTCCCACAAAACTCTCTGGTGAAGGGCAAGAAGAGAAAAATGTTTTCTGAAGTGCAGGAGACACTTCTCCCCACCTTTGTAAATATTCTGAGAACTGTCTCAGCCTGTGGGACATTCAGACTTTAAATTGCTCTGTATTCTTCCTGGCTTTCAGGGTGAGAGTGGGTATGAGAAGAGCATTGGGAATTAAGAGCTGGGTTATGTGTGAGGCCAAGAGGTGACTTACAAGAATTTCTCCTCCATATGGATAGCTCTCCAGCTCCTAATTAAAAGAGATTTTCCTTGCTCTGATGAGCTTGGGACATACTGATCTCTTACTTTGACTGATAAGCTTTCACTGGAGCTAACATGCCTCCTCTTCCAGGTTTTGTCTAGCACAAAATGAACTAATTGTTGTTTTCCCTTGGGCTGGTCTCCTGTATGTGTAATTCCGCTACATCAGTTCATACCCTATTTGAAGGAGAGGCTGGTATTTTTTCTAAAATGAAGTAATTTTTAGATTTGAATAAGCCAATGGTGAGGCATGCTTCTCTAGGCAAACACTTCCCATTCTGGAACCTTTAGAGACCCATCCCCAGGCTGAATTGTGGATTCAACTCAGTGTGCCAGAAAAGATACAGCATTGTTCTACATAAAAAACCCCCACTATTATTAATGAAATGCAACTTGAGTCTAATGTTTTTTTAGTTTATCTCTTATTCCCTGTCCCCAACATTAGCTTGCTTTCTTTCTGTACCTCAATATTAAATGTTTGTTACCTGCCAGTGAATTTGTTAAAGGTTGATTGGATGAACAGACTATCTTCCTGTGCTATCTTTGTGTATTGTAAGTGCCAGGTATGGGGGAAAATGCACTAAAGATTTTATCCTATACAAATTTTATTATCTCTTAAAGAACAACAGGCTTGCATTGTTCAGCATTGCCCATACTGAAAGATAAACAGCTCTTTTCTGTTCTGATGTGTCATTATAAAACCGTAACCTTGATTTAACTGAGACCAGGATTTGCTGCAAAATGAGTATGTAGTGGCTGATGAAAACAATAATAATTGTATTCTGTCTGTACTATAAACTATCTTTTTATTACATCTCATTGAATTGATGCCTCTAATTTGGGTGAACGAAACAAGTCTCAGTCTTACAAACCTTGTAAAGAAGTCAAACCAAGCAATGCCAGGACCCCAAAGGCTTTTACACATACTCCCCACATCTGTGTGGCTACTCCAGGTTGTGATTTGGCTCTTCTAACATGTGTGATAGTTAAAGCCAATAAAGCGTTAAATTAGTAGAGGAATTTCCTGGTCAACTTACCTTTAGATACTACACAAGATACTGGGTGACGTTGCAAAACAAGAATCAACTTCCTGCCTGGGTTTTCTTGCCTTGCCCAAGATCTACTCTTGCTATGTGCTGTCTCCCTTCCTGGACGTCTCTTAATGTCCTGTGCCCTGTCAGTGAGTTTTTTATTCCTGTTCTGTCCAGTCTTGTGAGCTTCTCATTGTGTGAGTTTTTAAAAATCAAAACCGACCTTGATTTTTCTCTTCTTTTTTTTTCTGTCTGTTTTTGTTGTTGTTTGTTCTGCTATTCTCTTTTCTTTCTCTGCTCTCTCCAGACAATCTGGGGAGGTCTGTTCTTAATAATTTGCAGAAACTTATTTTATTCAGGTAAGACCTTACTCAGATAGTCTTTGGCAGCCATCCCATTCAGAGGCAGGCACTTAGCCTCCAGTCATGCTGTCCTTGCCAACACCTATATAAAATATTACCACACAAGCAAATGGGGAGCTGATAATATCAAACAGAATTTGTAAGTTTATGTAGGCTATATTATTCATTCTCTCTACACTAAAAAGTTTCATATCTTGAATCTAAGAGTAAGCATTTGCTAATTGCCAGCTGTTCAGCTGGCTGGTCCTTAATCTGGGACGCTGCTGGTGTCTGATACATTTTGGTGGCTGAAGGACTGCCACCAAGTCCTTTGAGCACATGCTTTGAAGCATTGATATATTACCAGGTGCTAGTTAGAGCTACAAAGTGACCTTCTACGTGGAAAGGGAAAGCACTGGCTTTTGGAGCTCAACAAGGCTGTAGAGATAGCAACAATATTAAAGGACATGTACACAAATGTAAATTAAAAACAGGGAAATGAGATGGTTTGGATGGCACTTACAGGAGGATTTTTTTCTTAGTATGAGCAAACATTTTGAGTCCACTTCTTTGTGACCTTACGTAGTTACAGACAGTGTCCTCACAGAGTTGCGTCTTCACCAGCTGAGGGAACATAATCTAATCGATGCTTTTTTCATGCCACAGGAAATTGCTGTAGCTGAACAAATGCCTTACAAAGGACGCTCCAAGGTATAGAAAACAGTTGAAGGAGACTTAGGAATGTTGTTGTAAATAGAAACATTAAGATGCAGTTCCACAGCAGCTTAAGCTGGGCTAAATTCAGCCTAATGTATTCCCACCTTTCCTGCCAACTCTGCCTGTCTTTCCTCGGCACTCACTCTGGACCACACAGTTCAAGGGACCCACCCAGGTGAAAAGTAGCCTGCCACCTTCCCCATAGAAGGTGGCTGGGTTTTAACTGGACCAGTTTGAGTCAGCTCACTGTTTGTTTGGACATGAGTACTGGTAGGAGCGAAGGGGTGGGAACACAAGGGCAGAGCAAAGGTAGGCTTGACGTCATTCAGCTTGAGCTGCTATGAAACTACCCATAGACTGTGTAAATACTAGTAAAATCAGATGCGCCTGTGAATATTTCCAGGCACTAGAATGAGATTGTCTTTGCTATTAAACTGTTAAAATGCTCCCTGGCATGAATTTGACCTCTTCCAATTAACACTCTCTGCAAACAATTTCTGGACACAATTTGGTTGCTAGAGTGGTCCCAATAGGCAATTTGCAAGCATAAACTCCAGTCTTTCTGTGCCAGTTGGCCTCAATGCCCAGGAATGTTTCCAGGCATGTCGAGTTTAACTAGTATAGACCCATCCCTACCGTCACATCCTGCCCCAAGATTGCAGCTACCACCAGCCTGAAAAGGGAGGTCTGATCCTGCCAGTTCTCTTGGTGAGAGCAACCTAGTCCTTATCGGCTAACTTTGGTAGGATTTCTGACTGCAGAAAAAAAGGATACATGTTTTCAGGCCAGCAACACAACTGATGAAATTATAATTTTATGCTGCACTGTGTAGAGTCTGTTGCAAATCCTCATGATAAGAGAGGGCTTGTCCTCAACAAATCATTTTCAAAACAGACAATAGCAGAGCATAAAAGATGGGAAGAGATGAACTCTACAAATAAGAATTTTTATTTCCTTTTAATAAGGTTGTAAGAAATGCATATTTTGCCTTCATTCCAGGTTGGGGAGGGGGGGAAGAGGTAGCGACGACTTGTTATATTGGTAGAATATTTGGCCACTTATTACAGACAGTTAAAGCTGACATGATTTTTTTTCCAAGACAGTTGCAGAACTGGGAGTGTAATTATTCCTACTTCTACACATTAAAAAAATGCACAACTGCAGCATTTCCTTTTCAGTTTGCAATGTTAATAAAATAAATGTATCTTGAATTGCTGAAGCCAGTTCCTCAATTATAATAAGTCATTGCTTTTTGGTTTTTTTTTCACAGTTGCCTTTACAAGTTTCCCTCCACATCAGGAAATCTGAAAAAATGGGATTTTTACATCTCTCCAGGTATAGTCACTTGGCAATCGTAATGATCCATCTACCTAACACACTCCCTCAGGGAACAATTAAAGGCATTATTTTAGAGCAGCCTTTTAAGAGCTGCTGTAGATATGAAATCCCACTCTCTTGGCTGGGTTGCTCTAGGACCCAGAGTGACTGGGATTGACAGAAATTTTCACCTGAATGAATTTTCCCCTTATACCTTATAAGGAGTCCAGGAAAACAAGGAAGTGATAACCATGTTCACGTTACTTTATGCACAGCTTGTTCTCCTTACCTGCCCAGGTAGCCCTTGTTTTCACTTTTACTCATGGTCTGTCCTGGTAGGGTTGAAGTTGCCTCGCAATCCGGTGTAGGTGACATCTGAAAACATACCCTCCAGGAATGTATGATTTTTACGACATTCTACCTTTACGCGGATGATAATTAACACGCTAATATTTTTTTGTCACTCAGCCAGCACTGAAAACGAATGGGGATTGAATTGCTTTGCCTCTGTTTCCTCTTTCTGCAAAGAAATAACTATGTGCAAGGTAAGGGTCAGGGGTAGGGAGATCCATTTCAAAACCATTTTTGCATTGTTTCTTGCTTGAAGTTGACATGAAATAGCTTTCTGTCTTCTGTATTTAATCATTCCTTTCTGTCTGATGACTTTTTTTTTTTTTGACAGACTGCTGTAGGGCTACCCTGCAAATTCATGTAAGATTCATGTGGTCATTATATAGCACAACATGTATGAGAGAACTGGGCGTTTGAGCAATTTTGATTATACTAATCACTGTTTGATCTGCTCAGAAACTTAATACTATACATGTGACTGAGTGTTTTGCTGGTACTTGCACAATAAATTAAAATCATATCAAGTATCTATAGACCTGAGTGAAGCAATTTTAAGTGTATAGAGTGAACATAAATCTGTTCTTTTAATATTCCTGATTATGTTGGAAATGTCTTACCTGCACCATACCAGAAACACACGTAACACTTTATCAGGTGCGCTGGAGAAAACAAGTAACATGTTCTCAGTGAATGCCATCCATAAAGCATGCAAAAGTAAGTATGTTAATTGCCAGCAATTGTGGGATTTGAATTTTATTAGGGAGTTAATCTTCTACCAATAGAAATACCATTATGAAGGAATTCTAGCAATAATCCTAAATATGGCTAAATGTGTGCATTTTTCACCTCCAACATTCTCTAAATGACAAGATTCTTCATAAATTGAATGATTAAACACATTATTAATAGTCTTTTATCTTCTTGGATTTAAATTTAGGGACCTGTTCTCAGGAAAGTGCAGTGACTTGTGAAGATTGTTTGCTTTCCGGACCACACTGCGCTTGGTGTTTTCAAGAGGTAGAGTAAATGATAAAAAAAATTTCAAAGTAAAACTTGAAGTGTTTGTAGTAGCTCTGAGTGATGAAGTATTGACTTAATTGGGTCAGCCCGTGGTTTTGTAATGCATGCAGTGCTTAGTGAAGCCTTCCTGGGGATCAAAAGTGGAATTCAATCTAGACTTTATTATTCATTGTTGTTTTTTAAAAAACCAATCTTCCTCATGTAAGGCAGTGTTATTAGAGGGGCTCAGGTCATCAGCCTGAGGGCTGACTCACCCACAGCACTGATGATGAAGCACCAGACATCGAGTCAGAGACCAGACTGCATCTTACATATTACATGCCAAGCCAGGCAGTGTAAACAGAAGGTGCTCTAGTCAGTTTGCATATACAAATGGTTAATCTGTGGTTGATTTTAAGTATGATGATAGTGTCAGTTTTATAATTTGTATGATATAGGTGTAAGTATTTTGGCTAAAACAGTGGGCTTAAAAACAAATAATCTGGATTTGTTTCCTATATATCTGTTGCAGACTTTCTGTGTAACTGTGGGCAAGTCACTTAAGATCTCTGCTTTTAAAACTTTCACCGGTCGATGATGCTAAATAATATCTCCCTACATCACAGTAAATATTTTAGCTCTTAGTTCATTAATGTTAGCAAGATAGTCAGCTATCACAATTAAAACTTGCCAGAAATAATAGAGAAATAAAATAAGTCTTTTTCATGATAGTTTCTGATTTACACCTTTGCTGTTAAAAGTATTTCTTGCTTTTTTGAAGAGCAAAATGATACCTAAGATGGGACTAACATGCTGCTTTATGAAGTAGCTGACAAAGACTAAACGGCACTTTTTAAAAAACTCAGTTTGCAAAAAATGTTACTATGGGAAGAAAACCCCACCCATATTAGTGTGTTTGCAGTAGTTTTTATGTTTGTACTTAACAACCAAAACAGGATTTTCTTGAAATGAAATTTGATCATGTAATTTTGACTACTGCCATGTATTTTCAGAAAGCAAAAATGAAACTCAATTTATTGATTTAAAAAAAAAAAACAACAAACAACTGTGGAACTATTGAAAACTTCAGAGTAGTAAAAATGATTTTTTTCTTTGTTCAGAGGCTAATTCACTTGTTTGCTACAGAACAATACATCAAGAGTGTAAAAGACGTAGGAGCTTTAGTGTCAGAGTAAACACAAGTGCCTCCAAAGAAACCACTGCTTTCTGTAGGATAAAAACACAACTTGTAATTGTATTTGAAATATGAGTTTGCCTCTTCACACATGTTTTGAAAAGCCAGCAACTCAAAGTGTGTAACTAAAGGAGATGATATGGATCTCCCTGTGAAAGTTTTATAATGGTACGTGATCTTTATGCACACTGTATTCAAGAAGCAATTGGCGAGAGCTTCGCCTGAGCAAAGACATCAGATTTGGTCTGAAGAATAATAAACCACTGTTCCCATCAGGTGTCTCAACATTGCTTCCACTAAACTGCATAAAATCGCTGATAACTTTCAGGCATGAAGGGTGACATTTTGGCAGAAAGAAGGGTCCCAGTTCTGTTTTTAATAGGTTTAAAGTAAATCTGGTTTGCTTTGGATGGAAACTTTTTCAGTGACTGGATTCAGAGAATATTTGTGGCTTAATAGCTGAACCCCAGGTTGCTTGTCCAAATCCAGGAGAAAAGGGCAGCCCCGTGGTATGGGCCCATGACCATCAGACAGGAATTGAATGTTTTGGTGCCGGTTCTGCCAGGCATTCCCCAGGTTTTGGTGAAAAGGTCTTGCAGGCCAGAGCAATTTCCAGTTCAGGAGGCAGCTGCCTGATTTTGAGGATCTAAACTCTAGACATAGCTCTAGGAAATGGCAATAAGGCACAGAAGCCTCTTTGTAAAACTAACCATTAACTTAACTGCTACGGGGGGATAGTACCTACCCTGCATCAGCGTTGTGGAAAGGAATGCATATCAAGGGCTTTGAAATGAGTAACAAAAATAAACTGCAAGCTATCCAACTGATACTGATAGGCTTGCGATTTCCTCTGGATAGGAGAAGGTCAAGTAGGACACTGGGACAAACATAACCAGAAAGACATGGGCATGCCAGGAGCCCCACCGGTGCTGGGGACCAAGGGAGGGAGGCTGGGGTGCTTGCTGGGCACCAGGCAGAGTAACAGGGAATTGCTACCTGCTTCAGGGAACACATTAAATAAGTGTTGAGGAGAAAGAGTAGGTCAGAAAAAAGCAATGAACACTGGGTACCGCACCATCAGTTTGTCACAAAATTTGTAGGAGTTCATTATCTACAAGACCTCTTCTGTTGTTAAATGATGTTGTTCCATCAGCAGTTCAAAACTGTTTAGGAAAGGTTGATGAATTTGTGGCATAATCCTGTAGTAGAAAAACCAGGGGCTCATAGGGGTTTTGTGTTATCATTCCCAGTACTGTGAGAAGCCAAATGCAGTGAGTGGCACAATTCCCATTCCCCAACAATAGAGCAGTTTCTCCCAGGATACCAAATCGGTGTAAGTTACATTAATTATACACCTGTGTGACATGATCCATGAAGGGCAAATTTAGATTTCTGTGCCTCCTAGGTCTCTTTCTGCACTAGTTTGCACTAACTTGCACCTTTGTTTCTGTTCCCTGCATGGGATTGACCTTTCATCAGCCAGGTGCTGGTGGCTGGTCAGTAAATACATTTAACTCATCCCTTCCTTCTCCCATTTGCTTTAGAATTACACAGACTCGGCTGGAATTCATGGGAGGTGTGATACCCCAGAAAACCTTTTGTCAAAAGGATGCCAGTTGAATTTGATTGAATTTCCCATTTCAGAAGTAGAAATTCACAGAAACAAGCCCCTAACACTAGTGACCCAGAAGAACAATTCTGATGTCACACAGATTTCTCCACAAAAATTAACTCTAAGGCTGCGACCAGGTAAGTCACTCAGTTCATAGATGTGGGGATATTTTTTTTCAGCCAATTTGATATACTGAAGCTTCTCAGACTGAATGGTCTAAAAAAATCTTAATAGAATAAAGATAAAAAACCTGTGTTGAGTCCAAAATTATTTGTTGACGCATCAGATGAAAACTAGGTTTGACTGAGTTCAAAATACTTTCAGAAGGGCAGGGTACTTCATAAAAGTAAGGATATATTTTTTTAGTTCTTTTATTCTCTTGCCATTGAGGTGGCAGGGAGAGAATGGAAACCTCTCCTACCTCCCCAGCCCTGCTCCTGTGCCTCTCCCCTGCAGGTCTGGCAAACAGCATATCTCAGAGGCAGCATAAAATCTTGCTTTGAGGATTTACGAGGTACTAGTGACATTTATGGAAACACTCCAGACTTACTTTGGGGTCCTTGAGATATGAATTTTTCCTGGAGAAAATTTGGAATAAAGAAACGTACGAGACACCCAGTTAGGTCATATTGTTGTTGGAACTGAGAATAAAACCTGTGTGTACACTCTGCTTTTCTTTAAATTTGTAAAGTACCTGGTATGTCCCATAAGTGCTACCTTTAGTTTTAATTAGCTTCATATCTAAATTTTCTAAAGCTGCATATTGCTGAAATGAATTTATCATATTTTTTTCAAATTATAGCAATCACTTGTAACTCTCTGTGTATGGCTCTACTGAAGAATAGTTTAGAAAAGAACAACTAGAACTGCTTTTAATCTTTCAGACCGCTGTTTGAGATTTTTGTTGACAGAGAATTTCTGAAGTTATTTTGTTAATTCTACTGGTGATTTAAAATACTAAATAATTTTCACCATATATGTAAGTTTATGAAGAGATTGGCATTACTCATAACTTCTGTGTAGAAGTGCTAATATGTATCCCATTTTCCCATGACCTTAATAGGACATGAAGAAACAATACAGATCAAGGTCCGCCAAACTGAAGATTATCCGATTGATCTCTATTACCTCATGGATCTTTCCGCCTCCATGGATGATGATCTGAATACAATCAAAGAACTGGGTTCAACTCTTTCTAAAGAAATGTCAAAACTGACAAGCAACTTCAGACTGGGGTTTGGATCTTTTGTTGAAAAACCAGTTTCACCATTTATCAAAACTACAGCTGCAGAAATAAACAACCCTTGCAGGTAGGCAGGGAAAATATGTACATCTGTCTGCATGCCAACATTAAATCATAATATTAATCTTTAGGATAAAATTCAATTCAGCAGCCTCACTGGAACCCTCTGCCCTCTTCCAGCTGTGAAAGAGTCAGGCTGGGAAACAAGATTTGTTTCTTTTAGTTTTGCACTCTGATCATTATTCTGTTGAGTCTTATGTTATTTGGAGAGAGGAATCTGGGAGTGATTAATCTTTTAGCTTTTGCTGCTAATTACAAATGTGCTTAAGGGGTTAACAGGCATGCAGAATAATTATGTATTTTTCTTTAATTTGCTAGAATATACATATATATATATAAAAGAATTTTATGACATTGCTATACTAAGCAGGTGCAAACTCAAACCCAACACAGAATAGCAGTTTCATTTACTGATCAGTGTTGTTTTCCTGGTTTTTTTTTCTCCCTTAAGGTCTAGCAGTATCCCCCAAACCCCGGCTGCCCTAGCCCTTTCCTAACCTAGGTGGAGGAGAAGCTGTGCTCTGCAGCCTGAAGCAGGACTGCAGCAGCTTGGTGGTGCTCTCTGAATGTCATTAAGGGACTACAGATCTTAATGTTCTTCTGAGTATGAAAACAAGGCGCAGCAGGGAGCACGGCAAGGACTGCATGTTGTTAACCGGCTGAATTACTCTGCTCTAGGAGGCATTTCCCAGGCTTTACACAGATGTGTTTGCATTGCCCACCTCACTGGATGCTCTTTGATTATCTTACATTTTTCACTACATCTGTCTCAGACGCAGAAGAGAGATACATAACCAAAAGCGAATCCAGGCAGGCCTGCAAAGTTGCCATTGCAGTGATTTTTCATTCTGTATTATCCATAAACTGTCTCACTTATCTTGTAGAAGTGTACCATACGAGTGCTTACCCACCTTTGGATACAAACATGTTTTGCCACTAACAAATGATGCTGAAAAATTCAATGAAATTGTGAAAGGGCAACGAATCTCTGCTAATATAGACACTCCAGAGGGAGGATTCGATGCAATTATGCAGGCAGCTGTTTGCAAGGTACTTGAAACTTCTAGGTATAATATTAATTATTCTGTATATTTACCATTTCTAGTGTTATATGGTTGTATTTCAAAGCAGCAGATCATTATTTTTCAAGATTTTTTTAATGCAGTCCAAGAGCCTCATTAGATTTCTGTGAAAATACTTTTGGCTGTATCAAGTAAAACATGCATATTGCAGTATTTTAGAGTTTCTTCTAATTGCCAGGGATAGAAAAAACCCAACTGTATAATTACTGGGTCTGTTTTCTTGATTGTTTTTTCTTTAAATATTTTTCTATTAACTATGTTTAGAGTAGTAAGCAGATTGACATAAACATGGCCAGCCCATGTTATTAAACACAGGAATGGGGAGACCAAATGTTAGCCAAAGACAATGCAATGAACATCATCTCTTAAGAGATGTTGTGATGTTTTTGACACTCCCTTGAAAATTATTCCCTTCCTTTATTTTGAGGTGCTGTTCTCCAAATCTTTTGCTGCTTTTCTATACTGTAAGTGCAATACAGCGTGCTAAACTAATGTATTTTAAATGACAGGAAAAAATTGGATGGAGGAATGACTCTCTACATTTGCTGGTGTTTGTGAGTGATGCGGATTCCCATTTTGGGATGGACAGTAAACTGGCAGGGATTGTTATTCCTAATGATGGCAACTGTCATTTGGACCACAATAATGAATATTCCATGTCAACTGTTCTGGTAATTTACTATGAATTTTGTACAACTCTCGCATTCTGGAAATTTAAAGACTAACATGAGCAACTTTTAGAAAATTAATGAAAATATACCTTTATCACTGGAATGTGTAAAAGCTGGGGAATCCAGATACTTCATGTAATCTATTTTATTTGCAATTGCACATTTCAGTAAAAAGAGAACAGTGTGTTAGTATGGAGTTAGGACAGATTATAACTAGGAAAAAAGAAAGCACAAATCTTATTCCTGCTAACCAGAAAACACATAGAACGGGACTGACTAGTACTTCCTTCCTTTCCCTGTAAGGGTATGAATTCAGGAGGAGTTCAGGAATTTGTAGGACACTGTTTGTGTAGGAGAACTTACTAGCTTAACATTCAGTGTTCAAAAATACCGAATACATACACTATGGTGTTCAGTGTAGGACAAATACCCAGTTGCTCTGGTGCAGTGTTGTTCTTTGGATTATATATATATATCACAGATGCTACTGAGCCAAGTGTCCTAGTATGGAGGCTGGCACTGTACATTTCTCAGAGGGGTTTCCTTAAAAACAACACGAGGAAATTATATACGCTATCTTTTATTTTGTATACATGTAGTGCCTAATTATAGTTTATACTATACAGAGAATGCAGTGTTAATTATGATCATTTGGATGTGTGTTTCATGGGAGATAATTAGCAACTGGTTGCACACAAAAAATGGATTGATATGGCTCTCTTCTGTTTGCTTGCAGGAGTATCCCACAATTGGACAATTAATTGACAAACTTGTGCAAAACAATGTTCTATTAATTTTTGCTGTAACGAATGAGCAAGTTCACATATATGAGGTGAGCAAACTAAAATGTTCAGTTTACCACTATTTGTTTTAAAGTTCACAACTTCTCACAGCTGATACAGTAATTCTAGTACTAAGGACTGAATTCCGCAAGATATTTATGTAATAAAAATAGCTAGGAAGTTATATATCAGAGGAAGTCTCTTTTACTTAGGAAGAGCTTCTTCATGTATTGATTTTGATGTTCTTGGGTAGCTCTTAAATTTGATTTCAAGTTGAATCACATTAATATTTTGTCAAGGATCGTCAAACTAAGCATTGCTAAACTATTCAATGTAATCACTATGATTAGCCTTTTTGTATTTTATAAGGCTAGAGAAGGACAGTTGAACCTTTTCTTACTTTTATAAGACAAGAATACCTTATGAAAAATACAGTTGTCTTCATGCTCAACTCTGAGATCATGGGGGTGTTTTTTTCAGCTGACCTGAGAGTTTTATTCATTTTTTCTTTGTTTCTATGTCTCTTTCCAGTGAGACAAATAGGAAACTAGCAACAAGATTAAAAACACAAATCATGATGGACAAAGTCCTATTCCCTCATGTATCGTTCCTCATGTCTACTGAGGGCAAACACTTCATTACAGGAATTTTTGACATTAGGAGTCGCAGATCCTGTTCTGTGAAGTCATTTCCTGCTCTGTGAAGTCATGCCATGGGGAATGGGAGCCAGGAGAGAGGGGAGAGCAGAGGAGCAGTGGTTGTGGACATGCAAAATCCATATTACTAATAAATTGAGTATCATTCATACCTGCAGCTCCATCAGTCACCTGTGCAGGCACCTGTTTTCATCCTCCACAGATAAAAGCCCTCCTGAAGCCCTGTGCTGCTTTTGGCCTGTTGGATATTCCAGCTGTGAGCTGAGGCAAAGCCACCAACAGCTGCTTAACCGCTTTTTGCAGTGAACATGAGAAAAGCCCTCTGAGATAAAATAAGAAGGATATTGGCAATTCATATGTCCTTTTCTGTCCAATCCTGCTGCTGGGAAGAAACCTTCACATACAAAAAGAAATTCTGGATAAGAATTCAGTGAGGATAATAAGAGGTTTTTCAGCCCAAGCTTGGCTGCCTGGCCACATGCTGCTGCATGAAGTGGGACAAGGGGAGAGAAATTGTGCCTCCAAATTTATTCAGTTTGGTTGACAGGGAGTCAATAAGTGTGATTCTCCTGATACAATAAGCTTGGCTTTCCAAAGGAAAAACCTTCGCACAGCATTCCTCATTAAAAGCCAAAAGTAAAGGACTAAGAAGAAAGGTGCTCCTCTGGTGTGATAACCACATAGAAAATAGGAAAGAAAGAGTAGGGGAAAAGGTCCTATGCTGCAGCAGAGAGAGCAGATGGGTCCTTGAGGTACTCACCAGTATGATGGTTTTCTATTTCTATCCTGTGAGTAACCCAGGGAAGACGCCCCAGTGCTTCTGCAACCGATTCCAGTTGAAGAGGTGTCTCGAGTAAGACTAATACTCCAGGTGTTTGACAAAAGTTACGACTCACATCCTTCATAAACTGATTCTCAGCTTACAGTCTTGACAAGGGAGGAAACACTCTGCATCTTGGAGCGCTGACTGCCTGGCTTTTAAAAGACTGTATTGAATACTGAGCTGAAGCATGAAAATTTAGAAAATTACAAATGCAGTGGGATGCTATAGTTATAGCACAGACTAGTTAAAATTTGCACATTAAAAAACTTCTACTAAATCTTATTATTGCTCAACAATTTCTTAGTAGGGGCCCAATTAATGACAAATGAAATCTTTTCCCTGATTTTAATAGCAGCTGCATAAATAGGGGCTGTTCTAGGAGGTAGTTTGGAAGCATGTCTTTGATTTATAGAGCCTTATTTTGACCAAAGAAACTTTTCTCTTACTGATGGCATTATATTTTCCCTTTGAAATTGCTGGTGGTCACTCTCAGAGTTGGCCAACAGTGTTCTTATCTGGGGGGTTCTATTTCAGTATCCCTGTGTCAGTGTTATACCAGTATCAAAGTTATCAAGTGGCACCCTTTGTTCACTGGGAACACTAAATGAAGATTTATAGCTAACAAAAAATGCAAGCCATTGTTAACCCAACAGGGGGAATGGTTTGCTCTTGTTACTTTCTTTGTTAGGAAAAAAAGTGCAACTATCTTCTATCTTGTAGGGTATATAGTAATACCATTCAATATATTCTATCTGCCACTTTCATCTTTTAATACTGCTTTCTGTCACTTATGTGGATAGGTATAGTTGTTATGGTCTGCTTTCTGTCCTGTAGGTGATGTGGAAAATCAGTCACGGCAAGTACAAAAATCATATGTAAGTCTCACAGTGCAGTTTTTCCACACTACAGTGTGCTTTCAAAGGTATATGTAGGACCGGCAAACAGGACAATAGTGTCATGTTTTCATCTGTGTGATTCAAAGTTGTGATATAAATGTAAATAACCAGGTATCCATGCTTAAGTATGTAAAAAGAACAAAGCAAGACAATGAGAGTTATTCTTGTGTTAAGGCCACTGCTCAGGTAGCCTGGAAGAGCTGGGAGAGGACCCTAAACTGGCACTTGAGCATCACCATTAAACCACTCTTGTCTTGGTGTTTTACTTCTTTTTAAAAGCCTCAGTAATGGAGATTCTGCAATATCTCCCTCAGAAAACCCTCCCAAACTTAATTATCCTTTGAGGTGGAAAGCCTCTCCCCAAATATCTCATCTCAAATCTACTTGAACTCAGCATCTAATTATATCAGACCCCAAAATTGACTACTGCTATTTATAATTCACTTCTTGGGGACAAACGTACATTAAAATGACTGTGAGGACTTAGGAAGCACCTCTTTAAATAGACTTGATAGATTCCATTACTCTTAAGTGCAGTGTTCAGACTGTCAAATATATATTTTATATTTCTAGCCCTGTATAATCCCCAACAATTTAGCCCCAAATAATTCAGTCATTTAATATTCTTGATCCTCTTCAACAGAATTTTCAGTTTATCCACTTACATATATGTGTATTATTATCTAACACAAATATTACGGATTGCGCAAGCACAGAATACATATGCTTGTAACATAGCTGGTGTTAGTTTTGATCCTTCCATGCAACCAAACAGCTACTGCACAGCAATCTAAAAGAGGGGGAAACTTTAGGTCTGGTGGTCTCCCTGACCATGAGAACTTTAAAAGCAGTCAGGTGGAAACATTTGTAAGACCACTCAAAATTAAATGCAAGAGAGGGGAGGAAGTTTCTTACATGGAGCCCTGATTATCTGAGATTATTTATAAAAAGGGCTATTTTTTTCCCCCAAAAAGGCATTTTAAAATATATTCATATATGTCTAGCTTTTTACATCATTAGTCTCAGCTGACTCTTACCAAAGCAGCAGGGAATGTTATTATTCTAGAAAAGCTATTAACTCAAAAAGTGTCCGTGAATATTGCAATAAGAATGATATTTTGACATACTGTGTAAATCTTATTTTGGTATAAAAGAAAACACTGTTTTTTAAGGTTTCATGAAGTAGTTGTTATTATTGTTGATATTATTTTTTTTCAAGCAGAATTCTTTAAAAATGTATTCAAACTTAGATAAGGGAAAAGTATCCCTCATTAACCCTGACTAGGCAGCGCTTCTTTGGAAACAGAAATTGCTCTTTTTTGGACAAATTATTTCTTTTTATATCACAGGAGAATACAGCTTGAAAATTGGTTTTTCAGACTGCATTTCACTGCTGAAAATTGAACTAAAAATACTCCAGTCTCCACATTTGTACAGAATTTCAAATGATTTTTATAAATTTGGCATAGTACACTATTTATGATGAAAATTCTTCTATCATTTACACTGCTAAAAGTTAGACATAACCTCACCGAACTCATATATAATTGTCAAATTTCACTGAAATGAATTGGAGTATCTCTATAAAATGGCAGTTCACCTTTTAATGAATATTTGCTAAAAGACTAAATTCCATGACATCCTTTGGATGTTTTACAATACTAGCACTCCAAAAGCACCAGTCTGCCTCACCTGGTTAATGGTTAAACAGAAATATTTGCTAAAAGGTAGGGTTTAACCAATGGACTGGAGATACACACTTAGACTGGGCTTGCAACGTCATCTTTGTATCACCATGCAGAAAATTTTTGTTCAAAGAGGAAAGATAAAACGAAGTCTTCAGAACAGTATATCCCTGCTGTTTGTTTTGCATACCACAGATTAAAGGGTACTATACTTTAAATTCCAGGTTTATCGTCTTTTCTTATAATTATCTCCCAAAAGGTCCACGTGTACAAAATGCAGAGTTTCAATATTCTAAGAATCCTTGAGAAAGCACTAATCACAGGAGGAGTCAGGAATGCAAAGTCACCAGCTGTAACATAAAATGCAGTTAATCCCACTGATCTACAATAGCACTTTAGAAATCTAATGAATGATAAGCGTTCCATACATAATATATAAAGTAATCACAGGGCTTTTGGAGATGTGAAGTACAAGAGGGATATAAGGGTATCAAATTATCCATGTTTATTAATAGCTCTCTGGAATTCTTTTTTAATTAAAATAACAGCATTGATATGATAAACTGCAAAAGAAAATGAACGCTACAATGTGTTTTTTTAATGATGAACACTTACTATTTTCCAAAGGCATGGGTACAAGCAAGAGAAGTTCATGTAGTTAACAATCAGGCAAGATAAATTTTAATGAAGCATCTTTAAAATCTAGCTGCTAGATGTCATGTTAGTCTCACAATGCAATTTAATGCAAAAACAAAAGAAAAATTATCACTGAAATAAATAGTTAAATGGGCACTATATTATTAACATAAAATCAACATGCAATCAATTGTAGCCACAGACCACTGGGATACATGTGGCGTGTTACATCAAACATAAACTAGCAGCAGTTTTTTAAGGGCCTTTGTTCAAAGTTCTTGTAGCCCTTAGTTTAAACTTCTTAACTTCTGTGCCCTCGCTAATCGGAATTCAGAATGCTCAATTGCTAGTGCTGTTATTGACTGTAGAGTCTAAGACTCTCAAATAGTACAGCAGCAGTAGAGCAGCTAAATCTGGTTTTGGTTATTTTTATTAGAGAAAAACACAACTGTTGAGAGAATATATCTTCCTTCTAAAACTGAAAAATTAGTGCTGAAAAATACTATAGTATGAAACTTCCAAGCACACAGAAGTGATTTAGCAACATATGTCCCATTAATTATCAGTGAAATTAGCACTTTTCATAGGACTTTTTCAATAAGGTGTGTGTGTTATTGAGTCTGCAAGAGTCCTCGAAAATGTCACTATTATTTATTTTAGTTGGCTTCAGTGTATTTTGTTTTTTTCCAGATGGTAGCTTCTTGTCACATAGTCTTTTTTTTTTTGCGCTTTAAATTCCTTTTATACTTTCAGAACTATGCAAAGCTTATTCCTGGAGCTACTGTTGGACGACTACAGAGGGATTCTGGAAATATTCTCCAGTTGATCATTGCTGCTTATCAGGTAAGATGGTTATAATGTGTTTTCTTCCGGCATGTCTGTATTTTCAAAATTAGATTGCAATTTGGTAAAAACAAGTGTCTTTGATTCTTGCGATGCACTGATTACAAGAGCATCGTTTTTTTATGCTTAGGTACTGACCTTAACAGGAAAAGTTCTGTTCCCTCTGAGGATTAAGTGAGCACAGAAACAAAATTCCTATAACCTTTTGTCATTCCTTAGTGCTGCTGGAATGCTAAATTCACAGCAGTGTCTCATCTGTCTTGCTTTCTTCATAGTCCTGTATTTCACACCTACTCTTAAGCCTTCTTTAATATAGATATTCAGGTCTCCCAGTTCAATACCTCGGCAGGGACTCAACTCTCTTCCCATCGGTAGTCGTCACCACAGCAGGTGTACAATTGCTCTGCAGGAATATCTGGGGGGAAAAGCACTATCCTGTACTCAGTGCTCTTCTCTGCTTTAGCAATTTGTTGCTGCCCCTGTGAGGCTGTTCTGAGGTTTTTAAAAAGCATAACACAGGAGCCAAAATGGGTTTGTTTAGATAATACCAAGACTTGAATGTGTTTGTTTAGATAATACCAAGAAATACTGTAAAGTTGACGGGAACATAAACACAGCGCTGCTCTTCAGAGATTTGTTTGTAAAATGCATCCTGGCTGCCTGGTTCTCTTCTGTCAGGGGAATGTTTTTAGACAGCTTTACATGTCTTTACACAGATATCTTAATTTACATATATGCTAATATACCATAGATTTCTCTCTTCCATCTCAGTCCCTTTTTATTAAAAACCTGCTCTACCAGTTGGCTACAATGCCAAATAACTCTTTGCAAATAGCTTCTGTTTCTTTCCTTATTTTTTTTTCTGCTCTTCCTCCTATCACCTGAATGAGATGATCATCATTATGCCCAAAATTATTTTGGTCTTGATGATAGGAAGGCAAACAAAATTCTTATAACTCTTATAAAAGCAATACAATTGGTGAGTTATGATTTTTTAAATGAAATACAAAATACCGGAAGATTCTCTGTCCTATGGAAAATTTAATAAGCCGAGAACTTTAAGGTTAATCTTGGGAGTCTACAAATTGTAATAAATATGGGGGAAATCTTTACATGGGCGAAGCTAGGGCTGAACATCCAGTGGCACCAGGATATCAGTTCTGGAGCCCTACCTGTTGTTAGCCACATCTGGTTCCTATCAGGATTTCCTGAGGCTGGCACTCTAACATAGAGACAGAAGTTCCTGCATTTAACAGCTGAAATACCATTTTGTTGTCCAGTAAGTAATGGAAAAACATAAAATAATTGTCCCAGTGCTGTGTCCTGATGCCTTTGCTGTAACATTGTGTTAAGCGCAGAATGGTGCTTCCGCTAATTGCCATGTCATGGCACCTTCTGCCTTGCTGGAACTTTGGAAGGGTGAAGAGTGCATCCTTGCCTGTCTGCTTATGTAGCTATTGTCCACGATTATTTTTTTTCTACTCTCCTTTTTGAACCTGCTGATGTTTTCAGTCCCCATTGCCTTCTGCGGCAAAAAGGAGTTCAGCTGCACTGTGTCAAGAAACATTTTTCTTTTTTCCCATTTTAAACTACTCCCTATGCTTTACAGTTTCACTGAGCACACCTTCGTTCTGGTGTTGCAGGGTTTGCCGAATAACAGCTCTGCATTCACCTTATCTTCATATTTTCACAATTTCATAGTATTTTGTGACTGAGACACCTTCTACCTCCCAATCTTCTCTCCAAATTGGACAGTCCCAGCCTTTTTAGTCTCTCCTTGGTTGCTCCATCCCCTTGGTAACTTTAGGTGACCTCTTTATGCTCCCTGACTCCAATGAGTCCTTCCCGAGATGTGGAGTCCAGAAGAGCTTGCACTACGTGAGACGGGGCACCCTAAGGTTTATACAGAGGCAAAATGATGCCCTCTGCCCTGTTCTCAGCATCCTTGCTTGTGCCGGCCAGAGCGTCGTTGGCGTTTTAGCCGCTGCATGCTTTGAGCAGATCATCTCCCAGTGCTGTCAGTGGTGCAGCTCCTGAGTTGGTTCGGCTGGTCCTGGTTTCATCCGTCCTGCGGGCAGGGATTGGAGGGGTCCTGAGCTCGGTGCCCGCTCCCCCCCTGCAGCGGCAGGAAGGCGGCTGCAGGAGCAGCGCTCCTGTCTTCGGGCCAGGACTCGTCATGTCCTCGTTCGGGTACAGCGTGCCTCTACCATGCGCCAGAGTTGCTCATCGGTTCTGAAAATCCCACGTACGTTACAAGGTGTACAAAGTGTACGAGTAGCAACATGTCACACTCAAAATTTCCCGGAGCCCATTTTATTACACATAACCTTAAAGGTTAACAATCTTGTTGCTTCACGATTGAAAATCTCCCAAGCAGGAAACACTGAAAACCACCTTATTTAACATAAGTGAAGACATCTGAATTTTTTTGGACTTGGAAGGGGGAAATGAGGGTAGACCTACGGTTAAAAATCACATGCAAAACAGAAGATCTAATCCCATGATTGTCACAGACTTTTCATGATACTCTCAGCAGTGTAATTCAATGCCTGGTGTCTCTGTTTCTTTACCCACAAAAAAGAATAAATAATTACTTGCCCCCCCCCCCCAAAGTAGTTAGGCTAAAGCTTTTAATGCTTTTAAAGTGCTTTCGAGTCTTTGCTTGCTGTACAAACACAAAGTTTGCTAACACCATTCACCATGTGGTGCTATGCAAAAGCTTCAGAATGGAAGTAAGCAAGTTAAGAAAGTCTGAGCTGTCAAAATATTTGTTACAAGGAGTTCTCGTGTTCTTTCCAAGTATGACTCATTTTCTTCTGTAAGCATATTTGTCTGCTTTGTTTAACACTGAATTCTGCATAACTTTGTATTGCAGAGCTGTAGGCTACAATGCTTTGTGACAGATATCAGGCCATTTGATTAAAGTCATTCCAGAATTTCAAAATTTCAGAAAAATTCCACTCTTTTTTTTTCAGTGCTTGGTCCTTTCACTTACAGGAAAATAAAAATAAAGAAATAATGTGTTAAAAAAAGACAGGTAACACAAGGGGATGACAAATGTTTCTCTGTGAATGGCTTAAAGGTCACTAAACTGTCCGCTATTTGTCCCCAAACTATGGCCTGGCAGCTTAGCAGATTTAAAATACCATTAAAGTCCTCACAGATACAAAGATCTAAGAAACTGGAGTTTGTCACAGTTCATGTGTTCATTTTCAGTGGTGTAACGTGCATATTATGTCCTCTTACAACAGCAAGGCATGTTCAAATGACCCAGTACAGACACCAGGATTCAAAGTAGCATGACTTGGTGTTCAGCAGCGTTTAATTTTCTCTCACAGTTGCAGTCTATTTGAGCCTCATAGTTTTGCAGCTGGTGAAAGGAGGACTACTTGGTGATATTTCCTGTAATATTAGCACATACCAACATTCACAGTTTTATCTAGAGGTTTGCTATATTTGGTCCTTTTGTGAGAGCCCAGCTATTAGCTATTATCTAAGACTATCTGCTTTGTTTCAATAGCAACATAAGCACCTAACTCTAAAACAAACGTGAAGGGAAAATTGGACATATCCAGAGCTACCAACATTACCAACCTGATGCCCAGAGCACAGTTTTACTGCTCTGGCTGCATGCTGGAAAGAGCTCTGGGTATTACATGAATATGTCTCTCATGACATGTATTGCTTTGGTTTACTGACAAGGTTTTCTAAATGAAAAGACGTTAAAAAAAAACCCCACCAAACACAACCATAAAGACAAATTTCCAGGGAATCCAGGACATGTACAAAGGACAAGGAGTTGTTGTCTATGCGGGTTTATACCTATTCTACTTTTAGTTTGTTTTACCCCGCCAGACCTTTACTCCAATGAGTCATCCTGATGCCTTTACTAGAATGACTCACTGAAGTAAGGTCAGTGAGCTCCTCATACTCTGATTGAAGTGCAGGGGGTATTTTGTAAAGCAATTAAGCTCAAAAGAGCACAAAGCCAAGTCAGTGAGACTTTTGCTCAGTAACTGCTAAGGTACTTTTGAAAAATTTCCATCTACCAGATCCACAGTCCAATGAAGTCATAGGGAATTTCCCCATGGTCTGCCATAGGCTTTGGATTAAGCCTAAGTTGTGTAAGCAAAGTTGCTATGAAGTATTTTAAAGAGTGAAATATAAAAACCTGGTACGAGAGGGTTCAGTAAGTTTTTCATTTAAGAAATGAAAGTTTGATTGAACAGATCAATTTAAGAAATGAGAACATTGTTGAATACAACTTGAAATAGCACCAGCAGCTCATGAAGCAGGTATTTCCGTCAGGAGAAGAAAGGAAGGGAGCAAGCCCCCCAGCTGCAGGAGCTCACCATGAGGGTCAGCTCTGTCTCTGGCCCTGGAAGCATCAGGCTAACTCATGGAGGCCCCTCACTGAGGCAAAACTGAGCTCAGAGCCTGCCCTGCCGTGAGAGAGGTTGTGAGGTTTGATTCTACCAGGAGAGATAAAGAGGGAGCAATATTGACACAGGTTGGCTAATCAGGAAAAGCCCAGTGCTAGCAATGCAATCAGGGACACAAATCCATTCCTCAGTAAGACCAGAGCTAAAGGAAAACCTGTATCAGTCAGCAGAGCACTTGGTGATGAAAGATGATTTAATAAAACATTGAATTTATTCTCCTGCAAGGGCAGGAAATAAGCCCCGTGATGGCAGATATTAAACTGATACCACCATTGCTTTCCACTGAAAGACGGTTCTGTCGGCACTGGCTTTGTTTTGCTCGTTCCCCATTTTTCTTGCAATAGAGAAGTCTGTAAATAAAGTGCGAAACCCATTAATTTACTGCTGTGTAAGTCAGGATAAGTTACAGTCCGTATTACACAGACGTGGGGCACCAGCAGCGCTCGGCAGTATTATTGCTCCATTCATCTCACGCCTTTTTCCTTTAAGGAGCTGAGGTCCGAGGTGGAGCTGGAGATCTTGGGTGAGACAGAAGGTCTCAATCTCTCTTTCACAGCCATCTGTAACAATGGGACCTTTTTTCCGCATCAGAAGAAATGCTCTCATGTGAAAGTGGGAGACACAGTAAGTAAAGAACAAATTCTCAAAAGACATGAAGTCCACAGAATTTAGGACCCCAGGGCAGAGAGTTTGCTCTTTAGTAAATAATCTTCCTCCAAACAAGTTACAAAAAAGTCGGCAGCATCTACGACCCTCTTGTTCTGTCCTCTGCACGTGCTTCCCGAGCACCCTGCAGAGCTACGTGTGCTGCAGCTCTGAACAGCCGCCTTTTTTTCTTCCAGGTCTCTTTCAACGTGACTGTAAGTCTCTCCTCCTGTGAAAAAACCAGGAGGCATATTGTGATAAAACCAGTGGGACTCAGTGACACGCTGGAAATGGAAATTCATCCCCAGTGCAACTGTAACTGTCAGGCCAAGGCGGAGGCGAACAGCCCCAAATGCAACAAAGGGAGAGGCTCGTTCGAGTGCGGGGTGTGCGTCTGCAGCCCGGGGTACGTGGGGCCGCACTGCGAATGCGACGAGAGCTCCCTCGGCACCAGCTCCTGCAAGGGCTCGGCAGAGCAGAGCTCCTGCAGCGGCAGAGGCGACTGCTACTGCGGCCAGTGCGTTTGCCACCCGTCCCCGTACGGAAAAGTGTACGGGCCGCGCTGTGAATGCGATGACTTCTCCTGTGTGAGACACAGAGGGCTCCAGTGTGGAGGTACAGTCCCTTGACGCTATCTTAGCGGCTGCGTTTGAGAGCTTTATCGTCTCACTCTCAGCTATGAGCGTGTGAATCTGTGTTTTTGTCATGTATTCAGTTGCAAACAGTTCTGTATAAAGTGTTATTTGCTATTTCTAAGTGATCTTTAGAGTTAAGAAACAACTTTTAAGCCTGTTTGCAAATTTAAAAATGAGACACCTTTAACCACTCCATAGCTAGTCTAAGTTGGCATGGCTTTATTGGAGCATATCAGCTACCATCACACTGGGTCAGACTTTTAAAGGCTGTATGTAGATGATCGTAGCTCCAAGGAAGTTTAGGTAAGTATATTGACATACATCAGTGTTAGCCAGTGTACAATTTCACTCTAACATAATTACCAAAGCATAGCAATCTTAATTAATTAATCTTAATTAATCACTTTTAGGATAATTCAGATATTTTTATAATTTTAACCCAGTAGCCACAATGATTCTCGGTTTATCTTGGTAAGATACAATCAGAATTTGAGAACTTGTATTTCTAATTTTTTTTCTGGGCTATACCATTATAAATCAGAAGTGATTATATTGAAACAGTGGGGATAACATTAAACTGGCAGGAACCAGCAATGAGATTGTGCTGAACGGATAGGCTGAAATTATACTGCTATAAATGAAAAGAGGATTTACCCGTTAGGTTGTGCACTGTCAGGAGATAAGATCTGTGTGGAGGACTCCAGTGAAGAGAATGGAGCTGCACTGGCTTACAGCCAGTCTAAGCGAAAATTTGATCCCCTGGCTTAAAACTGAAAATGCTAGGGGAGGAAGAAAGATGTTTAAGAGTGAGAAGAGTTGGAGAGGGGAAAATATCTGCTATCAAGGAGAATGATTTTAATGGCCATCATTCAGATTCCTATTAAGAGACTGACTTGAAGTATAATAAATATTTTTCCAGGCAATGGTGACTGTGACTGTGGAGAATGCTTGTGCCACAGTGGATGGACTGGTGAATACTGTAATTGCACAACTGACACTAGCGCCTGCATTGCTGAGGATGGGACGCTGTGCAGTGGGAGAGGCGAATGCATCTGTGGGTCGTGTGCTTGCACCCATCTGGGGGCTTCAGGCCAAACGTGTGAAAAATGTCCTCTCTGCGGTGACCCTTGCACTTCCAGGCGGTAATGTGCTGGTTTTATGTCTCTGATGTTTGTATCATCCAGGTATCTCTTTCCTATACTGCCTCAGCAGTGTGCTCGCTGCCGCTACTGTAAATTGGATTTACAGACCAGAACCCAAGAGCTTCTTTGTCCTTTGAGACGGGTAGTCGTAACTCATACATCAACCATTTATCAGCATTACTCTTGTACAAAAAGACTTTATGGAAAACAGTTTAATCACCTTCAAGCAGCACAAGTAACACATCACACTTCCACTGCTGTCCCTGGCTGTACAACTAATCAGAATGGTGGGCTTATACGATAACATCAGACAAAAACAGATGAACCTCCTTCCAGTCCACAGTACAGAATGTAAACATCCCAGCATAGCTGCTCCAGCAAAATTGAGGACTCACAGAAAAATTTGGCATTTGTATCACCGTTCTCATGCATATGAATTAATAAGGTCACACTCTCTGCTCAAGCTTTATGCATGTGCAAATCCATAGTCCAAATTCAGTTAAGCTTGGCTGAATTAAAGAGGCCCAACTATGATAAACTAGGTCATAGTCTGAGGATGAATGGATAGCTGTATGTCATGTATAAGTTGATGATAAATTGATTGTAAAGGGTGAAGTGTCTTCTGTTCACTGAGCATACAAAATTTATGTAGCTTTCCTGCTGTGATGCATGGTGTATGTTATGCTGCAGGATAGGAAAAGCAACCAAAAATGTGTGACATAAAGCTGACCACTCTAAGTACACCCATGCTCATGCTTGTATTGTGAGCTCTTGTAGGGCTAAAGTAGGTCCAAAATGAGCAGTCTTCAGTAGAAATTTAAGATAGAAGTTGAATTAGACTTCACAGAATACATGTTATTAATGACCCTGGTTTTGCTTGCTGAGCGCCGAGTCAGTGTAGGTTGCATTAATGTTTCATGATGATGTCATGTCTACTTATTTAGAGCTGAGGCCCATTTCTCTTCCATACCAGCTCTCCGCCACTGTATTTTCATGCCTGCCGTTGCAGTCTACTCTATATCTGAGATGAGAAGCTATTCTAAGGCATGTGATTAAATCGTCATTTATGTTAGTGCTAAATTTGACCTACAAAAGCGAGCCTATCAGTTTGTTCAAAGCTTTAAGTAAAGAGAACTTCTGCATGCAACTCTTCTAAACACAAAGGACAATGCTGCTGCTTTGCCCAGTTTGGCAGAGAATAAGAAATATAAAGTTACACGATGGGCATTACATTAGCCTATTTAAACATGTATATTGTATGCAGTGTTAGATCTTTTCTCTCTGTTTCAGTGTCTTCCCTTGCTGAAACGCAGGGCAGGGAAAGCCAAAAGAGAGAGAACATTGGGAATAGCTGGGTAGGGTAACCGAGAGAGCTGAAAGACCAGGTCAGAGGGGATTGAGATCAATGGCTAGGCAGCTGAGAAAAAAAGTGGTAGTATGAGAAACATGGCAAATATTACAAAAACACCAACAACACTGAATTTGCCTCCATGAGATAGAGGCTATCCCATTACCCACTTGCTTTTACTATTTGCCATCTCCAGAGCAAGTGATACGGTCATCTCCATCCCGTGGAGGTAATCTCAGCAGCCTCAGCATATTCCCATGGATATAAGTAACTCAGTGCAAGAAGAGATGGCCAGTTTGGGGGGGATGTTTTGTTGCAGTTCTTCTCTTTTCTTTTCTTTAAACAGTCGGTCCTTCAGGCTGCTTCTCAGAATCTCAGCCCCTCAATTGGGATGAAACTATTTATGAAGAATCAGCAAGATACATTTTTGCATGAAAAATTTTCATATATGAATTCTGCTCGTTGTTGCCTTTTTCCATGAATAAACTCTGGATTTATTAAAATCCTCATTGACTTTCTGGGAAGATTTTCAGAGACTTCTAAAGGAATTGGTTTAGACTCTGATTTTAAATAATATTTCAGTCATTCCACCATTAAAGTAAATAATTTTCCAATAAATTGCATTAATATAATTAGGATCTAAGTAAGCAATTCCTGAGATAAGTAATCTCATTCAAGATACATCTGTTGAGACACCTGAATAGTGTTTTAATACATTATTCAATAGACTTTCAACAAAGGAAGACTTATAGTAGGTGCCCCAGCTTGATCTCCCTGAAGTTGATTTCAGATATTATTCATCTGATAGGCATTCCTTCAGCTGGTATTTAGCATGAGCTTAGTTCAGAATATTTATTTTTGAAAATGAATGTTATGTGTGAGTAACCGCATGTCTTTGATAGACCTACATGAATAATGTTGCCTGGGGTTCTGTCTGGTAGCTAATAAGCTGGGAGAGAAAAGAGGATGAGAGAGAGCTTATCCACAATACCTTTATTCAGGTGGGTTTTTTTTTTTTGGTTGGGTTTTTTGTTTGTTTTTTTTTTTTGTGGCAATACCTATCATATTTCTGAGAACTACTGTATCCATAGCACAAGACCTTTTGTTTAGCTTCTTTTTAAAATGCAGATGCATACATACTGGCTTTTATGTTGTTGCCTTGTGACAGGCAGAGATTGATGAGCTGCTGAATTGTTTTCTGCAGGATCTGTGTGGAATGTCACTTGGCTTCTGATGACAAGTCACCGGGAGAATGCAGTGACAAATGCAAATTGGTTGATGCAACGATCAGCACCACAAAGGGTTTGTACACTCCGTCTTCCTTTTCTGTGTGTGTGTGATTAGTGATGGTTTCCACTTTCAGCAATTTTATATTTGAAAGTAGCCTTGTTTTTCTGCCATGGAATTATATTATGGCTCATAAGGTGATTCCTGTCTGTCTACGGTTCTTCTGTGGTAAGTAGGAAATTCAGGTCAGGGCTGGTGTTACCCTTCCAGGTTAATTAACTCACTGGATCACACCTACTTCATAAGCAGTTTATGTAAGAAAGTATAGAATTTAATAAATACCAGTCCCTGCAAATCAATGGCTGATGAAAGGCCCTGAGTTTAAGTCACGCCTGTACCGTGAGTTCCAGTGTGGCTTCTTTTACCATACAAATGCAAAACCTGACTCCAGTCCTTATGCAGACTCTTGATTACAGTTGGCAACTAGATACAGCCCTTTTACCTGTGGCAAAGACATTTCTAGTAGTCTAAAGGCTAAGCACAACTTTCAGTTGCTTGCTTTAATTAAAAACTGCCCCCCAATAATAGGAATTTCTGGAATAGGAATTAACTTTGAATAAAATAGTACTCTCAGAAAAAAAATATAACTTAAAATGAAATAGTGTATCTTTTTCTTTCCTGTATAGGAAGGTGCTTGCCTGTTCAGTAGGCAGTCTGTATTTATTCTAATTGCAATTCTAGTCCTATGGCAAAATGCAATTGTTAGGTGAGGCAGAACATAGGTACATATATCCACATCACATATGTACCACAAGTATTAAATAAGACAAATGTAAGCATTAGGATGACAATGCAGAATGCTGTATGCACATCTACAGTTTGTGTCTCCAAACTTGAAAGCCCATCCAGAGCTGCATGCATGCAGAAATTTCACTGATGTACAACTTTCCAACAAAGCTACACCTTTTGGTTTTGATGACTTTACTCCATAATACAGCGCTTAAAAGTTGTAAATATTGCCCTTGTAAGGAAAACTAACTCTAATTTTGTATTTTTATTGAAATTATTATTATGCTTTGCCTTTCTAGACATCAGTATTTGTTTATAAACAAAAAAAAAATGTCTTTACAAGCTTCAAAGCACTTTTATTGTATCTCTGTAGTTAGTAAAGTTTTCAGGTTGCTTTTGCCAGATGGCAGATATTTGTAGCTAGGAATATATAAGACATTCTACTTTCAAATATAATGAATACTAATCAAAAGCAGAAACAGTCATTTATATGGCTCTGTTTATGTACACAGAGGTCACAGGAATATGAGCATGACAACATCATCTCCTGTTCCTGCTTATTTCCTTTTTTTCATGTTCTGTGCTTCCCTGATTGGGACTGTCAGCTACTCCTTTAGATTTAAAATTTATTTGCAGCAGTTACAGCAACTGCTGTAGTGAAGGCTGGGTAACTGCTTCCACACTAACCCCTCAAAAAAAAAAAAAAAGCTGTTGCAAACTGTGGTTCATCTTAAATGCTTGTGTAATAGCTCAAAGGGTTTGTTTTGGCATGGAAGTAGCATCAAGAGGAAAAAAAGTCTTCATCATAATAATAATTAAAAAATCCTAAAATCAAAACTCTATTACCTAAACAAAAAAAAATAAAATTTGAAAGTGGTATAACTAGACCACCACATAATATTTAAGACAGTTTATTGAGCAACTTCATATGGTAGCATACTGCTTCTTTCTGGTTTATATTTCAGTTTCTTTAATGCTTCAAGGATTTATGAAAACTAGAAATAGCTCTAGGTTAAATAAAATATTAGCACTTTAAAGATTTACTTTCTCTTTTGCATGTGTATGTTGCAACACAGTGACTGGAACTGTGGAGCAATAAAAAAAAAAGGCGTAGTCTTTACATTTTCCTGTTTTCTGGGAATGCCTATTTTAGCCTCTGATCTGTGCCTTTCGCCTCCTCTGCTCCGGTTCTGTGGTGCCGGGGTTTTCTCTTCCTGCTCTGCCGCAGCAGGGTCACCGGCACGGCCGCGGTGCGGGCAGCCTCTCCGCCTGGGCTGGGGATCCAGCAGGACACGGGGTGGCACAGCAGCTCTGGGGCTGCTGATGGCTTCACCTTCACTGGCCTTATCTCCATGGCAGGCATCGCTTTCGAATATTTATTTTCATCCTTTTTTGATATTTGAATAGTAAATCAGGCTAATCCCCCCCTTGCCAGATGGGTGTAAGAGGAGCCCTTGTTGCACTACTCGCTACCCAGGAGGAACCGCAATTCCTAAAAAGTGGCTCCCACCACCACTGCGGCCACAGGGCACCAGGCTGCTCCTGCCACAAGCCCAACAGGGACAGTTACACTTTCCGGAGAAATGGAGTTTTTCCTACCACATAGTGTTGACACTGCACAAATTCCCAGTACGGCAACAAAGTGGATGCTGGAACCTGAACAAACCTCTATATCGGCGCTGCTCTCTTGTTCTGACTCAAAGTGAGACGAAACCGTTCAAAACCAGCATTTTGTTGAGCAAAAGACAAACAAGAAAGGGCATAATGACATGTAAATTTACAGCTAATCTTTTTTTGTTGAATCTTTTATCTAAGTATCTGTTAGGAAACAGTCTTTCACTCTCTGAGGCCCCAGCTTGCCTGTTACCCAATTCTTCTTCCAGTGTGACTCCAACGATTTCAAATACCATTGAAATTAATGGAATTAGGCTGCAGGCAGAAGTGGAGAAAGTATGATGATTCACTGCAGAACTCAGAAAGTTACACAGGTGTAAATTACAGGATTTTACCTACCTAAGCAAATTTTTGTGCTGATGAACTGAGAATAATCTATGCAATAGTCTCTTTTAGTGATCCCTCATCCTAAAAATAACATTAGAGAAATAAAAATACTAAGCATAAGCTGGGTTCTGAATAGCTTGAACTGGCATCTTTGCTTTCATTTCTACATCCTTGCACATAATCAGATTTCTGCTCCCCTTGGTCTCAAATTATGACCTTAAATTAAGAATCACAATTTTAAAATAGTTATTATATTTGCAGTTATTGCCTTCTGGATGATATTTGGAATATGCCTGCAAGTTTTTCTCTGCCTTCAGAATAGCTAACAACTACCCTTTTCCTTCTTCTTCTTCTTCTTCTTCTTCTTCATCTTCTTCTTCTTCTTCTTCTTCTTTTTTTTTTTTTTTTTTTTTTTTTTAACCAAGCTAATATTCTTTGGATCTGCTTGCTTAAAAGAGTTGGGAAACAACAAATATTGCAAAACTTGTGACAGTGTTACTGGAATTGTGACCTGGCAATGAGTGCCATTAATTCAGTACACTCAGTCTGCAGTTTGTGGCCCTTCCTTCTAACAAAACCAAATCTTGTTAAATCAGCAAGCCTTGTCTGCCTGTCACCTTGACAGATAACACATTGCTCTGCCACCAAGGACAGGCAACAGCTTAAATGCAAGATTATCCCAAATCAAGAGCATGTTTCCATTGAAATTCAATCAGATGTGATTCTTTTTTCATAACAAGCAGAGAAAATGACTGTAAGGTAGTGAACTGTTTATACTTTCTTATTTTCTGTGGTGTTTAATAGTGTTTTCTATAAGATCAAACCTTATGATAATAAGCAATATAAAAAAAAAAGAAAAAAGTAGAAAAGTGAGCACTTATTTCTTTATGTACCATAGGTTTCTTTAAAATCCATAGTCCTATCTGGTTCCTACTTTGCATTTCATTACTCTTCATATTAAAGTTTGAGGACTTAAGGTTTTTAGTACAGTTGCTTATGAAATTTCAATAAGAGTTTTGAATGGGTAAGAAATAATGGAGAGTGACAATTATTTTTAAAGAAATGTTTGAGAAGCTTACTGTATTTTCTTGCCTCTAAAAATAAAACCTAAGAAGTTTTTCTAAAAATGTATTGAAAAGCATACCTAGATTTCCAGTGCTGTTCAAATCATGGGTTATATGGAAACATAATAGGCATTCAGCCTCAGAGGTATTATTGCACACAGTTATAAGGCCAGACATTTTTGCTCTGTAAAAATATTATATAATGGTTATGCTCCAAATTACGGCATTTGTGGCTCTGGATCTGTAGTCTCAATTTTCAATTGACTTATTTGCTTTATATTTTCCCTCACAGCCAGCTTCCTCCTGTCTCCCTGTTCCCTTTGAATGAACTTTTCTCTGCAGAAAAGGTTTCCCAGTTAGGAATCATCTGGGAAAAAAAAAATAAATTAAGTTTTTGTGCAGATCTACATTAAATGGAGAGACAAATAAATGGGGGCAGACTGTCATCCTGGGTCACTTTTTATCTGCTTCCCTTGGAATTACATTACAAAGATCCCAGAATTGCAGTTTTCTGTTATTAATCTATATTTAGTATAGACAGTACTGGACACACTAATCTTTGAGAGGGCTATTGTGGAAGAAATAAATGGGAACCCTTTTAACAATATCCATTGCTGTTTGATGTATGTATATCTCTTTCTGAAACAGAATCTAGACATGGTAGGAGGAACTGTAAACCAAAGAGAACATACTGTTTACTTTGTCCTATAAGTGGGGACTATTACATTTCCTAGACAGCTGGTGGTTAAGCATCTTGGAATCACTTCCAATTCATTGATATTCACAGTAGACTAGATTAATAAGGTGCACTAGACCGTCGGTGCAGATTGACAACACGTGGATCAGTTCTTTGGAACTATAAGTGAAAAGTCAGAACAAAACAAAGCTTGGGTTGGAGGAAAAGTTGTTAAACCCAGTAGAATTTCTGCTTTCATCTTTCACTCTCTACCATCCACAGACAAGGCTGTAACAGACAGGATGCCAGCAGTCTCTCTTGTTACTATGTGTTAAATTTCATTTGATCTGATGAATGACTTTTTTCCCTCCCTCTGCAGATTATTCAGAGGATAAATCCATTCCCTGCTCTTTGCAGGGAGAAAATGAATGTATAACCACATTTCTACTGGCTATGGATGAGCAGGGAAGGACAGTCATTCATAGCATAGAACAGAAAGGTAAGCAGTGAATATTGCTTTTTCTACATGGAATCTGATTTAAAAACACAGGCAGGATGAGCTATCTAGAAGCTGAGCTCTTTTAAGCAGCAGTGCACCTCCTTGTGTTTGTAGCTCTCCTCTGCCCAGCCAAAGGAGCACCTCCTCAAGTACGTATTTAATGTGTTAGTAAAATAAATACTTGGCCTTTCATGAAAGATGGGCAGAACGATCCCTGGGCTGTAAGAGTAAGTTCATTTTTCTAAAGCCCTGTGCAATTATAAGATGATGATACCAAATGTCATTTGCATTATATGAGAAAACTATAATTCACTTTGAAATGACATGTATTTCATAGATGGACAAATCTCCAAAAGACTATCTTATTGGGTATACCTGATGAAATTCTAAAATATAATTACGTTTAATGTTGCAGCATCATTAAGCTTTGAATATTTTGCATAACTAACAGATATTCAGTGTCCTGATATCCTTTCATTTAACATTACTTCTTTACTTACTGTTGTTTCACTACTGATTTTTCATTAAAGCTCCTAACAATTTAGGACAGGAGAGAACAGACACCACTTTTCAGCTGCCAAACAGTTTAGTCTCCAGGCAAAGAAAATGCCTTTTTTGGAGGCGGGGGGGGGGGGGGGGGGCGGGGCGGGGAGGGGAGATGGACATGGCACACCCAGTGTCTCAGTGCTAAATGTTAGATAAGTTTTAGGGAAAGCCATGCAGAATTGTAAAATTGTAACCTCATTCTGTTGGCACAAATGGCATTTATTTTGTTAACCCTTTGTGCAGCCTTTCTGTAGCATACATGTGAAAATGAAAGGGATTTCACTGCACAAAAAAGCAGCTTCTACCATAAGAACAGTAGTCTGGTTTTGTATAGGTTACTGTTACAACAAAGATGGTTGTAACAAAGCTAGTACTAAAGAAGCGCATCCCTTTGTAAACTACACTCCTAAGATTCAAGAATTTAAGGGTAAGATTTTATCTTTATTAAATACATTTACTATGCATTTTAAGTAGACCTGAAAAAAAAAAAAAAAAAGTGAAAGAAATATCTTAAGGAAAGCACAGTTCATTAAACGCTGTGTCGTGGCCCTCCCACAACCCTACGATAACCAGGTTCACTGTCATCTGCTGTTCTGCTCCTGGGCCTTGAAACTACTGTGCTGTGGCGGCTGCAATGCATGCAGATATGAACTGAGATGAGACCTTCAGAAATGCTCTAGAAATTGATTTCATTTATGGAACCAAACTCAAGATGGTACCAGTAGCCAGGCCGTTAACCCACTGCTCAAACCAGACCCCTCAGAATTAGTTAAATGATGACATCAACCAAAAAAGTAATGTGAAATACAATCATGTAAGCCAAATAAGACTGAAATGAAATTTTCAATGTCCTTAACCCATGGTTCAGCAGAAAAATTTGTAAAATACTAGCATTCACCAACTTTCATGAACAATACTTTTTAATATTAAAACAACTGAACTTCTTTGCATTTTGGTGAAGCAAAAACTTCAGTTTTAATTTCGACTCTCTGAAATATTGTATGATAAAATTTATTGCAGAATATGAAATGCAAAATTCCTTCAAATTCTTCAGTCCAATGTTTTCAGCACATATAATGGTTTTTTTCCTCTATGTTTTAATGAGTGAAATGCAGTTTCCTCTATTTTCTCAATATCATTGGTGACTTCACCCTGATACAGATTTTGCTAGAATCTTTTCCTCTGCAACACACTAAATATCAGTTAATTGAAGTAGAGCTTCAGCTGTAATATTGTAAAATTCATAATCTTGTCAACTCAGCCCTGGTTTTTAGAATTATATCGACACAGATCTGAAAATGATTTTCTAACATTTCTTTTCAGTATCTGCGTCTGTATCCAGCAGCTGCTAATAGACATGGTAAAAGAGCAGGGGAAGAAGTTAGTAATTAATTTTTTAAACGTTTTAATGCAATATTTTTCAGCCAGTTTCACAAACCCTTTAGCAAGCTAACAGGAGGAAAATAACATAGACTTGAAGGAAAAGGCATGCACAGTTCACAGCAAATGAGAAGCCCACCATGCCTTTTGGATGTCTTTAATTGCCTAAAATTTATTGATAGTCATAATTGGTTTTGTTTCCACAGATTGCCCACAGCTTCCAAACATCCCAATGATAATGGTGGGTGTCACCCTTGCTATCCTCCTCATTGGCATTGTTTTACTTTGTATATGGAAATTACTGGTGTCAGTTCAAGACCGAAAAGAGGTGGCCAAGTTTGAAGCAGAAAAATCAAAAGTTAAATGGCAAACGGTACGTTAACTGCGTTGATTTTATATGAGGTTCTTTAATTTGCTTGCATGATACACAACTGCCTTTAAAAATCTGTGTCTTGGTTTTGTTCTTTTAAATGGATAGATTTTACTGATAGGTTTTCACTACATTAAGTATTCTATAAAGTAAAATTACAATTTTTTAGGGATGAAAAATAGCTGGAGTTCAATCTCCTAGTTTAATTTCTTCCACATGTAAAAGCGTGTAGATAACATTTTATTATTAGTTGTTTTTTAATCAGTGCCTCGCCTTTGATTAATCTTAGCGAAATTGTTTGCTGCCCATGTAATTATCAGAGGCGTACTCCTCTTCCCAGAAACAGAGCCCATTTTGGGAAAGAGAGGTTATTGATGGTCTCCGTCATGATGAGAGCCCACTCACACAGAGGAGCAATCAATGTAAGCTGTCCAAAATGTAGGTAAAAGGGCAGAGAAGTTCAGGCCTTCTCTTCTATCTATAGCTTGCAGATGTCTAATGCAAGCTTACACCACATGTTCCCTTTTCTTCTTTCCTTTCCGCCCCTGAATTTTTTGCTCTTCTGCAAAAGCTTTGAGACTTCTGAGGCTCTTTGAAAAAAAGCACGTTGAGTAAGCATTTCTGGTGGGTGTCAGGAGGACAGGCGATACGCTGCCGTTCACCCAGCTCCATTCTCGTACAAAGCCCTGTGATTGCAACATTTCTGCAAGAATGGACGCTGCTGCCCTTTCAGCTTTTGAGATGGGAAAAATCAGTTGCGTACAGGCGATGCCACCTGAGAATGTTTTCTTATCCTTCGAGCGAGCTACATATGGGAAGAGGGAAGGGAAGGATACACTTGATAGAAGCATTTTCATTTTCTTTCTGTTGCAAGAGGAAATGATAGGAAGTGAATCATGGGAGGCCAGGATTAAAAGCCCAGGTGGGATTTACCCTTCTCCCAATGCGTGGTAGTCTGTGTGGCTCAAGGACCGTGACAAGTCACACCTCACCGCTGAGACATTATCTGTGCTTTTAGAATGGTCCAACCACAACATTTGATACACAAATTATATTGGACATATTTGATAAAGTATTGTTTGATGATGTGCATTACTTTAATCCGGGAGGCAGATACGAAGGGAAGCATGTTCCTGCCCTTAGACTGGTTTGTGCTGCCTCATATAGACCAGTCTGAATTTCAGTGGCTTGGAATGTGAGCGAGCTGCTGAAGGCTCTTCTAAAATGACCAAAGGTGCAAAATTACTTCTGTACAAAGAATAGACCAGAAGTCCTCACTAGGGAAAAGAAACAGTGGGAGGAGGGTGCGTTACTGGTCTATAAAATTATGACTGGGGAAATTGAAGATGGACATCTGTTCACTGACTTTTCCCAAGCAAGCACAGTGAGATAGCAGGCTCCAAAGAAGCCAGAAGATATCATTACACAACACCTGCTTAGGGCATATGATTCATTTCCAAAGATATTCTGGATGATAAAAGTTTGCATGGATTCAAAATGTCTACAGACAAATCCATAGAAAGAGGACATCCCCTCTGACCCAAGAGCTTTGTGAAATGTGTGTCAGCTTTTCCATGGGCAGCCTGTGTTGCCTGCTGTTGGGAACACGTTGCTGGGCCAGGCAGATGTCTGGCCCGACTTTCTCATGAAATAGAGTACAAATCATCTTCTTTTGCACATTAGGAAGCAGAGTGGTACTAGCTGGTGCATGTACAACCTATATCATAATGCGGGGTCAGGAATCATGGACCAAAATGATCCCTTTGCTGAAGAGGTACGCTCAAGGCAGTTCTGTGCAACTACATCTGCTCGCAGATGAAGCAGTGGCAAGATGAGTTAAACAGTGCATGACTCCCATTTCTTCTGTTTTTGTTTGGTTTTTTTTTAGGAAACAAATCCACTGTACAGAGGCTCAACAACCACTTTTAAAAATGTAACTTACAAGAACCAAGAAAAGCAAAAAGGGGCCATGGCTGCAGATTTCTGTTAGCACCTCCGACACTACAAACTTAGTTTGACTGGTAGAAAATCTAAACCCACTTGTTTCTTCTCAGCTGATTATGGGATATTTGTTTGCACATTGCAGTGGTATAATCATTCTGTTAGAGAAAATATATCTTGTGTTGGGAAAACTATAGATAACATATTAGTGGTAAAGGTTAGTAGAAATATTAAACCTCCCCCTTTAATATTAAAGCACCCCATCTTAAAAAAATAGCATCACAAATATTTTTAATTTTCTCGTTAATACTGAGGATTAAAAATTATCATGTGTAAGCCTATTTTTGTGAAATTAGGTATATACAATGAGCTCTATACTACTTTGTTCATACACACAATCCCATATATTTGTGTTTAGGAATGTATTTGTACCAGTCTATTTGGTGGACTGGTTTAAATTTAAAAAAATATTCTTTTCATGAATGCTGCTTAAACTACTGAGGTTAGAGGTTCCTCATATCACCTGTGTGACTAAATAGTTTTTCATCAGAAACAAGGAGTGTTATTTCCTATCTTCTGTGCATCTAAGGTATACAGAAACATCTCCTCTCTAACTCTTCTTTCTTGTCCTGTTTCCCTATTTCCTTGTCCTTGTTGCTGTTTGATGTTGTTTAAGAACGCAGTCCCTGGGGTTATCTCAGGGAAAGCTAAATCAAGCCCTTATTCACTTGCAGAGTTGTTTTCTGTACTAGGCATAGACTGCCTTTTCTTCCCCTCCTCTTTCCTTTAAATTCTAGTAGAGAGGACCCAGAGCAAAAGAGAAATATTTGTAAATTAGAAACCCCAGTAAAGAAACTTTAAACCAGAGGATTACCAGAACTCCATTTCACCATTTACATCCTGTTTAGGCACTCAAAATAAACCTCACATGCTGGACCGTTGCAGGAGCCCTTTACATGCGTGAAAAGTTCACACGCAAAGACTCAGTATCACACACAAAGACAGTAGTCTTTTGCTGATGTATCCAAAATTGTGAAGTTCTTTCAATGCCCAGCAGCCAAACCATGTATTCATGTGTGAAATAATGTATTCAGCTCTTTTGGGCTGGTTTGGTTTTGGGGTTTTTTTTTATTTGTTTGTTTGTTTGTTTTTTCCAAACTAAGCAACAAATAGATCTATGGATTCCACTTCATATTAATTTCTATTATGTTAGTGAGTATTTTTAATCTCAGTTTTAGCTAGTTAGTAATGACTTGCCATAAATTCTTAAATTGTAATGCTGTTATCATGCATAGCACTAGGAAATAAAAAGCCCCCCCAAATCAGTTAACATGCTGGCATAAACAATTAAAACATTGGACTATTTTAAGTGAACAATAATATACTTTACTCCTTAATATCACTTTTCCTCCGCATTTTTTAGTATTCTGGAACAGATGGTCCAAACGTACATATGAATGTACTTACAAAAGAAGACCTAGAAATCAAAGGTGCATCGACACAGTCACAGACAAGCAATTATGTACATTCCCTATGGTAAATCATATATTTGATCTAAAAAACTTGATGTCCATTTTGTAATAAATATTTACAAAGTCTGTGCAACTTTAGTCTCTGTATCCTCTACAACTCCTGGATGCGAGACTGATATATTAGCTAGCTCTGACCCATGCCTGTTTTAGGGCCTGATCCAAAGACTACTGGAGTCAATGGCTACAGATGAGGATCTAGTTTCAGTGAAACTATTAGTTTTGGTTTACAAAGATTGTTTTGTTTAAACAAACTGGTTAATACTGTCTATTAGTGGATTAGAACCTATAGTATATATTTCTGTGCAAAGAAAAATAAACAGTATCAGATGCCTTTGGAAAGAAGGTGATGCTATAATCACATATTAAATACAAAATTATTGCAGTGTGAAAGAAATGATGGCTGTCATTAAACTGGAACAGATTAATTACAGGTTCACATCTGTACTCTTCAGTATTCCTGCATCTCTCATAGTGGAAACTGTGCACAGTCAAAGGCTTGCATCTGCAGCCCTTCCAACCACTGGACTTCCACATATGTCAGTGCAAGTTACATGTGGGACCAAATCCTGTTTCCCTAGCACATGGATAAACTCATGGGAGGCAAAGCTGACCCCTGGATTCTGTCTCAGGTTCCACTTGGGTCAGGATTGCCTAAGGAACTAGGGAACTCGGGATTTAGGCCATGTAAATTATCTGTTACTCTTTTGTTTTTCATGTAGAAGTCATCAAATGACAAACTTTCCTGGAAGAAATGAAAATATTTTTATTACTTTAAATCTATACTGTTTATTAAATACCTTTTAAGTTCTGTTTCTGAGAAGGCTGATTCTGCTGCTCAATATTAGGGTTGAAATACTTTCTTCTGCAAGTCACCCATTTCAATATTGAAATACATTTTAGTATTCAAACATTATTAACAAAGCGGTGTTCACATTTCCTGTCAAACGCTTGGTGGCCTACATTCCCTGTTCCTACAGGAGATTTCATTTCACAAAGCTACTCGCTCTTTTCCCATCACTTCCATCTTCTGATCATCAGCAAAGATCCCATTTGGTATGTAGACAATGTTTACAGTCCAATTACTTCTCCTAGCAATCTCTCTCCAATTTATCAAAGATGTACAGAAATCAGGCAGTATGTTTTGCAATTTCCCGGCTGTGACTGACTGTACTAAAATGTTCTGTGCATCTTCAAAATCATCAGGATGGAAATCACTCAAATAATTAAGAATTCATCAGAAGAGAGAAAATAGGTGGTCTTGGTGAGGAAGGTCTCTATTATTGAGGGATATCAAAGAACTAGGCTCATTCATATGAGCCGTCCTTTTAACAGCATTAATTTAGATCATGAATTTTGACTAAACTCCCAGATTTCAAGAACTTTCAAGATCTCACTTGGCATTCACCCTAGAAACAAGAGTGGTGTTCATCTATTTTTATTAACTATATTATTTTTATTGTGTAGCATTTGTACCAAATTTCATCTTTTCCTTTTTTTTTCTCCACCAAATTATGAGTGGGTTTGTGTGTGGTGAGTGGGATGAAAAAAGTCTTTCTGCTGTTTTCATGAATATTGTTTTGACCTGAGGCTGGACCTTGAGAGTGGCCAAAACTTTTTTTTAATAGTAATACTTCTATTCACTGAAGAGTTAAACTGAATAAAAGAATAATCATTAGCAATTTTATGGTATTTGTGTATCTTTTACACCCTGTAGAATGGTAATTTCAGTAATGTACGTTAAATGGATAATTTTTCATTTGATTTATAAAAGTTGCATGTTAACCTGTATTGTATATGTCCAGATTGCATTCAACTTTGTTTTGTAATATAACTAGTGGGTAATGAGTCTGGGATACGAGACTCAGATGTCAAGTGCAATACTCTCCATGTCATGTCTGCCTTTATACAGAAATTCAAGGTTTGTTTTGCAGTGGGCGTAAGGGAGTTATTGCCCCACAAAACTTGTCACACACAATCTAAAAACAAAAAAAAAAGAGGCAATTTTTATCTTAGTCTATTTGAAAGAAACAGGTAAATGCCTCAACTTGTTTCTGTAAAAAAAGGAGTTATTTAACCTTGAATAAAGATTGTAAAATTGAATGCATTTTTAATATACTTTTATTCTTCTTTCTTCATTTTCCATTTTGGCATGTGTCTTTATCATTGTTTTCACATGATTTGATGAATCTTAGCAAATTTCTCATGCTTTGGCATACCCTAGAGCTTATTTTATAACCCCTCTCCCACCTTTTTTAAGACAGCACATGAGATTTGATGTCTGGATTTTCTTCTATTTGTGATCCTTTTACTTTTCAAGGAAATGAGTTAATGGATGAATGCTGTAAGCAACCTATTTCTGGAACTCTGATTGATTACATATGGCATTCTTTTATACAGCGATCCTGAAATTGCACAACTTCCTTAAAGCTAAAGATCCATCCATTCCATAAATGTAACAGCAGTAATATCTTTTTGGAACTACATGGCAAAGTGCATATATTCTCTTTAATCTCTTTAATTCTTTTCTTCCTATAATGAAAAGTCGTGTATTTTGATGTCTGCTAATTTCCTGCTCTGAGGAAAAGAACATTCCTCTGCACCCTTGACAGAACTGTAAAGTCTATTGTATTCTCCAGGCACACAAGAAGATCATGTTCTCTTGCATTTCACAGTGGATTGTGAAAACTGAAACTGATACAATTGCATAATGTATATTTATGGCATGTAATTTAGAATGTATTCTAACCCCAAAAGTCTATACTTTTTTTGGTTTTGTTTGTTTTTAGGAATGGTTTGTGCTTAGAAATTTTTCCTCTGTGTTTTCACTGACATACATATCAGCTAATATTGATGGATAGCAACAAAAGCACAATAATGACAGATAGTGTAGATTAGATAAATACAAAGGGTTTGGCCTTTCAAAGATCTTGGTAGATGAGAACTTTGTTTCTTGAAGCTGGCTCAGTCTCTCTCTTCTACCAGTCACCATGCAAAAGCAGAGAGAACCAAAACCTAATTTTCATTGCGACCTCTCCCTTCCTTGTGCTATTTACACTACAGTTTAGATTTATTTTTAATCAAATCAGACAATCTGAAACAGTTTCAAGACATTTCTGTATTCACATAGATGAAGTTCCCAAGGCATGATGTATTGGGTTTTTTAAAAGCCATTTTTCCACAAGGTAATTTTCCTCAACAGTTGGTTTTTTTATTACTGTTTCCACATTTAGAATAGGTAGGAGTGTAAATAAACCCAAGTTCTTCATGTATAAAGAAACAGGGAATTTCTATTTGGTGTTCAGCAGTTGGATGTTACCTGTGTTTGGAAAAGTGTGTACCACCAACTCTGGGCTTCAAAGTTAATAACTCTAGTTCAAAGGCAAATTGTATCTCCTGTTGATCTTCTTAGGTGAGAGGTTAAAACTTGCTTTCTCTAAAACTCTCAACTGACTTAAAAATCAGACCTATAATTACAGTATAATTACAATGTAACAAGCTCTCAGTTGCTTCTACTTTAGGTTACAGTAGATTTGAAAAAGGAGAGATTAAAAAAAAAAAGAAATTAAAACAACACCACCCCCCCCCAAACCAAACAGGAAAACCAAACAGGAAAACCAAACAGGAAAACCAAACCAAACAAACAAAAAGCAACAACAGCAACAAAATCACCAATAGTCTCAAAGGTGATGGAGAAATTAAGCCTGAAAATACATCAAACCAGGAAAAGAACAGTTGAGGCTAAGAGTCCTAGAAATCCTTAAAATGAATGAATTGTTACAAAAACTTTTGACAAACTTCCCCCCCCCCCCCCCCCCCCGCCCCACGTCTGCAGGGAGAGAAAGTGCTCTGTGGTAACACATCATGAGCCAACACAGAAGGTGATAATCAAAGGAACCATGGTCAAGCAAGACAATTTAACTTTTTACAGACACAGTGGTCTGTATCTCTCTTATTCATCCTACAGTACTTGCAGCTACTGCTTCAAGCTGTCTGGGAGAGCAGCTACAAGAAACCAGTTCAACATCTCCCTCCCATAGATGTACAGGTTTTGGATTCCTGGTCTGATGTTCTCTGAATCTGGCAGATAAAGAGCTTTACCAGAGAGAGAGGCTTCTCACTGAACATAGTATTTTCTGTGGGTGATTAGTCGGCATCCCAAAAGAGCTTGTGGGATGACTGTCCCTTAGGGTTTGTCCACTAGCAGCAGTCAGGAAACTCATTCCAAAATATGTCTAGGAATTTATTGTGGGCTGGATAATCCACAGAAAACTCTGTAGACAATGTTCACTTTGAATTGGACTGGTCTTAATCTAGTTAATCTTTATTCCAAAGTAAAGACAAGAGTGTCTGAACATGTTTAATTCAGTTTATGTGGTTTGCTGTACAGTCACCGATTTAATTAATTTAGATTAAATTTTGAGTTCTTCCATGTTGAGATTCTAAGGAGATAAAGGAGGCAAAAGATGAATAGCTGGGAATTTTCCTGCCTTTCTCTGTATAGAAAGTCGTTAGAGCCTTTCAGTGACTCATAGTCAGAGCATCTACTCTATTGCAATTAAAGCACTGAAGTTTTTTGACTGCACATTTGCAGCCTCATGATAATAAACAGAATTTCCCTGCAGTGAAATGATGCTATTCTTGCAAACGTGTGTCCAGTTCTTTCACAGGAACAATCCACCAGCAAACATTATTCTCCTCCTACCTGAAATGAGAAGTGACTAGAGATTGTTGGGTTTTATCAATCTAATTTCATTTCTTGTGCTTGTTAACAAATTTTCAATTTGGGCATGGAAGGATGCAAAGGAAAAACATTTTTGCTTTTTCTATTGTCTTACCAGCATAAAATTCAGAGAGGAACGCAGAAATTTTAACAAGCGGTTCCCTGGTGCCTATCTGTATGTCTGTGTGTGGATATAATATAAAATATAACTATATAAGTAATGAAGACAGATTCTACCACTGTGTGAAGCCAATGGGAGCTCTGGCTTCCAGACTTTCTTAAATCCTGGTTCTTAGATCCTCTAATATGAGACTGACTGTATATCTGATTTACCACAAAACAAAATATTGAAGAAAACAAAAAAATAAATGTCTATGCATTTTTATTGAATACAAAGTAAGGTATCTAATGCAAAAATTATTCCACCCGGAAAGAAATTGGTTAAAGGAAAGAGGCAAAGTAAAATTGCTTTGGGTTTCTCTGTGTGCACATTCTCTAATGAATACAGTAAAGGTTTCCATTAGCTGTAGCATTTCTGAGTCTAAATGCATATGCACGGCTGGAAAATAAGATCAACTCTTCTGAGAAGGAATGTACAAGGTGCAAAGGCACACCCTCTTCCAACCTGTGAAGTCATGTCAGCACCGGGTACGCATTATGCCCTAGAATTTCTGCAAGTGTATATCCTTGTTCTGAATGTTACACCCAGTCAAGTCTTTTTTTCCGACTAGATTGATGGTACTTGTTAGAGGTTGTCTGTCCTTCCTAAGTCATCGTTCTTAGTCTCGTAGTAAATGACAAAGCTTAAGGCTAGTCCCAACCCTCACTTCTGCCCACTCCAGTTTATGCCGAAGCCAAGCCCAGCTCACGGACATGCTCCTGTTTCAGACACCCCTAGATCAGCAGGATGCACAGTGAGGCAACGGGACCGGCAAGAGGCGTTTTGGAGGTGGCCGCTGGAGACCGGCAACGGCGGGCTTGGACTCCTGCTGTGCTGCCTTGCAGGGAAGACGTGGAGGGGACACGCTGACTGAAGGACTTGTGCTTGAAAGCATCAGTTTTCCTGGAGCTGATAAAAAGTGTCCTCGATGATTCACTGCCCACTCCCATTTTTTGTAGTGGAACCTGCTTATTCCCTACTACCCTGATTTATGAAGCTTCGTTCTGACAAAATGAAGAGGGGTTGTCCTTAAGGCATTGGTTAGCACGGGGTAGAGGACACATCTGGCCAAACAAATCAGGAATGGTTTTGCCTACAGACCTGTTCACATATGATTAAGAAACACAGAGAAACCTATCAGTCTCTCAGGTGCATTTAAACCATGAAACAAAAGCTGTGAAAGTTTTATGGTTATTTATAGTTATTCTAAAATGTCTTCTAGGCAATTAAATGATGGCTTTATTGGTTTGTTTAAAAAGTGTAATATTTGTTGATCACAGTATACGTAATTTCTGATATTGAGTACAATCAGTCATACGTTTGTTTGGTAAACAAGTCTACGGTCTAACATTAACGGATTTTCTTGCGAACACACCAACTACTCTTTTGTGGCAAATCTTTGCAAAAATTGTCTTATTCTACTGCTGATTTCACTATAACAGTACTAACAATGGAAAGCTCCCTTGATGGCAGCCATGTATGTTTTAAGCACACTGACCCTAGGTTAGCAAAGTACTTACATGTGTCAGTTACCTTATAGGTGTAGGTGGGCATATTCAAGGGCTTGAAGTCATTATAAGCACATAAATGCTTACATTTTAAGTAATAAATTAGCTTGTTTGCCAGAGTTGAAAATTTAAGTTAATCACTAAGATCAGTTATGTGACAAATTCTTGAAATGCTTTTAACCAGTGCATCAGCTGTACGTTACGGTTCTGAGCTCTGTAAACCTGCACTAGTTAACAGGGTTAGGAAGACTTTGGAAAATATCTCTAGGCATAGGCTGTCTAGGCCAACACACTAAGACATTGGGCAGCTGGGAGCAGAAGTAGTTAAAAGCAGCATGAAGACTGCAGCCAAAAATGGAGCTCTACTGAATATTTGTTCTTTGCATGTAATTCCCCTTTCTACGGTGCCAGTGTGATTTAGTTTTGCTCTACTGATCCAAAGTCCTGACCTAACAATGGCTTTTCTCAGAAGTTCACTAAACAGCAATCAAGGGAAAATCCAAGACTGTTCCCTGCACAACATGGTAGCGTCCCTCCCCTCAAGGAGTGCAAGAGAGGATGTTCAAAGGGTAAGAGAGAGCCACAGCCACTTCCCTGTTTTCTTGGCGTTCCCTGCAGAGATGCTGAAAGTGTGCTCGGGATGCTGCAAAGAACTCTTCACCCTCTATTTTACCCATGTCCTTCTGGCCTCACTGCTGAGAGGCATTTGGAACTGCAGTGTGTGTAATTTATAAGCATATGTGTATTTTTGCTTTAGCTGCAGGTAGTTAAAATTATGTGAAATGCATGGTATTGGTGTATTAGTGAAATGAGGATTTGCTTAAAAGCCTTGAACATGGGCAAAATACCAGTAAGGCAGGCAGATTTTCCACGCAGTACTGTATTGGGTAAGTGTGGAAAGACAACCCTCATGAGAAAACAACAAGAATGGCAAAAAAATTACTGTGTTACATGGAAGGATGAATGACATAGCAGTTATGGTTGTGCCAAGGATCTCAAAAGGAAAGGATAAGGTGAAGATAGGCTTTGAAAAGCTAACGGGGACAGGCCAGAGGCAGCTCTGGACCCACTAGCCAGTTTTGTTTTATTGCATGTATTGCAGTATCGGATTTTTTTCCCTTAATGCTACATCAGATGGATTATATGAATGTCTGTCTGCTATTGAATTTGATACTACTGCCAATCAACAGCCAGTCTGACATGCTAGATTTATAGTAACAGGAAAATTTCTACCCAATATTAAAGCATCTATACTATAACAAAGTATTCTAGATTTGTGTCAGGTGAGCTTTTACTGGGAGAGGTGGGGCGGAGGGCTTGGAAAGGTGAGGATTCACCAGGGGGTGGCTCAGGTGGCACAGTAACAGCTCCATAGGTAGTTACTCTCTCCACTTCATGCCCATGTAGTAACAGCAGCTGTGTAGCAGAGTTTTAGAAGCATAAGGCTGTAATTAATGCTCTTGGTGTCACCCTTAGAAGGGAGTTTTTCACTTTGGAAAAAGAAGTTTCTAGCCTAGCCTAAACCTATGAAGAGCTAACAAAACTTAGAGTCACATTTAGAAAAAAAACCCAAAACATATTCTGACTAGTGAACATAAAGCTGGCAGTTTGCAACTAGGGATTTCAGTTAACCTGCAACTGGCCAGTATAAGCTGTCCTGTAGGACCGTCTGACCCGATGTGGGCTGATGGGGTCTGAAACTGCAGAGCCTGGCAGCCGCAGTGATTGCCTGGGAGCGTGGGAGGAGGGAGTGGTGTAACAGAAACACGCAGGCAGGGCTGCCAGAAGGAAAAGGGGTGTTGGTGGGCATGGGATGTGACAGAGGAGGTAGTGAAGGTGGAAGCAGTGCCTGTAGTGCCTGTAGGCAGGTGTAACTGGAGTGGCAGAGCTGATAAATGAGAGTAGTTCTGTGTCTGGAGTAAACACGAAAACTTTTAAGTGAAAGGGAAGATGAATACAAACTTGGGAGTTGACCCGAGGTGCCTGGGAACAGTCACTTTTCAGAGCTAAACAGGATCTAGGATGGTGCCTCTGAAAAAGATGGAATTGTTGCTTGCTGGGCACAGCTAATGCAAGCAATTTTGGTCCTGCTTTTTCTTCCTGGCTATTCTCTGGTTTGGTATTCCCATTCTGGCTGGTAGGAAAAAAAAAAAAAAAAAGACCTGCCTTCAGACTTCAGATTATGAACAGAAATGACTGCGTGAGATGCTGAGCACATGACACACTGGATCTGTGTGTGCCTTGGAAAAGCAATGGGTTTGTGAGAAAATGAAATTAGTGTGAATTTGATGAGGGCTTGTATTTATGGATGAGGGCCATGAATGCACACTGGGCTTATATCTGTGTATAGGTGTCATACAGAAGGCTGGGCTAATGTCTAAACAAAGACAGGGGAAGGTATTGAACACCTGTGTAGAGAACCTAATAGCAAAGGCAGATCAGCTCAGACAAGTGCATATATATATATATATATATGGGTCCAAGTATACAGAAAGAGAACAGATCATCGACAGAAAAATGAAGAGAAAAATATGTACAAAAAGTGGGTTTCAGACAGAAAATGAAATAAAGGAGCCAGATCACTACAGCAAATCCTTGAAGGAAGACAGGTAAAGCTTCAAACAAACAAACAAATAAATTTGGAGAGTTATACAATTTAATGTGCAGAATAATATAAAGTATGTCATCAAGTTGACCAGAAAATGTTGCCAACCATGTTGGTTTTACAAGTCACTATGCCAGCAAAGATGTCTTACTGGTATATTTAAGTAGTATAAATACCCAGGCCAGTATAACTGCAGCTGCAGTAGAAAGGATTTACCACATTAGTAAGAACAGAATAGATTCAAGACAGTAAAAAACTGCTTAGTCAAAGACGAAGATCTGAATATCAAAGAAAAAAAAGAAGCAAGGAAAACTACTCAGAATTAATAAGTTGCTAATTTGCATTTACTAAAATATTTACAAAAGCACTGTTGATATGTTCATTATTAGGAATCTGTAATCAGCACATGCTTACTTTGATCTTAGTAAAATGAGCAGAAAAATCCACCTGAGGTGGGGCCCCTTCCCACAGCCCAGAGCAGCCTCATTTTTGCTCACTGGCGCCTTTATTTTTCAATGCAGAACCATAAACACAGCGTGATGTCTCAGTGTGACCCAGAAGCAAGTTCTGAAGCAAGAGAGCCCTTTCCTGGAGCTCAGTACTCAAAAGCAGTGGCCAAATACTCCCGAAGAGATGTAGACAGTTCTGAGCAGCCAGAATTTCATAAATGGCTCATTTTCTCTCAGAATCTGAAATTCCCTGAAAGCTGCAGCTTTCCCGAGAGGTGCACTACCGTTCCTTGAGAGTGACAACCCTTCTGTCTTGCAAAGTCAGGTCACTTCTAGAACAGCTTGTTCAGGAATGTTTCCTGCTGTTTGTGCTCTGCCAGACGTTTTTATCATCTGTTAAACTGGGAAACCCCCCTCCAGTTTTCTGCTTCTTTCCAAGTGTTTGGCTTCAGTTGCTTTTTGATTCCTTCCTCTACCAAACTACCAGCGAGAAGCTCCCCCCAAGCCCAGAGGTTTGTTTCCATCCTTGTAACACGATTGAGGTGGACACGGGGGAACAGAGGCTCAGTTCAGTTATGCCCCGACACTGTACATTTATTTTTATACATTTATGTATACACTTATATATATTTATGTAGTTGTCTGCTATGCATAAAGAACAATGCAGAAACATGCTTACGCAGATTAAAAATGAACCGTCCTGCTGATTCCAGTAAAACTACTCTATCTTTAAGCCGGAGGTTCTGCTTTCAACATTCCCTGCCCTATTCATAGATTCTGTAAAACTGGAACTCGACCCAAGTGGGGCAGCTCCTGCAAAACTGGAACTCGACCCAAGTGGGGCAGCTCCTGCAAAACTGGAACTCAACCCAAGTGGGGCAGCTCCTGCAAATATTCGACTGAAGACAGAGACGAACAAAACGGGAGAAGGCAATTATTTTCCCCCACGCCAAAACGTAAAATGACTTCGAGCTGACAAGCTGCTGACCCAGCCAAAAACCCAAGTCTCTGACTGGGGTCTGTAAAGCTGGGGGCGCTCCGTGCATTTGCTGGCTCTTTTTAGGGTAAGAGCACCTCGCGTGCAGTAAGTGTTTTCAGACGGAAAGTAAGAGTCGTACAGGGCTTTTTGTCCGCTTCAATCCACAGCCCTGACGCGGCCCGAGCTGCATGCGCGGCGTTTCCACGCCCGGCCGGGGACGCGCGGGGGCGAACTGCTCGGCGGGCGGCCGCGGGGTGGCTGCCGCCCCCTCCCCTGCGCCCCTCCCGCCGCCGCGGGGAGGGAGCCCTCGGGCCTCGCCGCGCCGCCCCTCCGCCCCGGGCCGGGCCGCCCCTCCTCCCCGCCGCGGGGCGCCGCCGGGGTGGGATCGCTCCTCTGCCCTCCCCGGGGCAGGGCTCGGCGGGGCCGGTGCCGCGGAGCCGGGAGCGGGTGGGCGCAGTGCCGCGGCGATGCTGGGCGTGCGGCTGCGGCTCCTGGCGTGCTGCCTGCTGCTCGGCGGCCGCGGCCCGGCGCGGGGGGCCGCCGCCCTCAGCCCCGACGAGGTGCCCTCCCTTCGGAGTGAGTGACGCCTCCGGGGGGCGGCCCGCGGAGGGGAGGGAAGGGAATGGGGGGGCTGCGCGGGGAGCGCACCCCGGGGGGGGGGGGGCCCGCGGCGGGTCGGGGGGCGCCGTCGTCCCCGCTCCGCGCCGGCCTGAGGCGTTCTCCCCCCGGCCCCGGCGCCGTCCCTCCGTGCGGGGCTTGCAGCGGTGGGGAGGCCCGCGGGCCTCCCGCCTCGGGGTCTGCCCCACAGGCTCTGAGCGCTGTGGGCGGCCAGGAGGTGTCTGTCAGGGCGGGGGCGAGTCTCCTGCCGGGGTCGGCCCGACCCCGGCCAGGGGGGTTTGGGCAGGGTGAGGGTCCTGCCCCGCACAGGGGTGAGGGCTTCTGGAGGCGTGAGGGGCCGAGGACAGGCACTGAACCCCTGCGAACCTGCCCCGCTGGCTCTGGCCTGCGCCCCTTTTCGTCCTCCCCGCTTATTATTCCGCTGGCCATTGCTTTCTTTGCACCTTGGCGGGCATATAGGTGATTTTTCTCTCATTTCCAATAAATTCCAGCTGTTTTCTCTGTTACCACATGAGCAATCCTTGCTGCTTTTGGGGGGGGGAAGGAAGGAAATGGGAGGTGAGGAGAAAGGAAATGAAGATATCTTGTTCTGCTTTTGTTACAGCCATTTATTCACTGTTAGCCGTGTTGAACCTAAGTAAACAGGAACTCAGAGGTGCTGGTCAGCTATCAGCTCTTCAACTGTGGCTTCACGTCAGCTTGAGGCTTCACTTCTGGGAGATTTTTTCACCTTGTCCTCGTATGGAGGAGCCTGGATGTAGGAGAAGTGGGATGTTTCCAAAGGCCTTCCTCCACTGTGTCAGTTCCTAAAGCATAGGCTATCTCCTTTTCTCCTTGGTCCTCTGGGGCTTGCAAGTTTATAGAGCCCTTTACAGCCCTTCATCTGCAGGATTTTGGGCACAGAATCCTCCCCGACCCTAGAAGCTTTGTAACAAAACCCTTCAATGAGAGCACCTGTAAAATGGATGGTGTAGCTTCACAGGCTGAAAGGAGGGGAGCCCTAGAGACATTCCCAAGGCTTGGCATTGCTCCAGTGGTCTCATTGCCCCACTTGAGGAGAGGGCTGAGCTGGGGCCCGTGGAGCTGTTACTGAGCCTTCCCTCTCTCGTGTCTGACTTTTGCCTTGAGCTGGCAGTTACCTGCCAGTCCTCAGGCCAGCACAGCTCTCTTGCTAATTGCATTTTGTAGTTGGGGAGCGAAAACCACATTCAGAAGGGGGCTGTGTGGCTCAAGAATTACGGTCTGGCCGTTCTTGGCATAAGTTGCTGCAGAATGAAAAAGTAAAGGATGCTATTATTCACAGAGACCATCCAGCTGGGTTATTTATGTAGACTGTGTAAGACCCTTATCTTTTCTCAGCAGTCATTGCAACTCTTAAGAGCCTTACAGATGAAGGCATTCAAAGGTTGAGAATCCTTCATCTTTGGGTTGTGGTGTTGCTCCCCTCAACCCCAGAAAGCTACTGGATGGGAGCTGCTGTGTGCTGTCAACGTGGAGGTAGATTAGGAGTTTGCATAAGACGTTTATTAAAGTGTGAATCCCAGTATCATGGTGAATTAACCTCATTAATCAGTGTTTACTGGTGCTAACAACATCCCAGCTTCCACTTATCTAGCAAATTAACAGTATATTTTCTTGGTCAGCCAAGATAAGACTGCTGTGGGAAAGACATACCCTAGCCTGAGAGGCAGAAACCCTTTCTGGCCATGTAGATAGAGACGCCTGTGTCACCCATGGAGGATTGGGTTAGATAAGAAGGATGAAAGCAGCACAAACTGCACAACTTCACAGAAAACTCAAAAGCAAAGGGCCCAGCTGGGTATGTGTCACAGAGTGTTGTCTGATGGTTTTTCAGTGAGCTCAGGCACCTGAGAGCTGTAGAGACAGGATGGATTAAAGGAACCTTGCCCTGCCCCAAACAGGTAAGGACTTAACACAGGGCAGCTGCTAGGTGCCTGGGAGATGCAATTACATGTAACAGGCTGATTCTCGCCTACTGCCAGTCAGAAGGGCTTGCCTGCTCCTACACCATCACAAGCTATCGATGTCTATAGCCATGTAGAAAGCAGCCTCTGTTACCAGTGGTACATCTGCAGCGTGGCTCTCTCCTCTCTGTAAATCAGACTGCTTGATGTGCTCTGTGCAGAATCTGTAACCAAAAACCTCTCCGTAATCTATATCCTTTCTGTTCTGCTTGTTCTGTGCACATTGTATTGGCGAGCTGATCTGTCTCTTACACAGCACTGTCCCACTGCTGCTTGAAAAATCTTTCTTTTCTAGAGCTACACCTAAACTGTATGTACTAAACCCAGACACAGTATCTGGGTGGACCTCTGCATCTCATTCTTTAGATGTGGGCTATGTCAGTTTGAAAGGTGGTTTTTTTTATTATAGTTACTGCTTCAGGATGTTAGGTGTAGTGAATTACAGTGGCTAGAAAGCACACGTGGCAGAAATCATCACTGTAAAATTTCAAGGCAAAGTGGAAGTGCTGCTCAGGTTTTCAATGCCTAATCTCTTTAGGCATAAAATAAATATCTCACCTATAATGTGAGAGGAACTCCGTGGGTTAATTACCACTGGATTTTAGAGTGAATGGAATAGCTGAGCTGTTACAGGTTTATATTTGGCTGATTTTCACTTCCTCAGCTGCCCTCATTTTTTTCAGTCTATATGCTCAGTTAAACATTTGCTCCCAAGACGTTAAACGGCTGATGTTTTTTCACATACTTATAATGTGATGTCACATAGTTCAGTGAATTTCTACATGATTCCAAGAAAGCCGGGATGTCAGGCTAACCCCACAACATCTGCTGTGGTCCAGGGTAGTCATGTATGGTTGAACAATATGAATCCAATAGGGAAGTCATACTTTAACCCTTGGCCACCAGCTCTCATGGTATAGATAAATCCTACCCTTTCTGTATCGTATTTACAATGCAAACTATTTTCTTTTCTGCCTCTATAGTTCCAGAGAGTGAAGAATTAGTATGGCAGAGAATATGGCAATGTCAGCCTTAAACTTTTTAGCTTTTACTTTAATTGCACTCTCCAGTCCTCCCCAGAGAATTGTTTTACAATATACATATGACTTCAAGTAACTCTTAAACTGTACTCCATTACTGGGTATTTCTTGGTGACCACTGGTTTTTTTTCTTTGAACATGACTGATGTTTTTTCGGCTATCCAACTTGAGAAATACTACCTAGCCTTATTTTTGTAATCTTGCAAGTGGTGTACATGTTAAAAACCCAGCTGGCAGTAAATTTAGACCGGTACTCTTACTTTCTGAAGTGCCAGTTATTCTGATGGATATTTTAAGTTTTCTTCCTAAATAGCTCCAACTAAAACATTTGTCTTTTGATACTATTGGGTCAATTGCAGTATTCTACAGACTGAAACTTTTTTTTTTTTTCCCCCTACAGATAAAGGGATATTTATTATCCAAAGTGAAGACTCTAACTTGTGCATGAAAGTGGACACAGTTGGCCTTGTTCTGGAAGACTGCAGTCAACTCTCAAAAGACATGTTATGGAAATGGGTATCCAATCGCCGTCTTTTCAACATAGGCAGAAGTACCTGTCTAGGACTGAACATCAGTAGACCAGAACAGCCGTTAAGTATGCTTGAATGTGATTCAACTCAATACTCGTTATGGTGGAATTGTGATGGAAAAGCATTAGTTGGTGTATCAGAGTACAAATTGGCTGTTGAAAACAGCAATCGTATTGTGGCCAAAAAAAAATCTACTGACCAGTGGCAACAGTACATGTCCTATGATGAAGACCTTTGTGAACACCCATTTCAAGGTAAAAATAATATGTTGTCATAGAAGTGTAGATGGGAAAAGTTTTCAAAAGTTCTTTTGAAGCAAAGTCAGGTGCTTATGATCCCTTCCAGCTGCTGTTGTGGTTTGGGACCCAAATTTTGGTGTTTTATATGCAGTGGTTGAGGTGAGCATACCACACAATTGATTTTTTTCGTTATCCGTTGTAAGGACCCAAAAAAGCACCAGTATCCTTGCAAACCAGGAAATGCTCATTTCAAATCCTCTATAAAATAAAACAGGGGAACTAAAGATTTGCCGTTGCCTGTCTGCAGCTTTCATTATCAGATAAACCCAAAGAGAGATAATGAAGGATTTGGAATTCCCGTCACTGAAAATCAGCCTGTAATCACAGTGTGCATGAACTGAATGTTTGCAACGTTCAGCACCTGGACTCTGAACGTGCCAAACTTGGGAGCAGAGATCAGGCTTTTGATTAATCCTGCTGTACAGCTAGCGAAGGCATAGGAATGTATGTCAAGATCCAGGTCTGCAGACCTGAACAGTTTTCCAGGTATAAGGACTAAGATAAACCCTTTTACTACTAACTGCAACAGAGAGACCGTACTTTGACCCCTTCCTCGGCATTTCTGTAGAAGGAAAGACTTAAAGTTTGCACAGTGTGTCTCAGAACGGAGCTGTTGATTCTCCCTGTTTGAACTGGGTGCAGATCTGGTCTCAGTGGTTTCCTCTGTAGCTGTAGCTGGGCTTGGCCTCTGCTCTCATCAAAGTTCTTCCTTTGGGACCTGTGATAACTGGGAAAGCACTATAGCATCCAACCTCTTCTTTAAAACCTAGTGGAGTTTTTCATTAAGGCCAGACGGAAGATATTTAAATCCACAAAAAGTCTTACACATTTGCTATGTACACATAGCGAGATGAAAGTAGACCTGGTTTAGCCCTAGTACTGCAACATGTGGGAGAAGATGGTCAGCCTTAGGCAGGCGCTTCTAGCCTAGTTTCAGGAGCAAAGGAATTAATTGCGTTGGCAAAGTCTCTTTCACCTCCAATTTCTATTTTCCTTCTTCTACCTTAGCTTATGCACATGCAAATGCAAGCCAGCCTGTTAGTCCACCCCTTTGGGGGAGCATCTCTACCTTCAAAGAAAAAATGTATTTGACTGTGGTAAGAGGTCTATAGCTGTTGAATTTGATTTCTTGCCAGAACTGAGGTAATCCCTTGCACCTCTGTAGCTAGCAGCATGGTAGCGGGCAGACAGAGGAGCAATCCTGATTTATTTATTTATTTATTTTTACCAATGTTCTTTGTATCATCTGTTCATATCAGAAGGTTGTAAGGGGGATTTACAATGTGTAAACTGCTTCTTTATATGTGTGCAGCCAGCCATTAACTCTGGAAAACTCTAGGAACCTGGGTAGTATATGCTGATTCTGTAGTTGACGGACTTTGATCTTTAGACTATCAACATGGGATCTTTGACAAACAATTTCGTTCTAAGTGTGATTGTGGTTCTTTGACATTTTGTAGAAGCTCTGAGGTTAAGGAGACACTCACTGAGGTAAAGCTTTTACAGCTTTCAGTTGCATTGGATTCTCTCAATATTTTGGTGCTCAAAGTACAACAGGAAAATATTTTAAATACTTTATAAGGCATTAATTGGTTATGACAACAGATGTATGTAACATCAGTTCTTTAGCTAGATTATTATTCCCCATGGTGTAAGAACTTATTTTTGAACCTTTATTTAATATTTCTTTGTCTTTCACATTTCCTTTCCCATAGAATGACAAAGAGAATGGAAAAAACATTAGAAATCCACTTTATAAAGAGTGAGAGGAGCAGGGGCAATAATGCTAAATTGTTCTTCTGTCATAGACTAACAAAAAATAAGTAGTTTGCATCCAAGCATGTGCTGATTCTGCTAACTAATGTTTTATGTAGTTGTTCTGAAATGTAAGTGCAGATTTTATATGTTAATTGTTCAGGTTTTGGTTTGGTTTTTTTTCAATTGTAGGAAGTTACGAGGATGTGCCTTATTTCCTGGTGACAAATTTCATAAACTAATATTTCCAAATTCTGTTCGCTGAAGTTATGCTGCTCATACTTGTAATGCAGTATTATCAATTAAAAATTAAAATTGGAAAATAACTTTAGACATTTTATTTTTATCATTGCTGCTAAAAATTGGAATAATGAAATATGGGGGTGAAAAAATTTATGTGGTCTGCATTCTTTTAATCTCTGCATTTTGTTTATTCCAGAAACATACACCTTGCTGGGAAATTCTTTTGGTTTCCCATGCATTTTTCCATTTAAATATAACAACAAGTGGTATTATGAGTGTACCAGAGATGGAAAGGAATTTGACTGGTGTGCCACAACAACTCACTATGAACAAGATGAAAAATGGGGGTTTTGCCCAAATGCTGGTAAGATGTTGCTTGTCTTCTCTCTCCCCCCAAGAGTATCCTTGTTCTTTATTAGTAATTCTAGGACGCACTCCATTTTGGATTACTTCCCTTCTGTTAGAGGGGAATGTCTCTTTAAAAAATGCAAAAGAAGACTTTAGCAAATTTTATTATAATTTATCATGTTTGGCCTTTGGAGACCCAAGTACTCATCCCAAAAGCAAAACTATAAGGGGTGAGCGAAAGGATGTTATTCTGCCCAGCCCATTCACCGTACCCTGCAGCTAAACTTCTCTCTCCTTTGTCCCAGTGATAGAGAGGGAGCTTCCCTGAAGCATGTAAAGTAAGGGTTGCTCTTGCAAAGTCACATTCTGCTTTTGACTGCATTACATCTCGCACGTTCCTTTTTTTCTGTGCACTACTTGGACACATCTTGGGCCTAAAACACTCAGAAGCAATAGCTTTAAAAATACTTGCAATCAGGAGGATTTTGGGTGTATAATCTTCATGAATATTGCAGCTTCTTGTGTAAATAAGCGAAATAGCTTCTTCTGTCAGCAGAAGTGGTTTGGAAAAGCCCTCCCTGCTCAAGCTGCATTTCAAATCTCTGTTCCAAAGCATCTTAAAACCAGCTGTAAGTGTGTCTTTGTAATGGGGATTTCTGGGCAACCATTGTAATAGATGGTATTTTCAGCCTTGCTTATACCTTGTAATTATAGTAAGTTTATTCTCTTGAGTACAAGATAGAAGGAGATCCAGTGACTGCTCCTCCACAAGTTGGGTGAGGTGTTCATAGTTTGAATATTTCAACATTCAGCTTTAGGAACACACGATCAGCTGGTATACATTAAAACTGTTGGCTTTGTGAGAGCTGTGAAAATCACCACCAGCTGCAGACCAGCTCCTGAGTATTTTATGAACTGTATGAAATACAGAGCAGCATTTTATTCCGTTACTGTCATATTTCCATATGTTCTTTAACAAAGGAACATGAAAGGAGTTCATAATCGTGCTTCCATTGGGATGCTACTGTCATTAATTAATTGAATTGTTACAGGTGTTATATTTCTGATTAGTTTGTAGTCTTGGGCTGTTGGTGATGAGTCTGTTTCTGAGCAGAGAGCGGCTGTGACTTTTTTTGGAAGAAGAACCCCGACACGCACCTTTGCTACCAGTTCAACCTTGCGTCTGTGCTGACCTGGCGTGAGGCACGGGCTGCCTGTCAGCTGCAAGGAGGAGACCTGCTGAGTGTCACCGACCCTGAAGAGCAGAACTACATAAGTAACTTGAGCAGTGAGTAGACATTTCTCTGGGGACCTTGTAGGAAACCTGTACTGCGATTTCTTCTTTAGCCGTGAAAAAGGGGTAGACTTTAGAGCTTGATACTCTGTGTGATTCCTCTCCCATTGCTGCTTGCGAGGCTTCGTCAGATAACACGCTTCAGTAGAGCTGTTTGAAAAAGCAAGGGTGAGGGTAAGTTACCACCTTAATAACCCAAGTACAGAGGTGATGGTATGTGTTATGTGAAGGCGTAATTGTCTTAATTCTCCCTCCCCGCAGAGACTCCCATTCATTCTTGCAGCTGTGGTTATGGAGTGTGTTTGTTTTCTTTGGAGAATTATACAAATATTTGCCTTCTCTGCAATGTGCCCTGGTGTCCCTTTCTCCTGTTAAGTTTTCTTTGCAAGCTTGAATTCACCAAATGTGAATGACGAGAACGTTTCTCCAGACTTGAAGTAAATGTCCTGTATGGGAAAAATGCCAACTCTGTTTTCATAAATGGATGGTATTCCTTCTCTGATAAGCCTTTTGCTTTCCCCCATGCAGCAAGCATCTCAGACAAATTTTGCAGAGCCTTCTGACAGCATGGCTTTTGTGGCTATTTTAGTGTGCATTGAGGGGACTGAGAGGAGGAATGGATGGTAGAGCTGTGACATGAAAGGCTGCCTTGGGTTTCTTGCCCATTGCCACCCATTATTGCTGATTTTCAGTTCCAGGATATAAGCTAACAGGAAGTTTTTAGAATTATTTCATTAGCTTTTTGATATGCCTGCAGGCTGTAAAGGGACTGAACGTTTTTTTGTTTACGGAAAGCTGAAACAGGCTAGTGTTTATGTAGCTGCTTGTTCTAGATTTAATTTCTAAGGTCAGCAATGACTTCTACAGGAAGGGTTTGCAGGATGAATAGCTTTTGAAGGGTACAGACTTCTGAATTTATTCCTTTTCATCTCCGTGTTGATCAACAAAGTAATAGGCTTTTTCTAAGGACAGAAAAAACAGCCTGAACTTTCTGGAGACTGATTGGAAGTTTTGTTTTATTCCTGTTGTACCAAGTCAGGACAGCGGACCTATACCTGTAGATATTTTAACACATGGGGGAAGCGTGAAGTATTACTTTGTTTATTTTTTCTGTTTCAGGGCAGTTAAATGCCAGGGACATGATGCTGTGGATGGGCCTGAATCGCCTGGAGGAAGATGCTGGCTGGCAGTGGTCAGATGGAGCACCACTAGTCTTTGTGAACTGGAGAGCAAGTACTTGATGTTCCTCTTGGATATGTTATAGCAGTGTAATTATATGCTCTCTGTAACTGCAGCTTGATACAAGACTGGTGTTCCTACAGCTGCGTTTGAAAAGTGAATCAAGTGAACAAGTGTACCTCTCTTTTTTTGTAGAAATATTTATTCATATTCATGAACTAAAAGCCCCTTCTAGGGACTTGGCATCAATTGAGATGGATCTGTTCAGAGCATTAATGATCTAGCCCTTTCGTCATTTACTTTTAAAGTTGTTTTTAAGATTCTAGTTGCACATTTGAAAGCTATGCTCTAGCTGGTTTCATGGAGGAAAGGAGTTTCAATTTGTTTACATTAACATGCTATAATTAACATTAGCACATTAGCGTGAGCTTTGTGACTTGGTTTGCTACTTTTTGAGGTCCGCCTTTTGAGGCGGATAGACACTAGAGCTTATTTCAGCCTCCCATCTGATAGCAGCAGCCAAGGAAGGATTGCCACACATGTATAAATCATGGTCAACGTTCAGCTGTCCATAGTATTGGTGTAATAGTACTAGAAGTCTGGGTGTGCAGGGATGTTTGTACCTTCATTCAATAAGATGCAGAGAGCCCTACAGCACTATTTTACAAGAACGAACTGATTTTTTGTAATTTTATGCTTCTCAAAAATGTGTTTGCAGGTGTCTCTGATAACCGTTTTAGAGAGAATCGTTGTGCAGTGATTAATTCAAAACTGAAGTATGGCTGGCAAAGTTATTTATGTGAATCTGGATTGCCTTTTGTATGCAAAAAATATTTAAATGAGACAGAGCATGAAACATTGGGTAAGTCTCTCAATGCTACTATATCCTATTTGTGGGTGTGGAAGGAGAACAAGAGGAAGTCACTTGTATATAAAGTCAGCAGAACAGAGTCTTAGCTGGACTAAATGTATGGATTTGCTAGTTCAAGTTGAATACAGATTACTTTAACTGATGTAATAACACTTATTTCTGTTTAAATGCAAACCTTGAAAACATGTTGAGAGTCTTAAAACTAACAAATAATTTTAATATGCATAGCATTTAATTGGTTCCTTACATGATCAGAGGCTTACAAAATGCTCATTCTCTTTATAGTACAATAGAGCCACACTTTTGAGTTTAAAAATAGGTTTTCACCTTTGAATGGAATTAACTAGTGGCCCACAGAGAAGAAAGTTGTATAAATGCAGTTCAAAATTTGAAGTTACTTTTATGGCATGCTGTACTTTTCATATACAAAAAAGACCTGTACATATATTTTTTTAAAGTGTTTTTATAATGAGTATAGGTTATATAATACATAGAATGCCTTGGACTCCCATTCTGTGGGAAAGTTAAACTCAGAATTGAGTTTAGAACTTTAATTTTTGGTTTGATAAGAACAACTTACATAGGTTCAGCTTCTTCCTGATAACTTGAAAGAAAGTTTCCCTGCTTGTTTCAGATAATGAGAAAGGATTTACCCAAACTTTTTGTAGGTAATACATCTGAAAAAGCTTTAGCTGGCTTTGAATCAGGTTCAGACGTAATAAGGGAGTTACAATGTGTTTTAAACTGAAAACCAGATCCATTAGTGTGTTTGCACTAGTCCAGCAGCCCAAATGGTTGAATCATAAAATAAAGTGGGAGAAATTTCAGTTTGCTTGGTAGGTGACATTCCATAGAGCATGTGTTTTGGCCTCCTTAAGTCATCTTGGACGACGCTGTTTTCAGCATTTAAAGATAAAAAAATAGCTCTGAATGTGTTATAAACATAGCATAACCTTGGCAATTCTATCTAATATACACAAACTTTGTATGCTTAATTAAAAGATACGTGGAAGTATTATGCCACTCGTTGTGATGCTGGCTGGTACCCACATAATCGCAACTGCTACAGACTTCATAAAGAGGAGAAGAGCTGGAACGATGCTTTTATCTCATGCCAAAGTGACAACAGCGGGCTCATTAGTATATCCTCCATGGCAGATGCAGAGCTGCTCCTTAACTTGCTTGAAAGTGGTGAGTTTTGGGAGTTAGTTTAAAGTGTGCAGTGTTTCCTGAAGTGTTTTGTGCTGCTCTTTTGTGCAGCCCTTTTAACATTGTTAGCCACTTAAGCAGTATATTACATGGCATACCCAAATGATGTTTACAAAAAAAGAAAGCATGGTGCATGCTCCTTCTAGGAGTCTTAGAAATGTATAGCATCACCTTCTCCAATAACCATACTGAAAACAAAGGAATGAATCAACAAAGTAAACACAGTGAGGACACAGTAAATACAGTAGCTTTTGTTCTTTCCTGTTCTTGGCTGGTTCCTTGCAAACTGTTGCAAAATATTGAGTCATCATCCTTATGCAAGAATTGTGCTTAGAAGCAACCATTCAGAGCATCTTTTGCTTTCAAGGTGACCTTGTCCATGCTGCAAAGTTGCTGCTGCTACTGCTAGTATGTTGACAGAGTCCCCTTTGATGGCAGCAGGGTGTATCAAAGGAGTTCTACTAGTCCACGTTGTCCTAAGAGGTAGCATAATTACACAGGGATCTTAATGAACAAAAGCTCTTTGCTGCAGCAATGCCAAGACTTTTGTTGTCATAACAGCAGCAAAGAGAATATTTTGTGCCTCCAGCTGACACCAGTGTGCTGGCAGAGCTGCACAGCTTGGCCATGAGTTTAAGCTTCCCAGAGCTGGGGGACAGTGACGTGTTTTATCAACTCTGCCCCATCAGCTGTGGTTGCAGGATGGTGTGTTACACTGGATTTACTGGACATCATCTCCCATTATCATCCCTTCTGCCCCCCATCCTCTCTGCTGTCCTGTCTGTCTTTCTCTTAGGAGATTAACTGCTGTATCATCTTCTTCACCTCTATTAACTCTCTCCACAGATACCAAATACCATAATTTGCAGAGATGCTGTAATGGATAGATGTAATTGTTCTCAGCTTGTATTCAGCTTCAAAGTCTGCTGCTTCTATTTCAGACCTGCTTCAGGCTTCTTCTCAGGAGGAGGGCTTACATACCTGAAAGCCTGTCTGCTTTTTCTGGCTGTAGTAGCTGGTCAAGTAAGACAGGTCCAGTAAGACATTACATCAAACCGCAAACCTTGCCTTTCCTATGTTTGCCAGCCACTGTGGCTACAACCGTGCTGATGCTGGAACTTATAAACATCAGTCAGAGAAGCCTAAAGCTGAGCGTGCCATGGAAGATTATAAGAAGAGATCTTTCTCTTCCATGTCAGGCTTTCTTCCCAGTGAACTTCAAAAAAGTGCATATGCTCTTGATTTGTATTTTTCAGGATTTCAAAGCATATTATTGTGTATGTTGATCTATTTTGGAAACAATTTAGTCTTCAAGGGCAGTAGAACATTATCTCATCAGTAAGGTTTCCTAAAGTTTATACAGCTATTTTGTTTTTCCTGAAAGAAGGTAATTCTTATGAAAATCCCATGAATAATTTTTAATGGTGGTGTTGATGTTGCAGGAACAACAAGCATTATTTCTTCACCATTAAAATCTGAACTCACTTATTCTTTTACAGAAAATGTAACTGAAACATGGATTGGGTTATACAGTAATAACACCCCCATTGTTTTTGAGTGGTCAGATAGCACCCCAGTAAAATTCTCTAACTGGCACAGCCAGGAACCTAACACCTTTCAAAGAACAGGACAACTCTGTGTTTCAGCACAAGGATCTGTAAGTTTCCTTTTCTTTTTGAAAGAATTAGGCAGACACTTTTATTTTAGCTCATAATAATTTATTTTCTCACTGTGTGTACTTTTTTAAACCATGACCTGTAGTATGACTTTGGTTTTTGATTCCTGATATATTCATGTTGTGATAAATGCAATGTAGCCTTTAGAAACCAATGTATTTTGCAGCGCTGATGCACAGAAAATTAATCATAGATTTTGAACTTATGTTCAGTAAAAAAATGTTACCTACTTAAAGCTAGCCAAATGGAAGAGAACAAATATGAGTAGGTATTTTGATAAAAACAAAACAATTTAAAATCCAAGTGTGTGTATCATTTTATGATGCATCAGTTCTGGTCTTGAAAGCTTCAAATTCAGTTTTGAAAAACTGTCAGCTGTGCCTATTTTATCTTGCTGTCAATATTTATAAATTTTACGCAACATCTTTCAAAAACAGGTAGTAGCCTAGATCTACAGAAAATTATAGAAATTGACAGCAGTAAGATTGACCCCAAATCAGTCAGGTGGTGTAAAACTGGGAGTGATGTTCAAATAACGCTGTGTCCTGTCTTATTGGTATTCATGGCACTGTCAATTTTTTCATAATTTGGTTATAAATTTACTTTACTTTTACAATTAACAATACTTATATTCAGTAATACATGACTTATGTAAGTAGCACTATAATCCATTTTCTTTTTGTAAAGTATGTTCTGTGTAAGTGTGAAAACTGTATCAAAACCAGTTTCTGTTGTCTCTAGTAGTGGGTCCAGGTTGTAATCATTAACTCATGGGAAAGCCAAGACAATTACAGTGACCTGGAAAAGTGGGTTCCCACTGGAAGCAAAAATAGGACTTTGGTGAAATTGTGGGTTTTAGATACCCAAAACCATATTTTACTCAGTTTGCAAGTGTAAACAAACAAATGAAAATGTAAAATACAAAGGAAAAGGAGGTTCAAGATAAAATTCTTCAAGCATTGTTTTTGGTACATGTCCAGTGTGTGTAGATGTCTGAAAACTGTATCATACAAACTTTGTAATATTTTGAGTAAGGACTGTTCAAATATAAAGATTAATCTTATGAAGAACTATAATAGATAGGCAGAAAGTTCCTGTCTATGCTGAAGAGTAAGTGCTCTGGCACGGCCATAGTTGTTAGTCAATTAAGATGCATTACATCCCAAAGAGTGATTCAAAGAGACAAACCCTTTTGTATGATTGATTTGAAAAGTCCTGCTGACAGTGTTGATAGAAATAAATGGTCCATCGAAGGATAAATAAATGAATAGAGTGAGAAAAATTACTTGGTTTTACTGAAAAGTTAAAACAGGAGGGGGGACTGTAATCTAATGTGTGTATAGAAATGCACGAGAATATAAGTATGCACAGAATATACTTCTTTTTTTCCGTTAGGAAGGACATTGGAAGGTTAAAAAATGTGAAGACAGATCTTTCTACATTTGCAAAAAAGCAGGGGAATTTAATAATGTCTCTCCTGAACTGGAATCAAGCTGTCCAGAGGTAAGGGGGTTTGTGGTTTTTGTTTGTTTTTAGAGACTTACTAATAAAATAGAATTATATAGGAAACCTCTAAATGTAGCTACGGAACATATGGATGTAAATAGATGATTTTAGTTTTTCTTGTTAATAAAGACATGCATGTTTTGCTAGGAAAAATCTCATTGTTTGCCTTAAAACTATATAAACTAAATTTTAATGTAAGATTAAAAGCTTTCCCAAGATGCCTTTCATGGCTTGTTGTGTTGTCAGCGGTTGTGACCCACGTTCCTATTTCTTTCTAGATCAAAAGTGAAAACCCTTTTGTCCACCATCTGTGCAAATAATGGCTGTTATATGATGCCTCATCCCACACATGGTTTTCATACATTGAAATGGAATGTCAGGGTGAAAAACAATCAGTTTCATTGACACAGAGAGTGAACTCTTCCACTCGTACATTAGCATTCCTTTTGCTTTCACACACAAATGGGAAGGAGCACAGCTATCTAAATAGGACATTGTAACAGGTTTTCAGGCTTTTAGGCTCTGCGTTCTGGTAGTAAAAGGTAACGTGTTAAAGTATGGGTTTATTTGCCATCAGGTCCTTTTCACAGTGTGAAAAGAGCAAACTTGTAGACTTTGTGTTTTATTCAAAACTCTGGGGAAGTTTTGTGAACCTCTTTCTCTAGCGACAAAAATCTCTCTTCTTGAACTTGCTTTACTCTTCAGCTCATTGTTTTCCTTTTTTAATTTCCTGTCCTTTTTCTTGAGAAGTCAAGAAACACAATGAGTTCAGTTGAATTACAAGATGGTTGAAGCTGAACTCTTTGGAGTTGGATGCCGTCTTTCCCCAGACGTACAGTGGTCAGACCCAGCATTCTGGTCATACCGTTACGGAGGCAGAAGTCCCAGCTTAACATTTCCAAAAGTTTAGGGTAACGGCATTTGTTTCATCTGGACCAATGTATTTCATCACTCAAGAATTCTGTGTGTTATTAGTGTAAGAAAGGTTTGTCACAGTCCTGACCGTGTGAAAAATGTGCAGAGCATCAAGACTTCCAGCTGTAGTCAGGAGCTTGACAGCATGTCAACTTCTGGTACCTCACAGGATCGAGACTCAAGAGATTGAGTCACTGGTAATAGGTAGTTTGGTCTGTTCAGGCAAACTTGCTACTTAGGATAAATTTCTGCTTGTTGATGTTTCATACCCTGTAAAGACATATGCTGAACCCTGTTATAGTCCCTTGGTTTTGATAGACCCTATTCTTTCCAATGTGGAAAAAAAGTTACATTCATTTAATCAAAAGAAGTCAGTACTAAGCTTACTCAAAGCTACATTTGATTTCAGACATTTTGTCTTGACACCTCACTTTCTTTTAACACTCAATGTATATGTTGTTGCTAGTTACAGGCCTGATTTTCCAGGACTAAGTCTTTATGTCATCCAGATTTAGCCCCCCCCCCCCCCCCCCCCATTTTTCTGTTGCTGACTTACCTTAAATGTACAGAATATCTGTTGGCGTTTCTCACATTTGATCTTTTGCTTCGTTAACCTTGTACTGTCATTCATGTTGGATTGCTAGTAGATTCTCAGGGAGCTTTGGCCTCAGGCATAGTTGTTTGCTTTTCTAAAGCTTTATAGTCTTATGTGTTATTACTGAGCTTTCATCTCATGTTGGTTTTACAACTTATGCATCATATGAACTAGCCTTTAACATTTTCTGTGGTTCTGCTGATTGCAGTTTTTACAGTATGTCCATATCAAGTTACCAGAAACCTGAGCTCTTTTTTTCCTACACTTCTGTCATCCTAAGACATAAAAAGTGCTAAGCACTTTCTTCCTTTAGCAGGTCAACTATTCTTTTTTCCTAGTCAGCAGGCTATTACTGAGAATAAGTATTTTATTGCAAAGGTCAGATTCTCTGGGCAGTTTTCCCCAACACTGAAATAACAGTTTTAAGCATTTTCTTTCAGCCAGCTTTTGAAACAGCTTGTGGAGCTGTCAGCTCCTTGATAATCGAGTTGGAGGTTTCTGTGTGCAGAACTGACTGTATTTGTACTGGTGACTTTCTCTGGTCCTCTACACTTTAGATAGTGCATCAAAAGATAACAGTGTAGTACTAAATTGAGCATCTGTCTTTATGACTGTTGTAACAGGAGAGAATTGTACTTTTCAGAAGAGAATTGCTATTAAGGCTGCAAAACCTCGTAAAGAGCAGAAGGGCAGCTGCTCAGAATAAGGGTCCATCTGGCCTCATGTTCTGCCTCCCACAGGTGGCTGCAAGTGATGTTTGGGGAAGAGCAGGACAGGGCAAATACAGATAATGCTTCCCCCGGTTTTTCCTTGACCCCCAACCATTCAGGGGATTTCCTGAGCCTTTTAAGAGCTGTATATCTAACAGCCCACATTGGGTATCCCCTCCAAGCGCTTGTCTGGTTTCCCCTTGAACTCACGTGAACTCTTCGCATTCACAACATTACTTAGTGAGGACATTGATAAATCTACTACCCTTTGAATGAAAAAATGCCAACTGCTTTCCATGTTGAACCTTCCTCTTGCTAGCTTAGCTTTATTTGTTGTCCTCAAGGTCTTGTACTGAAGTAGTCGCCCACCTTCATGGCTCTCACCATTTTGTAGACCTGTGTCATACCCTCCCTAAGGCATCTGCTTTTTCCAGGCTGAAGAGTCCCAGCCTCCTCAGTTACTGCTTATGTGGAAGCAGCTCCATACATTTCATCATCTTTGATGCCCTTCTTTTCTAATATTCTTTTCTGAGATTGGAGGTCAGAACTCAAAAAAAGGGCAAAAAGTGAATTTAAAAGGACAGAGTAACCTTCTCTGTTCTTTCTCTCCTCACAATTCTTAAGGTTCAATTTGACTTTTTGACTAAGCTGATGTTTCATGGATCTTAACTATCATAACCCCCAAATCTCATTCCCGCACAGAGAGAGTGAGGTAGCTGTCCCTCACTTCATACATGAAATGATTGGGGGGTGCAGGGGAGGTCCCCATGTGCATCACTTCATATTTATCCGTACAGAATGCCATCTGCCATTTTATTCACCAATTGTGCAGCCTTTTAAGTTTGGAATTTCTCAATCTGTGTTTGCCCCCAATGCAAGCTTGCTGGCCTTCAGTTACTCCACAATTTTGTTATTTTTTCTTAAAGTAAAGATTAGCGTCAAATTACTTTACTTCAGTCTTTAGGCACCAAGAAAGCTTTAAGAGGAAGGTTATGCAGTGCTATTTGCTCCAGATTAAGATTTCCAAGAGGTCAGGATGATCGTGTTTGCTTCATTCGAACCAGTGCATTTATCACTCAAGAACTGCAGTTGAAGGAAACTAGACATTTGCTATTTCTTACCCGCATCCCCGTAGAGGGTTTTTTGGTCAATAGTTAGCCCTCTTCCAGCCCCCATTCCCTGCGTTTAAGCGCACATCAAAGTGAAAGTGGCGTTGCTGTGTCCCCCGTGGGACTGCCGAGAGCCCACTGGGTCCCTGGCTGCTGCAGAGCCTTCGGCACCCGCCAGCGCGTTCTTCCCTCGCGGAGGTCCCGGCTCGTTGGTAGGGAGATAGGGAAGAGCCTCAACCCAGTTTATTTTTGTTTGCAAAGCCACCATCTGAGCAACGCGTATGTGGCATTTTCAGGTGAAACCACAGAAATTGATACTACAGCTTGTTTTGCTTCTCTGCTTTCGTGCCATACAGAGGGCTGTGCCCAGCCATCTTCCAGGCACTGGAGGAGGATGATAGTAAAAGGCAGCAGAGCTGTCAGCTACCCTGACAGCAAATACATGCCGAACTAGAAGCTGAAATTTGCCTCCTCAGATTCAGCAGGGCTGAAGGTTGTGCATAATGTTTGATTGCTGTCCTGAATAAGTCTGCGGCATCTTCTTGTGCATTTTATTGTACCCGAGGATGGATAGCAGAAAAAGAGCTTATCCGTTTCCCCTTTTTTCTCCTTTTGCTGTTAACGTCACCATCGAGCAGTGTTTGATGGTGCCCGCCTGGGTGCTGTGCTTGCTCCCTGTTGTGCTGCTTTGTGAGCTCCCCTGCAAGCAGCACCTCCCTCATGGGAGAGGCAAAGCGAGATGGGCTGATTCTCCTCTCTGTGTGCGGCTTCAAGTTTAGACAGAGATGGTTTGTTATCTCTTAATTCTCTTGATTATTTAAAACACTCACGCAGGATGACCAGGCAGGTATGCCGTGTGAACTCACAGGCAGAATTCACACCAGTCCTGGTGGCACTTTCTGGATGCCCAGAGATGAATAATAAGAAATAAAAGATTAATAATAATAAGAAGTAAGGCAGGCTGACCACTGACCCAGTGTTCTGGCTCATCTGATAAACCATGAAAATGTGTCATTTTAATTCTGTATTATTAGAGTAGGATGATTGTTAATTTAAATTTTATTTTATTTTATTTTGGTTTATTTTATTTTATTTTATTTGCAAGTTCTATTTGAAAATGAGAAAGGGAGCTGAGAAAAGGTAAATAACTAGAGTGCATTGCTGTATGAAAGGCCAGCAATTTCTGGAAGAAATATTTCTGTTTACAGTTGAAGACAAAGGGCAGCTGTAATCCTTTTTATAACAACTTAACTGAATCTGACATGGCAGTGTTTACCTTGCACTTCAGGTATTAGGTATCAGCAATGAGTTACCACAAGTGGAAACCAGCAAGTGCTACTACACACTTCATGCCAAAGAGATGGCTGTCTGAGGGGCCTGGCAGACCTCACCAAAACCTAGTCAGTAAAACAATATTCAAAGTATAAAATTGAAACAAAAGTAGTATGTGGGAGAGCACCTTAGCTGTTGCCCACATTTTTGTCATACCCGTTAAAGATGTTATCGTGTGTGTGTGTGAAGCCAGGTTTTGCACAATTTGAGGATTTAAACTTGAAACTTTTGTTAAATTGACCCACCTTTTCAGTGACCTTGAGGGTAACTACTCTTGAACCATGGTAGAAAGGAAAAGGGCTATAGGGACATCCGTGATGATCAGACAGAAAGTACAAAAGGGGATCAAGTTTTTAACAACTATATAGTAATTAATAATCTATAAAATAATGTTCATTTCTTTTAAGGGATGGGAAAGACATGGTGGATATTGTTACAAAATCGACAGTACCCCTCGAAGTTTTGAACATGCTTCCAGTGGTTATTTCTGCCCATCTGCACTTGTATCAGTAACAAACAGGTAGTTAACCCTATTAGACAGTGTGAAGATACCTCTAACAAGAGCTATTCTAACTTTAGAAAGTATTGCATGGGAAAAGATATTGCCGTTATGAAATAATATTTGCGTGGGAGGCAAACATAATTACTAACACCGGCTAAAATCAAAGGTGCGCTTTGCTTTATTTTTTAATTGAAAATAAATTTAGTAAAAAGCAATTGTTAGGCTAATAAACACTTACAGCAGTGTGCACACATTTGAGCATGCAGGAATCTAAACAAAATGCTTTCTAGGCATGTAACATCTTTAAGAAACTTTATTAGTGTGCTTGGAAACTATTCTGAAAATGAAAATGTATTTAATTTTTATAATCAAAATACATCAAATGTAAATCCAAATCAATTAACATTTTATAAATGTTTCTATTTATGTATGCATTTTACGTGAGTTCTCAGCAAATAGGGGGAGAGACTAAATGTTTGAAAGCATTTGAGGTCTGTCTTCCCTTGCTTTGTTCCTATTTACCTGTATTCCAGCTTCAGCTTCAGCAAAGGCTTTCTCCTCTGCAGTTGTCCAGATGCTTGGGTTTTCTCTGCTGTCTTTGTGATTTACCCTGTATGTTGGATTCCTGTTAAAGTTTGTAGACATACTGATAGATGTATTACATGCATACTTCACCTCCGCGTATTTATTGTAAAAAAAACTGTAAGGAGGAAATCTCCCCTCCCTTTAGGACAGGGGAGGTACTGTAACTGCCAGCAATCAGATGAATGATAGCTAGAAATTTTAGGAAAACACAGGCTACCCCACAGAAGAATTTGCATCAATGGGAATTTGGCCTGCCAGGTGGTTTCAGGGTTGTGCACAATGCATACAGTGCTGTACTGCAGTACAACAGTAATCCTTATGGGTAGGATAAAGGACAAATGCTTGCAGCTGAGCTTTTGCAGCTTAAACAGGGAGCTGAGGGCACTCTGCACATCACTGGAAGCACGTCTTCTGGTTTTTTCTGCTTATTTCTTTTTATTTGATTTTTACTGGGTGTAGCCATCACTGTTTATGCTGTTAGTTCCCAGTTCCAATATTGGGAGTGGCAGAGGAAGCTAGTTGCTAGTTTAGCTTTTTTTTTAATTACTGCTGAGGTTTGTTGTTCTGGTGTGAAAAATGCAAAGACTTTTCAGTGTATTGATACTAAAAGATTCATTAAAAAGTAGGTTGTAGAGGAAGGAGAGTTGATATAAAAAGAGAACATGCAGAGGAAATGAAAATTAAATAAAAGTTTTCAGTCACTCTCAGTATTACAGATACATTCAGTTTTTTACATTAATGTCATCCTTATGGTATTAGACATTCTTTTCACAATGTGTGAAACCAAGAAGTCATATAAGTCTTTACCAAACTGGGAATTTATTTTGCTGTATGTATTTTCATAGGAAGCTGATTAAATGTGCTCATAAACTGAAGCATTTTTGTATAATGCTATACCAATTATATTTTAATAAATTACATTTAAGTGACCAATGGGTTACTATATGCAACAATTATTACTTGCAAAAAGGTGTAAATCTCTCGCATAACTTTAATGAAGTTAAAGAAGGAAAAAATGATTCCTTCTGTAGTCAGATCAGCTAGTGCTTTGAGTCTTTCAACTCTGGTTTCTTAGCGCTGGTTTGTGTGTCTGGTTCCCATAGGATGCTTCTGTGCAGAGCCTTTTCTTTTCTTTCTTCTGTAGCTTTTTTGGACCCCGCTATCTTTTCTCCTTCATACAAGGAGTTTCTTATTTTTATTTGTGCATTATTCATATATTCTGTCTTTACATTTTGTAGTTCAAGCATTGAGCTTGTAAGATCTTAATCTACTGCTTCTTCTGTGTGCCCAAATGCTGAAAAAAAAGTAGGGAAGATATAGTATGATTTATGCTAGAGACTTATACCTGAAGTTCCCCACAGCATTCAATAAAGAAAATTAAGTATCTCTTACATATTTTTTTCTTCTCGCATAACTTAAATCATTTCATGAGCTATTCACTGAAATACCTATTAACCTATTTTATTCAATAAACTTTTTGTCTTTATTATTTATTAAGGTTTGAACAAGCTTTTATCAACAGCATGATCCGTAGCATGGTAAAATCTGAGAGAACCTATTTTTGGATAGGATTGCAAGACCTTAACAACACAGGAGAATACTTTTGGCTAAGTACAGCAGGAAATAATCACTCTGTGAGATACACAAACTGGAACAAGTACCAGCCACGTGAGTAACATGCTGATAAAAAAAGAAACGGCTTGGAGGGGGGCAGTGCACTCTCTTCCCCCTGCCACCAGTGGCTTAGCAGTGACTGAAGAGACCTGGCCCTTTCCTCCTTGCCTGGCCAAGAGAGCAGAGAGTTAAGCTTACATTTTTTATCAATTCTGTAACTTCCTACCATGGATTGAGTTAGATGAGCTGGCAGTTGTGGAGAAGCCAGAGCTTCCCTCCCCACTTTCCACCCACGTGCTGTTATCGTGGGCTCCCCGGTTGTGGCAGGATGCTGGACGTCACTCTTCCCACCTTCCGGTGTGGTGGGGCGGAAATTAACAGCCGTGCTCTCCTTGCAGACACAGCTAATCCCTGACATTTTTCTTTTTCTGTGTGATGTTCTTCATACATTTCTTTATGGCCTTTTCAAGGACCCCATCAGGGCTTGCTGAGAGTCCGAGCAAAAGGTCCCAGAGAAGTCATGAATTTTATCTGGTAACGGTCACAGTTTGTAATTTGCATTTTTTATGAAAAAAGGAGGGCAGAGATTGCCTTAGATACTTGGTTTGCTTGTTTGAGTTTGTTTGTTTTATAGTAGTCCAAAGGAAAACATTCCAAGAAAACAAATAACAAAAAAAATGAAATAGTTGTTCAACCTTTGAAATGTAAACCTCTTGGCAATACCTGAGAATAGAGACATAATAATAAAGACACTCCGTTTCACTAAGTGCTTCTCAGTTTTGGGCTCTTTATGTTTATTGCTTCACTACTGCAGTTAGTGAAAGTACTATTTTAAGTTGTATTTCATCTGCTGCATTTTGTGAGAGGAACCCTTCGTCACGGTTCATTTTACAAGCTCAAGTCAGCCAAGACAGGCTTACAAACCGGTCACTGACCAGAGAATTTGCTACTTCTGTAAGTCCATCGAGGTTTTATCCAGAACCTGATGCCAATAAAACAGTCACTTCACCAAAAATTCACAAAATTCAAATGCTTTATGCTGATACTCAACACTTATTCCCATGTCTAGGTCATTCTGGAGGATGTGTGGCTATGCGAGGTCAGCACCCTCTTGGTTATTGGGAGGTGAAAAGCTGTAAGAACTTCAAAGCAATGTCATTGTGCAAGCAAAAAATCAATTCTTATGAAGAACCTGAACTTACTTTTCAAAAACATTTGAGTTCCTGCTATTTTGGATGGGAGTCAGAAGCTAATCTGCTCAACTGCTACAAGGTATGTGACAAACTTGCTTTGAATTAATTGTTACCATCCTTCACTGCACTTTAAAGTGAGTGAGAGTCTTAAGAATCAGAACTGCACTTGGAATATACGTGGTTTTACTATAGGAAAAACTGCAAATAATATTGGATTTTTATGGGTTCCTGAAACAACTGCTCTCCAAAATCAACTACATTTATGACAGTGTTTATTTTATTGCAGATATTTCACAATGAAAAAGTTCTGATGAGAAGAACATGGTATGAAGCAGAAGCGTTATGCCAAGATTTTGGAGCACATCTTGCTAGTTTTAGCCATATCTATGAAGAGACATTTTTAAACAATTTATTATACACAATTTTTGATAGGTAAATGTATTTTTTTAACACTAACAAGATTTATCTTAATCATACTAATACGTAAAAATAATCTACACTTTAGGTTCTTCTATCCTCTTTACTAGTGGCTGAAGAAGTCTCTAGCAAACTTAGAAATGGGTGAAGTGTATTAGCAACACTGTAATATGATTCTTTTTGAAGGTGATCTTTGTAGTAGGTGTTGAGCAACTGTTAATGTCAAAGTGATATTCTTGTGTGTTAATATTCCCTGTTGAAATGGAGGTTTTTGGATGGAGGAAATTTTAATCCTGTTTTAAATGTTTTCATCTTTAAAAGTATAATTTAACGCTTTAGTAGGAAAACCAGAGTTTACTTCAAGGATACTGAAAATTTAAGAAATGTATTACAGAATGATATATTGAATTCAAGAAGAAATGAATATGGGTATTTGCACTATTTAAAAAATAATTTCTGAAGTAGCTAAGGAAAAAGTGCATGAGAAATGTTATTTTCTTTGTTTCCATCACAGGACAGAAGACAGACAGTTCTGGATTGGATTTAATAAAAGAAACCTGCTTTCTGGAGGGACATGGCAGTGGTCTGACAGAACACCTGTAACTATCTGTATACTATATATTTAGTAACCTTTCAAGTCATATCTAAGCATAAGTTCACAAAAATAAGGCTTGTGAGCAAACATTGGCCAGGAAAACGGTTTGGTTTTCCTGTCCGCATATTTCACTTAAAGTAATTGTTACAATAGGATTAATGGTACACTACTATTAAAATAGCAGCCTGTGCAAAAGGGCTCTGCAACTGCAAAAGGAGTTTGGTAGGATTATAAAGTTTTGCAGATGTGTGCTTTCCTGCAAAGCACGTTGTGTTTAGCCCAGGACCAGGCATATGCAGAGTGAACACATTGTGTGTGTGTGTATATATACATATTTATGGGCATACACATGCACACGCGTTGGAAAGCCTGAGAGCTGTGCTTAGATGCTTTATTTATTCTATGACTGTTAGGTTCATGCCTGCATTCAGAGCTAAGTCTTTCCTTTTTTTAATACCACTTTTATTGAAGACATTGGTGCCACATGCCACACTAATGGTTAGTACCTGGGATTTAAACATCGAACGACTGAAGAAGGGTCAGTTTTTAAACTGTAATTGGTTTTCAGCCTTAAAGAACAGTGCCAGCTCTGCCATTGTTACTTAAGTAATTTCAGAATGTGAGTGCAAAGTTCAATCATGCAATGTGATGAACCAAAGCAAAGGCTGTTAGAAGTGGGCAACTACTGCTAATCATGTCAAAAAATGGGTAGGTTTCATAGCTATTCAGTTATTTTTATGAAGAAGAAGTCTGATATAAGATGGGAAAGTTGAACAGGACACTGATAGAACATAATTATGGACCCTTTATTTTGGATTTTACCACCATAATTTAGGTGGTCCTCTAGTTGTTGCTTAAGATGTTCTTACCATACACACATCTCCAAATCCTTCCTTTTTCTCCATAGTGAGATTTTGAAATGCTTCATCTGAGATTGTTGGTGAAAGGTAATGAATGTGTTGTTTTCAGGTTGTATCTTCGTTTTTGGAGAGCAAGTATGTTGAAGATGACTCAAGAAACTGTGGTGTGTTCAAAGTAAATAGAACGGTCTTTCCAGCACACTGCAATGAAAAGCGTGAATGGATATGCAAAATACCGAAAGGTGAAATGTTAATTAACATACATTGTCTATCATACCCATTACTTGCAATTCAGGAGAGACAAGGAAAAAAATACCTAAAAGCTTGCTTTTTAGCCACATCTGGAGTTTTCCTCATTGGTCTTCTGCATGAAATTGTGGCAAAGTTATATGTGGCTGTTATGGTTTGTTTGCCAGTTAACAGGTCTAATATGTGCCGTCAGTTTAAAAATGGATAGCAGTGAATAGCAGTTAGTTAGCAGGAGTTAATCAAAGTTCTTATTTATAAAGGTTAGTAAAAATGTTGTTAAGTGTGGCAATTATTTTATTTTATTCCATGTTTAACACTTTTTTTTTGTCCCTGAATGAGAGTAGCAGTATTCTTCATGATTTTGATTAAATCCTTATCATGTGGAAAAAGCAATTTCAGTGAAATACCTCTTTTCATTCTTAATCAGCAATGTTTTAATTTCTTTATGTATTTTTACAGGTGTTAAACCAAAGAATCCAGATTGGTACATAGCTGGTATGAAAACATTTTCTTTTTTGGCATCTTGAAACATTACAACTTGGAAATACAATTTAAGCTACTGGTAAAAATAAAATAACTAAAATGTTCCGAGTTAAAAGTTTACATTAAGAAACTCTGTAGGAACTGGTTGCTACAGATCAAAATCTGCTACTCTTTTGTTTAGGAACACTGAAACATCAGATACTGCTTCGGTTAGGTAAAGGAATGACACCAGTAATAAGCACAGGAGTTTGATAACCCCTCCATCACGTTAAAACTGCCTTTTTGCAAAGGCAGGGCAAAGGCTTAATATTACTGCAGTATCACAGGATAGAATATTTTAAAAAAATTACTCATAGTGCATTTTGTTTTCATAAATGGATATGTTAAATATGGTTCTGCTGTTAGTTGTGGCATATTTGTACTCTGATACATGGCTGAAGGCGAGCCACGGGGGTCACAAAGAATGAGACTTGAAATGAGTTTTTACCCCTGCACACCACTGACTTTTTTGCTTGTTTTCCAGAACTGCCATGGACATATTATCAAGGAGCAGAATACCTTTTCCATGTCAGTCCTACGGACTGGGAAACCTATGAGTTTGTCTGTGGCTGGCTTCGCAGTGGAATGGCAACAATAAATTCTTCTGGTGAACAAGCCTTTATTCAAAATAAAATTAAGAAGGTAACAAAAACTACCCTCAGGCAGTAACTGGCTATTTTCTGCTACATTTTTTGGAATATCTGGCTGCTTGTTGCTCCAGGTAGAATCCAAAAGACATTTTAATTCAGAAATAATTCTCTTGCTGTCTTCATTTATCACATCCTTCCCTGAAGCCCTATCTAGCTAAAGTCAGTAACATTTCAGAATCTGCAGAATCATCTCTGCTAATGAGCAGGTTGGTCATTCTGCCTCAAAGGACCCAAGAGGAGCAAAAACCAGCTTCCTATCCCAAAGTAATGAAAGTAATTAGGGGTAAAGAGAAAGGATTGTTTCACATGTGGTGTACATCCTTCTCTGTTCCTTCTTCTCCACCCACACCTCCATGACCAAGGGGACCCACTGTGGTTCCTCAGGTGTTCACACAGTGGTTCTGCATCCACCAGGATGTCTCCTGGTCCTGCACAGTTCCCCGGTTATGCTCCGTTGCCATTCAGTAACTTGCAGCTGGTCATCAGGTAGCAATACTGAGGGACATTTCAGTGGGTATATTAGCATGATGTGGGCAGTAAGTCCAGATGGTTGCAATGGTCTTCATAGTTTAAGTCTTCAACGTGATGATTTGAAAGATTATTCTTGGGGAGAGCTGGCCAAGAATGAAGAATTACCAATTTCTCTGCACCTTAATTACAGAACTCTAAACAATGGATGTGGGTACTTATGACCATGGAAAAGATATTACCTTTTCCTCTGTGTACACCAGCTTGGGCAACATTCCCATGTATCCTCACATCTGTATGATGTTTCCTGAAGTAAAGCCCTTTGCGACTATGAATATTTCTCTGGGAAAAAAGATATCTGCCTCTAAATTCCCTTCTCTGGACAAAAGCAGAATTTCTGTAGAACCACTCTGATGTAACAAACAGCTTTGAAGCTGAGAAATAGCTGCAGAAGCAGATGAATTCCCAAGAAACTAAGTCTGTTTTCTTTTAGGTGTTCTCAGTAAAAGCAAAATAAGGAAAATAGAAAAAAAAAAAAGATAATAAAAATAACATGTCTGCCTTACTGAGGGCAAAATTCTACAACTGTAATGTAAAGGGATATCATAGTGTGATCTTTAAAAGAAAAGAGATAAAAGCTCTTGACCCACACTTGGTTTTGCTTGCACTGTGTACAGCCTTCTCTGCTTTTAACTTACAATAGAAAGCATAAGTAGAATTGTGTTGTATTAAGATGAGGGTTTTAAGTTTCCAGAGAATTATGTGTCATTTTTATCTGCTATTTAAGTAATTTTGTATTAAAACATGATGAACTGGATTTAAATCAACAGTTCACGGCAAAAATAGCTTATAATGAAAGAGCAACATAACTGGCTAGGCTGTCATCTTCTACATCTACCAGAGATTGTGATGTGATGTCATTACTGCCTGACCTAACACTGAATGTTTATGACTTAAAAAAATGATATAGCTTTAAAAAAAGATGTATTTTTCTAACTTAAGATCACTTAAAATGGCTAATCAGAATGCTTCTTTAAAGTTGTGTTTACTTTCAACAGATCTTTTAAAAGCGGATTTATCATTAAAATTAGTGGGTATTATGGCAGTTTGTGAGTATTCTGCAATGAAAAAGCCAAGTTTGCTTCCTTGGCATTGGAAATCAGATTAACTTCCTTGAAGTTTTGTCTCAGAATGTAACACACAGCTATTTTAAAGCCTGCTGCCTTTGGCTAAGCTTTCCCACTATAGCCAGGTGTGTCCCAAAGTGATTGTAGCCATTTTCCTGTGGAAGCAGGAGTAATGATGGCAATCACTAAAATAATACTTAGCAGTCCAGATAGACTTTGCATGTGTCATTAGAAAACTTCATCAAAATTCCTTAATGTGGAATTTGAAATCACATTTCTCACTATTTCTTTAAAAACTGTAACGTGTAGGCTGAGTGCTGTGCTCAGAAAACTAAACTCAGGGGCCAGGCAATACCAAATCAGACAGCATTCCTGAGTCTCTTTGTCAAAAATGTCTACTTTCTTCATTTGATATTGCTATGTAAGCTGTAAGCTGGTGAAATCCTAACTGTAACGCCAAGGACGGTGTGGCTGCCACAACACAGGCTGCACTTCAGTTCTTTCTGGAAAAAAATAAATGCTTCTCAGAGACAGGATGGCTTTCCAGTGTCCTGCACATTCAGAGCTCTTTTTTTGTTGTTGGCTCTTTCCCAAAGACCCCAAAACTGTGACCATTGAGTGGCTAACCCTGAAAGTGAAGCCTGTTCACAGTTTAAGGCAGGATCAAGTCAGCACAGCAATAATAAGCAGCTGTTTGAATTACATTATTTCTGTGACTTTTCCATAATACTTTGCCTTTTAGGAGTGGAGGTCTAGACCCTTTCATGAGAACAACAATCAGTCTGGAAAGCAGCTGTAGGAGTCTCTTGTATGAGCTATACAAAGTCAGTAAATGTTCATAGAAAACATTTTGAAAACATTAAAGACCAGCAGTATATTAATGCTAAAAGGAAATATTTGCTATTGTCTATTTTTAGGAGTTGGTGAAAAACAAATTCTGGCCTAAGGCTACAGTCCTTTTCAAGCCAGATAGGCTGTAAATTCCTATAATTGTAAAGTCCTAATTTACAGAAGATACATCAGCAATCCAGTGGAAAGTGGGAGCTAAATCATGCTCTACTTATGTGAATAACCTTACTGAAGTGACATAAATTAACACGGGCAGGATTTAGCAGCTATTCTCCCATTGGAACACAAAGGAGATGGTATTTGTCTGAATACAGTCTGACTTTAGGAGTTTGTTAATGCTTTGATAAGAGGCCAACAACAGCTAAACATATGGCAAAACATTTTTTTATAGCTATCGAATAGTGATGTTCACTGGTGGATTGGATTGCACGCAGAAAACCTCAGTGATGAATTTCGGTAAGAATACCTACACTTCAGCTGCTGTGAGTTGTACTTGGCATGCCCTGTTTACAGGCTGCCATTCAGTCTGACGGGCTAAAATGGTTTGATGACTGAGTGGGATATTCAAGAGACAACTTCAGTTCTCTTGTAAATATCATTCAGAATATATTACCCTTAATTTATCTCCATGTTACCATATTTCTTCTGAAAGGGTTATAGAAGATACAAGCCAAAGATATGAATATCAACCTTGTTGTTGTTGGTTGGTTTTTTAACGCTTAGTTAATAAAGGGGCACTTTGTACCTTGTATCTCCTTACAAACGCTTTTAATGGAGGGTGTATTTTTAGGTAAGAATAGGAAAAAAAGTAACTACACTCTTAACACTTCTGTGCAGCTGGAGAGATGAATCACCAGTAACATACCAGAACTGGAATGAAGGGAGGGAAAGAAATCCGCAGAAACCAGGGAAAAGATGTGGCTTCATTTCATCACAAACAGGTTTATTTTATATTTCCTTTTGCTGCAGGAGTTGTGACTTGATTCTGTTGTTGGCTCAAGGGGTTATGTTTTTTTCAATTGCTCTCAAGAAATGCGATCCATATTCAAGTCCTGTTACATGATTATAATTTACATAACTGCTTTTAAGGTTAAGAAAAGAATAGTGCAATATCATTAATATTCTCAGAGACTAGGTTGTAGGTTTTAAAAGTATATTAATAGTTCCAGTTCTCTAATGTCAAAATACAGAGATTCCAGTGATACTGATACTTTAGTTTTACTTAAGAATCTGTTACGGCATAGCAAAAATGTTAACGCATTGCTGGGTTTCACAGTCAGTTTTCTTATAACCAAATGAGATGGATGGAGCAACAATTTTTCCTACATTTATAAACTGTTTTTCTATCAGCACACAACTTTAAATACTCAGGTTTCTAGCTTATTTTTGATCCCGTAGCCAATCTGCTGAGGGATTTGGGGGTACCATGGTTTTGGTGCTAGCCTTTACATCATCACATAGCTCTGTATTTCACTACACTAATTAAAAAAATACACAGTGCTGCTGGTTCTAGTGATTTCTGTCATCTCACAGTCTCTGTTTTCTGAAGATCTGCAAGTCATGATAAAGTAAACATGTCAGGTTCCATGGAAAGAAAAAATATCCAGCTTTGTATTTGTAAGAAGAGCTGAAAAAAAATTAATCCAGCTGCACTCTTGTAATCTCAGCCTCAAAAGCCAAAACTGAAAAAATGTAAAACCTTCTTTTTTTCCACACACAGTCTTGGGGTTTTGATTCATGACTTTCGAATGCTTGAGTTTGGCGTTCCTATAGTTATTATCAGATAAAAGGAAGAGATGCCCACCCTCCCCCCTCAGCTGGCCAGCAGATGGGAACTGGTCAACAACTTGTTGAGTGCACTGAAAAATGTGTTTTCCTCCTAAGCAGGTCAGCGTTTTATGTCAGTACCTGGATCTTGCCAAAGATTTTCAATGTAAGGAAGTCAAACTATTTTATCTGGAAGACATCATTTCTATATCTTTCCCTTTTTTTGCATAGATAATATTTTTTTAAATACATGATGATATAGGCATGTGTTGTGTGACTCAGTGTAGAGGAATTGGTTTAACTTACTTTTATTCCCAGTTTGAATTTATTATGAGCCCCATGGACCATCAAATCCACTGTAATGCGATATGTCCAAATGTATTTGATGTAGAATCTCATCTTACTCAACCACTAAAGGATACTCTTCTTAACAATATCTAAGCTAGCTAAGAAAAAAACCCTTTCCAATTCTCAAGCTAATACTGAAATGTGATTTTTCTTCTTATGCAGGACTCTGGGGTGATGAAAACTGCACTGTCTCTCTTCCCTGTATTTGTAAACGTAAATTTGCATGGAAAATAGAGAAAGAGATTCCAAAAGACCAGAACCAACAAGGAGTATGTCCCAAAGGCTGGTTGCACTTTGGATTCAAAGTAAAACATTTTTTTTCTTTCTGCTGTTTGATTATACAAAATGCTTTCCATATTTATGACAGAAATTGGACTTCTTAAGGATTATTCAGTATTTGAAGATTTTCTTCCTTTTTGAAAGCAGAGCCCTTAGGTTTATAACTACTGACACAGTGATACAGAGGTTTAAGGCTATTAAGTAGCTTTGCACACAGAAGTTGTCTTAATAAGCTGTCAAAAATTTTAGTTTAGTTGAAGGAAGTGAATACTCATATATGCAAAAGCTATCTAAGTGTATTTGTGCATTTGCTGTAAAAAGCCTGCTCCAGCCTCTCTTTTCCACTTATGACAATTCCAAGAGGTTTTTATGGTCTCAAAACAGATCTCTGTCCCCTTGTTGTACTAAATGGATCCCCAAATGCAGCCATCCCCTGAAAGATGGTGTTTCAAATAGGGTTCATCAAAGATAATTATAAACCAAAGTCCATTTGCAATTGAAGGCCGAAAGGCAATTATTTCTTCAGGCTTCTCTCAAATACATAAAGCAACATGCATTGAGGTGGCCAGATTTATCCCAGTGCTGAACACAGTGACTACAAGGATAAATTTAACGCAGATTGTGTTTGCCTTTAAACAACTGATTTGAATCCAGGCCTGATTGCAGCTGAAAACTGATACCAAGCATGTTGGAGAGGTCCGCTGCAGGACAGAAATGAATGAAATATTTAATATTCAGTAGCACTGTGTGAAATGTTTTAGTGATCGCTCTTTGTGATTGATAGTTTTTAAACTAGAGAAAAAACAAAACAAGCCTTTTTTTTTTTTTTTTTAAACAGTGCTTTTTGATACAAATTCCGAAGGATCCAGGGCATCTGAGAAACTGGTACTCTGCACAAGAGTTCTGCAGTAGCTATGATGGGTCACTTGCTTCCCTTGAAGATGAACTGGAACAAGGTAGAGTACTGAAAATACTGTTAAACAAATAAAATTTTGTCTTCAATAGGATGGTGTAGTGAAGTTTCATCTTGGCTACAGATTTAGGAAAAAAGATCGTTCAGATCCTACTCATGGTTCTACTGCTTTAAACAAATCAATGTCTCCCTTTCCCTGTTTCCCAAAATGTAAAGATTCAAATATTCACTGAGCTATATGACGGGTACGTTTTGAGGAGTAATTATAATTTGTGCTTAATATCATGCATTAGAAATAAAAGAAAATAATGGAATACCCATTTAAAAATTTGCTGTGTAAAATTTCTACCATGAACACATCACATTGTTATAAAAGTAATCTCATTTTTATCCTTTAATAGTACTTAAAATCTGATCTATAGTATAGCACATAAGCATAGTGCTAGGCTGGAACTGTCAGAGAAATAAATGCCAGCACATTTAGAAATATTTATAATCCCTATTCATAAAAATCTGTGGTTGAATATCGTACATTTGTAAAACCATTTATTTGGAGGTGGGAGGAATTTCATTGCCTATATTTAGTTGAGAAATCTTATTTTCAACTAAAACTGAGAAAAGCTTTTTCAATGGGACAGTACCCTAAACTAATACTTAAGTTGTTCAAGCTGCTGTGAATATTTCTGGAAGACTTACTATTTAATGGACTAGATCCTAAACCAACTGAAGTTAATCAATTTAACTGAATTTATAGTTAGATGACACTGAAATGCCGCTCATGTTCTTACTTTCTACTAACTATGTAACATCATTGATTAGTAATTAAATTTTTCAGTGCTTTATTGTGTCTGAAGAGACTCCATCAATCCCTAAATGGTTACCAGTTAATTATATTTTATTCCTGTTTCATTTTCCAGCTTTCATAACAATGAATCTATTTGGACAGAAAACTAGTGTTTGGATAGGTTTCCAGAGTGATGATTATGAAAAATGGGTGAATGAAAAACCTCCGATGTATTCCAACTGGTCTCCAGTTGAAGTAGTGCATGTGAGTATTTCCGGGGGGTTTAAGGACAGTGGGAAGTTGTTTTATCCATAAAAATCCTGACTGCCACAAAGACAAGGCCTAACTTGCTACAGCAACTTAGTCTTCTTTTAATTTTTGCAACTTCAAACAACTGTGGGCACAGATTTATGGGCATAACTAGAGGTAGCAAAAAAGGCGCTACTGAGACAATTATTTCTGTAATTTGTGGCTATAGTCACATTCTCTTGCAATTGCTTTTAAGCATCAAAGTTTGAATTACATGGTTAGTATCATATGCTGGATCTGAGCAAAGATTAGGAATAAGGTTATGAATTTTGTATTTTAATATATTGTTTTACACCACGTTAGTCCATATTGGGCTTAGCATTTTAGTTTGTTCAGTGAAAGCTTGTGACTTTTTTATTAGGAGTTTATTGTTTCAAATTGTATTTATGGGAGTGTTCATTGGTCTATCTAAATATTTATAACAGTGACTGTCAAATATTTATTCTTCTAAATTTAATGTGATAATTATGCATTGTTTTTACATAGTGTCTTTTTAAAATTAATGTAAAGTTCTGTGTTTCTTGCAGAGACAGCATTATAACAGTGCAAACATTCAAGAACAACTTCCACTATGTACATTGGTATCAAATAACCCTAGTTTTTATTTTACGGGAAAATGGTACTTAGAAAACTGTCAGAAAAATTACGGGTTTGTCTGCCAAAAGACTCAGGGTAAGGTTTTGTTTTGCTTTGCTTCTGTTCTCTTTTCCTACTAGCAGCTTGTTATAGGTGTCTATAAAACCAGGAACATAAAAGATTTCTAAGATAGTTTGATATATAGACAGACTTGCTCTACACTATTTAATAAATCAGTAGCTGTGATGTAGAAGTAATTTCCAAAAAAATGTTATATTCTTCCTAACTTTGAGCTTTCTGTTGCATACCTTAGAATCAGGAATATAGATGAAATTTCACTTTTTCTGTCATGGCAGCAGAGTAACCACATGAAATTACAAAAGGCAAAACTGAGGGTAATTTTGATGAAAATATGATATTTTTGGGGCGGGGGGGACTTCCACTGTTAGATCAGAACAGACTCTAGAAAATGTATTTCTGTGAACAGTCCAGACCAACTAGCCCATCAAATAGAGTTTGGCTTTTCTTTTCATGCTTCTCTAATTCTGTTACCATAAAGTTCATTTGCCAGAAGCACGAAGCATTTGTGGGGAACACGCGTTGTTCAGTTTCCTCGAGCAACGCTCCAGCGTTGCCTCTTGGACCGGGAGCTGCTGGCGTCCCCAGGGCACTGGGGCAGGTTTGGAGCCCTGTCCCTGGGGCTGCTGCAGCTCTGCCAGCGGAAAGCTGCCAGAGCATGCTCCCAAAATAGACCAGCAGCAAATTATTAACCCTAAATCAAAGGGAGGGCTGTAATCTGAGCCTATAAGGAGTGTCCTTGGGTGCTGTACTTACTGCGGGGGTGGTTTTATATGGCTCAACTTTATATAACACCTCTTAGTTAAGCCCTGGGTCTAAAGAGACAATCCCCTCCTGCTGGCTGCCTAGGAGGCAAGTGAGCGGAGAAGTAGAATAAACAAATACACGTTTTGGGCGGCGCTCACATGTGGCTCTAGCAAACCATGGCCGTATTTGACACCATTTATTATGAACTACAGTTGTGGGGAGTGCTGGAATAATACTGCACATAGTGTAGGAAAAATAAATAAATGCATTTTCCTGCTGGTTTGTTTAATTTACCTCCCAAACATTGGTATTTTAACCCCTTACTGCTGCTTCAGATGGATGGAAAAGGCGTTAAAAGGCAGGAAGGAAAACCGTTGCCTTAGGTTGGCCAGGCTGTAGGGCACTGGGGGGATTGGGGCTGCAGTGGGTGCTCAGGACCCTTCCCACATCTCCCGGCTGGGTGAACGTGAGAGTGGCCCATGGGCCCTGGCCAAGCATAGTGGGGATGGGGGGGACTCGCTGTGCCCCAGGCTTAGGGCCACCCGCCTGCCCCATGTGCAGCAGAGTGCTCCTGGGGGTGAAGGGATGAGTCCTGCCTCCCCAGTGTGACACCCATGGCACTCCCCCAAACCATCAGGCAGTTCAGCTTGCTAATTCAGCAGAAAACTTTCCTCTCTCGCCCCCCTTTCCTCCCCCCCCCCCCCAACTGATGTAATTTTGTGCAGCTTTTCTAGGCTGCATCAGCTCAGTGCAGGGTCAGGACCTGTGCACGGGGATATGCAGCTGGAAGAGCAGAGAAGCAAAGAAGGGAGGAGTGAGACAGCCTCTTGCTGGTGGTAGTGAACTGTTAAACTTGCTCAAATGTCCAAATGTGTCAATTCCTGGAAAGATGAGCTGGTGCTTTGCTTCTGCCATACTGTCCACATCCCATCTCTCCTTTTTTGAATTATTTTCTGTAGGAGACTAAAATGAAATAAACCAGCAGGAGATCTGAAGTGGGCTCTGATCTCTTAGTGGTGCACGAGTTAGGATTGTGTCAGCGTTTTACTGCATTTCCTGCCTTTTCTTTTTTTAAGCAGTGACACGCACTGAAAGCTGGAACAAAATAGAGTGCTTCAGTTAGCTCTAGAGCAGAGCCTTTTCTTGCTTAGAAATTTCTAATTTTAAATGCTTTGTGAATGACAAATAATAAATTAATTTACTATTTTAAGACGCTTGTTAACACTCCTCCTCTCTTAGTCATAAAGGGAACCAAGTCTAAACACACTCTGCTTCGTAGCAAAGCAACCACTTCATTCCATAATCACAGAGAAGTTTTAGAGACAGAAGTAATTAATCCAAACTGACAAACAGGATTAAAACTGAGGCATTGCTTTATTTTAGTAATCTTGTTTAAAGTATACTGTGGGCATTCGTACACATTAGCAAAGGCATTTGCCTCCTGTAGAAAAGTGAATACAGCAGCATCACAGAGTGGGCTGGGATAGAGATGGTCTCTGTCTCCTGATTGTTTTTCACATGGGAGACTTTCCTTTTATTTCTTAAATCTAAAAAGTCTGCTTCTTGCTTCTTCTTTCATTTTTTTGGACATTGCTGTGTTAGTTTACCAAGCACAGAGGATTTGTCTTTAAGTGCCAGTGCTGTGATCTTCCCTACATTGGCTCACGGATAGTAAAGATGAGCTCAAGAAGCTCCCAAGCACTTACTAGTACCATGAGCCACAGTTTGTCATCCTCTTGGTTATACCAGTATTGTTATTTGTGAGGCCAGGCTTTGTGCTGTAAACTGATCTTGGAAATTATTATAAATAACGGGTCAAAAAAGAGGTAATCTAAATTACATGCAAAGTATCTGGGATAAACGCACTCTGCAACCCACCACTATTGGACATTTGGGATATGCCCAGATCCCTGGTGATTTCTTACTGACCTTCAAAGATCCAGTCAGTGGAACTAACTCCATCCAAGTTTTCTTTTTTTTGTATGTGTGTTACACATTAAACTTATTCACCATGATGAGTTTTGTGCTCTGAGGGAATTTCAAATACTGTTCTACTAGTCATCGTCTTTTTCTTTTTAAAGTTCACAGTGCCTTCCTGAAACCAAGGAGTTTGCAATTTTTATATTTGTTTTTAAGGATAGTTCTGATTTTTTAGGAGCTGTTCTGCTATGTTTAAGCTGTTTTAAAAAATAAATAAATCCTTTCTTTTTGTTTATAACAGACACATCCAGACATGTCATCAATGCTTCTGAAATGTACCCTGTGCCAGATACTTTAGAATATGGGAACAGAACATATAAACTAATACGTGGGAACTTTACATGGTCTTCAGCTTTAAAAACCTGCATGGCAAACGGTGCAGAGTTGGTCAGCATTACAGACCAGTATCACCAAGCCTTCCTCACAGTCATTGTGAATCGGCTGGGCTACGACCACTGGATCGGGCTGTTCACTTCGGACGTACGTAGTGGACTCCTTGGCTATGAATATGATGCTGCAAAGGAGTTTTTCCAGTAACAAGCTAAGGAGCTGTGTCACTCATTTGAAGTCACAGGAAGTTTGCATCTGGAAATGAAACCCTGGAAAGCTTGAGCCTTAACCATTATTTTGCAACGTAATGTGTAAATCTAATGAGAGCCAGTTTGGTGCAATGACTACTAAAAACTAAAAGCCATAGAAAACATTTAAGAACACACAAAAAAATCTCTTGTAGGGTCAACATTGAAATTATGTTGTTTCATTTGTAGTTGCTCAATGGCCCAGATAACCACTTGCTGAAAACAGCAGGTTAGGTGTAGTTTGTGGTCTCCCAGAAGTAAGTTGGGAGGATCGTTGGATCTGTCTTTTGTAGATCCCTCTGGATCTACCAGCCTTTCAAGATGTAAAAGACATTCTGTAATATCTGGTGAGGATGCCACCGGAAGAAGATGAACTTGTATGGTGCTAAAGCATATCAGAAAGATAATCTGAAATTTGTTTTGGCAGAATGGACTTAACTTTGAATGGTCGGATGGGACTAGGTCTTTGTTTACCTTTTGGGAAGACGACGAGTCCCAGGCCTTTGGCAGCTGTGTTTACATTGATACTTCGGGGCACTGGAAGAGTGCTAACTGCGAACGACTTCTGCAAGGAGCAGTTTGCCATGTGCCACCTAGTAAGTCAGAATGAAGTTTCATGTTAAATCTCTGCAGCTGCAAATGTGCGTATTGACAGCGGAAGTATGTGAAAGGAAATTGATTGGTTTGAGGTTAAGCAATGATGATAGTATTATTCAAAACTGAAGTATATTTCTGGCATTTCCTTGCTGTAGCTCCTATTTGTGAAACCATTTTTTCCCCATAAAATATTGGCCATCAGGTCTGGTCTGTAGGAGAATGGAAAGAGGACTTTCATAATAGAAAAGAAACAGGAAAATTACTTGCTCTGTCTCTTCAGTGAAGACTATATTATCTGTGAAAAATGATGATTGCTAATAACCTAGCTCGAAGGGAAATAAATTCAGTTTGCTGCAATGAACTATGGGATGGGAGAAGGGAAGCATTTAGAGCAAAGTGAAAAATTAGAGCCACATCTTCACTGATTGCACATGAAAGATTTTGCTGCTTTTTTGTAATGGTAAGAATGTTTTCCTGTATCCTAAAATATGTTGTGTTTCCTGCAACGCTCTGCCAATTAGCTGGGCTTCATTTGAATCCAGGACTCGGGTCTGGGACTCCATTCAGCCCAGGACTGCAGAGTCTTTGGTAGCATCCAGTTCTCAAAATAGTTCCTGTTCGGTGGTATTTTTGATCAGCCAGGGTTTGCCTACAGCTTATTACAGCTTTTGGATCTATTGAGAAGAAAGCTATTTTGGAATCCTTCAAGACAAAAGTTATTTTTTAGCATGGTTTTTGTAATGAAGCTGACTAATTTTCTCATTTGTTTGTCAAGTTATGTAATCATATATAGCCTAAGGTTTACTTAATTTTTTAAAACTGTGTTTTATAGCAAAGCGGGAGGAGTGTTGTGAGACCATAGGTAATGTAGCTGCCTACAGCACTGCCAAAAAGCAATGCTGGGTATCACAAAGCGAGCTTGTAGAGGTGCCTTGAGTCAGAGGGACTCTTTGCTGCAGCACGTTGCACGCTGGAGAGGCTGGCTGCTGCTTACCGATGGGAAACTCTCCTCTGTGCCACAGTATATGGCATAAGTTATCTTTGAGGCTTAGTGGAGAGAAGCCGTGCAATCCTTGGAAATCCCCAGCCCTCTGGGAGGTGCTGGGCAGCCCGGAGTGCTCTGATGTGCCTGTAGTTTGCTCATAACTCCTGCACGTCAGTACCGGTTAGATTGTCCTGATATTGCTGTTGCAATCCAGCAAGGTTTTTGATCGGAAATAAAACCAGCATTACTCTTTTAATACAAATGTATACAACCACTAGATTTTCACTTTGAAAAATAGAGGCATAACGCAATAACATGCTTATTAGCATTACTCCAAAACAGTGTGTGGAATGTTATATTAATGTGTATGTTGTTGTGCCAATAAAGCTGTGCTGTTATTTCTATCACAGAAAAGAAACTCACTGCCTATAAAGGCTTATGTTCAGAAAAAACTGTTCCCTGGATCAAATTCAAAAACAGTTGCTACAGTTTTTCCACAGTTCTGCAGGTCACAAGTTTTGATACTGCAAATGAAGTCTGCAAAAACCAAGGTAAGTGATTATTTTGTAGCTACAAAATGTCATTGTGGTATCTTAAAAAAACCCCATATTTTCTGAAATGCCTGAAATCATGGCATGTGTTCATGTGTTTTCTCTAGTTCAAGATAACAATAGTGGAGCTCGTAAGCCAACTATGAAGTTGAAGGCAACATACATCCAAAAAATGTTCCTTTCCATGTTGAAAATACTGATTTCTAGAATAACACATAAAATGATTTTTTTTCCCTTTCAGACTTGTGAGAACAGTCTTATATCAGCCTGAGCATTATAACCAGACTGTTCAAGCTTTTCAATTAAGGCTCGTAGTACTGACTTTTTGAAACGCAATGTTACATTTTAATGGCATGAATTGTTTGAAAATTTGTTCTGCGTTTAATTTGTAGGATCAAATCTTCTAACTATTCAAGATGAAGACGAAAATGCCTTCATTTTGGAAGAATTACACAGTTTTGGTTATTCTGTGCAAATGGTTTGGTTGAATATCCTGCTTGTTACAGACAGTAAGTTTTGGGTGGAAGAATCTGGTTTGGGTTTTGGTTATTTTAATGCTAGCATAACCATCTTCCAAAACACTGTTATCTTTTGAGATTTTTTTTCACTGCATATTACCTGTTTATGGTGTAGTAAAACCAGTCAATCTTTCTGTAATTGTTACTTACTAGTATTCTGAATACTCAGTATGTATGCATGCATGTGAATGCCTTTATTTTCTTCTTAAAGAAGCACTATAGGCTGTCTTCTGTGTCAGCTACATAGGATGTTTTTAAATCGTTCAAGAAAAAAAAAGTAATATAGTGGCCAAACAGACAAAACCTTGGCATTCTATAATACAGTGGGTTTTTATGTGAGGGTAGGTCCAACTGAAACAGAGATATTTATCAAAATACTTTGATATTTCATAATGATTTATAACTTCTGCCCTTAGATGAGACAGTCTCCTGGTTTGATGGTTCTTCCTTAAATTATTCTAACTGGGGCATCAGGGAGCCTGAATTTGATCATCTCAGAGGGAATTTCTGTATCAGCCTGAGGACCACAGATGGAGTCTGGCAATTATCTCCTTGCAGAGAGAAAAAGGGATTTGTATGTAAAATGGATGCAGGTATGTGCTTCCATAAAAGAAGGCAGCTGTGTCCTTCTAGCCATTGGTTTACATATTGCTTGCTTACCTGCTTTTAGTTTTCATTTAAATAATCCCGTCCCTTGGTAGTAGAAAAAATACCTGTGAAAAAACCAACCAGCCAGGGTAACCTCCTTTTGAGGAGCCCAGGCAGCTGTTGCATTATTGCCAACTTTGGTAGACTTTCCGTTGTATGCGTGAGCCATGTATGGGTCACCCATCCGGCTGACCTCCACAAACCCTGTAGGATGGGCAGGCACAGCCTGGGAGAGCTGCACAGACACCACGTCAGTAGGAACATGGGTCTGTAAGAGAGCTGAAGTATTTCCAGAGCCCATCCAAAATGCCCAGGTCGCTGTTCGACCCAGGAGCCAGATTAATCTACCACTGCACTGTCCTGCTCATGCATTTGCACTTCAAGAAGTAGATAAATACTGCTGCTCGTTCTTGCACAAATGTCAGTTAATGTATTCAACCAAATTTGAGGGATTTTAGATAACAGGTTAGGTCATGTTTAGCTTGGTCATTTGGAATCCCATTGACATGAGGCAAAGAAAAAACAACCTGCTCTTGTATGGTTTTAGGTAGATTGTCTTCTCAGTATCAATTTTACAGTAAGTATATATAGGAACTTTTGTTAGCTCTGGGGGTAATTTTATGACAGTTCTGCATTCTATTTCAGATATCGATGCAACAGAACCCTCTGAAAAAGGTAGGTTCCTTCTGTACTTTCTTAGGTTTTTTTATAAGGAGTAATAACACATTGTGAGCCGATATTTTGTGAGGCAACATTTTTCACTGTCAGACCTGTAATTTAAAATGCATGACATATAAGGAGTAATAATATGTTTTCCATAAAACATCTATATGTTTATATTTAGAATTATCTATAATTATAGCTATTTTTGCTTCGTAATAATTTCTGTCCTTTGCTTTCAGCATCATACCGTGGGCTTGTAGCTCTGGCTGTCTTTGTGACGTTGGTGATGCTGGCTGCCATTTCACTTTTTCTGTGGTGCCTGTACAAACAGAATAGCCGACTCTTCCGCAGGATACTGTGGGTCAGAAACGCCTATTTGCCACAGATTAATGCTGACACTCCTGCTTTGGAAGAAAGCATCCTCATTTCTGATTTTGAGAGAAGTGACAACAATTAATTGATCGGAAATAGCAAGCGGTCATGTCTTCCATGTGAAACTCCACAATCTATAGCGGTTTTCTCCTTCTCAGGAGTCCCCTGGGGTACCCATACCCAGAGAAACCCTCACAGCTATCGGTATGAATGCAGTAGGGGCTCCCTACCTTGGAGAGTTTTTGCTTTGGGGCAGGATGATGTAAGGATGCAAGGCAGAACCATGGAGAAATTGGCTCCTTCGGGACAAGCCGGGAACTGAAAATACTCCCACGCCATAAACCTCCAACTGCTCACGTGGAGTAGTCGTGTCCGAGACCCCAGAGCAGCATGCCTTTTCAAGCAACTTTTTCCTTCAGGAACGTTTGGGCTTTTGCGTTTTGTTTTTATGTTGCAGAATCTGCTCATGAGCCAGCATTAACATTTGGCCTTGAATTTAGGAACTTGAACTCTGAAATGTAATCCAAGTATTATGGGGTAGATTTTTTTTTCTTAATAGCCATTCCTTCTGCAAAATGAACAGTTATTTTTCAGACAGTAGATTCTTGCCAGGTGGATTTCCAAGCTTGCAGAGAGATGAAGTCACTTTTGACTAGGGAGTGCCAGAGTTTTGCTAGTTTGGCCCGTGATGCCTAGTTCATGTTATAAAATAAATTAGTCTAGAGATAAAATGGCATATGGACTTTGTCATCCTGAAGTTAATATATTCATTTGAGATGCTTCCAGCATCCTCTTAAGGATTAACTATGTGATCTGTCACCTAGGTTATTTCAGAAATTGAATCCCATCAACCTCTTTTAAAGATATTTTTGAGCAGTATCTGTTTGAAGAAAAAAACTGTTACAAATCTTGCTGAAGTTATGGTAATAAATTGCTTTACTGTTCTTCTACAGTATTTCTGCAAGCAGTATTCATGTATGCTCTTCTGAGACCCTGCTCTCAAAAGCTAAGGACAATACATGGGAGAGCCACATTGCTGTTCTCAATGGGTGCTATAGTCCTATAACCGCATGTAGCAGACACTCCGAAGGACACTTTTCAATTTCAGTCTTCAACTAAGGTGCTAATGAAGGGGATGGATTTTGCTGACCAGCTGTTCTGCAGGCTGATGGTTGTGAAGGACCCAGCTCAGGTCTCCGCACTACCTCAGTTGCAGTGGCCCAGGACAGCAATGCTTACTGCCTGTGGGACTCCCACCACCCTAACCAGTCCTCCAGCCACATCTGTGAAAATACCCGTAAGGTTTGGGGGGATTTTATTTTTTATTTTTATTACATTGTGGAAAAACAAATGGTTAGTCATGATGAGTTACTTCAGAATGGATTTACTGTGCCTTCAGTCATCTCTAAAAGCTGCTGCGAAGGGCTGCGTTTATTGTTGGGTTTGTTGGTTTGTTTGTTTTAAGATGACTCATTCTAACAATTTTTGCAAGAGCCCTAAGATGGAGGTATGTTCCTCAGAATTAAGCAAGCAGCCAAGACCAACTGAAATGTTTTTACATGGTATTTGTGCACATGCACAGGAATGTATGACTGCCTTTTAGTTAGATTTCACATGGCCAATTCTAGAAACAAAAATTGCCTGTTCACATCACAATTGTGTATATGGCTATTTTAAAAAAAATATTTAGTACATAGAATATTTCTGTGCTGGTTTACAGAACCATTCAAAAATGTTGTCAAAGAGGCTGCAGATGGTTTTGATCCCAATATAATTTTCAGCTTACTGTTTTCGATAACTTCTATGGGTGTAGCTATCACAAGTTCTTGATGTGAGATTTTTCCATCATATAAAATATAAAGAGCTTTTCTGTGTATATTTTGTCTAATGGTTTGACCCCATACATTAATCTTCAGTAATGTTTTAAAAGTTTAGGTTTAGTCCTCTAGATTTATCAATGGGACTGTTTTTATGTGAAGTCCATTATTAGAGTTTGTGGACTATAACTTCCGAGTACAATTGCCAGATAATCTGCTGTTTGTATGTATGAACTGTGATAGCTTCTTTACCACCAAAAAAAAAAAAAAGATGAAAAAAGGTTGTGACCATCTCTCCCTTCCCCGTGAGAATTTCACCTATTTAAACTACAGTTGGAGGAACTTAAACCAACAAATCCCCTTTATCACATTCACTGACAAGTGTGTAATTGCTGCTGCCTTACAGCAAGCAGAATGGCTTGCAGGATGTTTTTTGTTTGCGAGAGTAAGCTGCGTCATCTTTGAGGACATGTATTTATCAGGCTGCGGCGCTGTTGCCTAGTTATGCAGACCCTTGTCAGATTTTGATGTGGTTGATGATGGTGTATAATTTTTTCACAAAACTTGACATAGGCTTTTTGTCAATCTTCCTTGAGGTATGTTGTAATCATTTAAATATATTTGAAGGGCAGTGGTATAATAAATAACCCTAACCTCAAAATAGTGATCGTTAATTAACATCAACTCTGATGTAGATGATCTTGCACTAAGGGAAAAATAGTTTAAGCAGTGTTTTCTTCCTACTTTGAAATGGTTTTGAGGGAATAGACCCTTAAATATTTATTTTTAAATCTTTCATCATTTAAATTCTATAATTGCAGGTATTGTTCACTCAAGAATGTAATCATTGATTGCTTTTTGGTCCTCGTTCTGGATTTTGTTACTGTAGCTTTTGTTTGGTTTCCCTTAATCAGAGGTCTCCTATACTGTTCCTGATCAGAGTATGTGGTGACTGTTTTTACTGCTGACTTTGATGATATTGGCAGTGAGGTTCACTGTATTATTTCAACTGGGAAATTAAAGCATGAATGGTAATTTTCTGTGCTGTAATCTTTCTTCAATCTTTCCCCAGCTTTAATTAGCTGCCAGGCTTTAGTGTCTCATAACAGCAGTTCCCAGGCTTCACACTGGGTCATGCTGGTAGGAGAGGGACAGCTTGCACCAGCCTCCTCTCTGGCTACACGGCTGGACCCAGACCTGAGCACTGCAGATGATCTCCACATGTGGGGGCTGCAGTGTTTCCGAGGGCATGGACGAGGACGCCTTGGGACCTGCATGCAGGAGGTGCTGGGAGGAGGAAGGAGCCACAGCACCATCAGTAAGAATGATGGATGGGAGTATGGTGCTGATGCACAGATAATCTCCCAGCCCATTGCCTGTTCCCTGCAGCCCTGCGAGCTGGGGCCACCAGACATGAGTGATGGGCTGGAGGGATTTTCCTGCTGAGCTGTGGAGGCTGTGCTGCGTGGGAGCCCATTCGTTTCTGCCACAAACAAGGTGGAGGTACATGGACTGCAGAGCAGTAGTTTCCATGGGTAGCACCAAAGTGCTTCCCATGTCCAAGAACTGCGTTCACCAGAGCCTGAGCAGGCAAATGAATGTTGTGTTTTCCTTTGCTGTGCCAACTTCTTCGTGTTTACTGAAAGGAAAGTGTTAGATGTTTTCATACCACTCCCTTGCTTGGGGGATGGAAGGGTATCCCCACCAGAGATAGGTACATTCAGACCAACATAAGACAAACCTTGTCTACCAGATACTAAGGTTTAGGAAAAAATCCATGTGCTTATTTTTGCAGACTCCATTCCAGGGGAAAATTTACCTTCTCATCCCATTAGTAGTCCTTGCAGCATGTCTCTGAGGGAAAGAGATGCCTGATGCAGCTGTCACATCCCAGCTGGACGGGAGTCTGCAATGGGAACATATGCATGCTGGAGATGTCCAACACGACTGGACAGAGTGAAGGGTTGTGGTACAAGGCTATAAGTGGGCAATATGACTCCTAAGCAAAGCCCTTTCCAGCTGTGCCTCTCCTGGGTGCAGTGCTGCCCTTCCTTGTGCAGGGGTCCTCCTCCCTTCCCCTCTCCTTCTCCCTTCCCCTGCCTTCGCACACACACACTTTTGTGGCTCAGTCACAGCAAGAGAGGAGCCACGGGGCTCCTTGAAATCTGTGCCATACAGTCCAGAGGGACTGTAGGGAAAAAGTACGTTTTTGCACGCTATGTGAGATTTGAACAGCTCTGGTTCCCAGGGCACTGTTGCGCAAATTCCCGTTTAATTTAGCCCCCTACTTTTTTCTTTCATCATGTTGGCCCCTCCCTTAGCGGAGTAACAGACATCCTCAGTCTCTTGTAATAATAAACCCACTGTAATGAAATCTGTGGCATACCCTTCCTCCAGGGCATTTATATATAAGCAGAATTTTTTGGTTAAAAGTTAAATTGCACACATTCAACAACTGGGCTCTAAATCCTCAGCTCAAAAAAAAAAAAAAAGGGCCTCTTCTTGAGCTATAATAATATTTCCTTTGGTAATCAGTGAAATGTTGATTTTAAACCCCTGCAGGCCAGCGCTGATCTCTTACAATCTGATACAGCCCTTGTGTAAGTAACTGTCAGAAGCAGATTCACAGGCATTATGCTGTTCTGAGACGGTATGAATTAAGGACTTAAGGTTGATCTTGGAGCTTGGAAACACAGTCAGTCTCAGTTTGGCCAGTAGATGGTAGTGGTACACACAGAGCTGACAAAAATGAGCTGAGCAAGAAAAAATAAGAGGGATCTGCTCCTGATCCTTTAGAAGTTTAATTAAATGAGCAGCAAAACTCCCAAGTTGCAGGACTGCAAATATCAGTGTCAGTTCTTAGCCATGGCCACAACATTACAAAGCTATGTTAAGACATCTTTCCAATTCTCGGTGTTCATTCTCAACAACTTTAATGGAATGCATTGAAATGCTCAAAATGGGATAATGCAAGTCCTTACGTTGGTCTGTGGGTTTTTCTTTTTGTTTAGTGAGTGAAGGGAAAATCCACTTGGGTTCCTGAGTATTAAATAAATAAGTAAATATATCTTTGTGGTATGTTTTGGTTTTGATCCCTTTGATGAAAAGGTAATTCGTTGAAAATGCTTCAGCCAGGTCTCTCTACTGTAAATGGATTTGTTTTAATGTTTTATTTCTTGACGGTATCAACACAGGCATTTACTTACTAATTTACGTGGGGAAAGGAAAATTAAGACATAGAGGTGAAAATTGCTAGACATTTTAGACATCCATTGTGTAAGTAATCATTCCACAGCACTGTTGAAAGCAGATTTATTTTCTCTTCATTTCAATTTGTTCTGTAAGTTGCTCAGAGCGTAAGAGTTGCTGCTCCCTTTCTATATCCATTATCTTTATGCAGGATGCCTGTGATTTGGATTCTGATCTTAGAAACTTAACCATAAAAAGGGCACTGAGAATAATTTTGTAATAAAGCCTCACTTCAAAGTCTTAGTTTTTATAATCTTGTTTCCTTATAATCTTGTTTCCTTATACTGCAGCTCTTCTAGACCTTCCTGATCCTCCTATGACAAAGCAACTGCAGTTGTCTAAGGAAGTGTACTAGACCCAGCCTCCACAGTGCTTGCAAGTAACACCATGGTAATTTATAACCACTAAAGTGATTCTCAGCTGCAATTGTTTCCAAAAGTGCACTTTTGGAAAAAAGCTAGGTAATAGCGAAAATGCCTCTGCTACCATTTCCTTTACTTAGGATGCTTATTTTTGTTCATTGGCTGTTGCTATTGTAACAAATGCTCCTCTTTTCTTAACCTTAGCCTACAGACTCAATCTCTACTGCAGTTCTCAGAACTAAATGCTTCAAAACATAGTTTTAGTGAGAACAACAGTCAGACTTGTAGATACAAGATGAATCTTGAAATACATAGTGGGCTAAAAGTTACTCTCCTCTGCATGCTAGCACAGGAAAATAGGGAAGACTCTTGCTCTGAATCACGCACGTAAAGGCCTAACTAACAATCTGCTTTCCACGGAGGCGGCCAGCCTGCAGCTAATGGTGGTGGTCACTGGGTGTTTGAAGGCCATCAACCGCTGCTGGGTTGACTGGTAGAATGCAATAGCTGGGCCAGTGTCTCAGACCGTACATTGGAAAAACAAAACTATCCCTGTATTTTTCAGATTTTTATAGATGGGTGTTCATCTTAAGAAATTAAAAGTTTCCATTTATGCTGTACAAAAAATCCTCTGTATTTTTTCTTTTAGTTGTTTAGTGAATAGTGAAAATCATCCCATCAAGTACATTCCTCTTGTGAAGCTATTTATTTAGGTCATTTGTTCTAAAGCATGATCTTAGGCCTTTGAACCCAGTCATAACCTGATTTAATCTGCTTTGCCACATCTTCCTGCCATAAACTTCATGTGTGTTGTAGTTCAGAAGTCCCTGGAAAGCCCTTGGTGGAAGCCAAAAGCAAGCTTGCACGGAGCTGATAAAAGACAGAATCTACCTCATCAGCAGCTTTGGGCCGCGTGGCTTCACTGACGCTGGATTTGGGACTCCATCCCAGAACTTGATGCTTCCAGGTTCATTCAGGTATGCAAGCAGAATCCCTAACATTGGACATTGCCAATGAGCTGGAGTACAAAAACTTTTAATATATAGTAAAAGAATATTCTAAGTCATGTAAGGCTTCATTTGTTATCATCCTAGCACAGGTTACGCATAATTCTGCTTTATCTTTATCTTTTGGGAAGTTTGTCCTGATACTAGCAAGCTTACCTATTATGTATCCGAAATCTGACACCTATCTAAATGCTTACATGACCTAGACATTGTATTTTCTGGTATTTAATATTTGAGAATATCAGAAAGATTCTTTCTGAAAAGGTAAGAAGGTAATGTTTCTGCTGCTGCATACCGTGTCCTGCTAGTCCTGTGGGATGAAAATGATGTTGAGAGGCAAAGTGGATTACTTTAAATATTGTTTCAAAAGCAAATATTGAAGACAGAGTTGTATGTATGGATGTAAAGAATGTACGGTACCATTCAGTTAAATGTGGAAATGCATCAGAACAGCTCTGGGAGGCTTTCCATCTGGAAAGAACAGATTAATAGAATACCTACAGAAACAGCAGCTACTTTACCCTTTAAAATAGTTGTAGTATAAATAGCAGAGTGGGTTTTCCCCACACACCATACCCAGGAACGCAGCTGACATCATTGGTTTTATCACTGCAGCCTCCTGGAGTGCCTTGCTCCACTGAACACGGCACCTCTGGAGCATATGCACCATGTGTCTGGGTGTTCCAGTGCAGTTAAGTTATGGAAGAAGGAAGGAAAGCCAGTGGGCTCCGTCCTCCGTCTTGTCCTTGACCATCCATCCTCCCCTGACCTTCCAGAATCTAGTCTGGGTTGATGATCTGCATTTTAACTATTGCTATTTACATATAAATTGCTTCATTCTTGCCTGATTGAAAGAATGTAAAATGGAAGTTGGGTGAGTCTCAGCTGCTCTTACAGGTTGCTTGCCCACTTGCTCTGATGTAGCACAAAGCAAACCCTCATGGAAGGAAAGGTGAAAGGAAGAGTTGATCACTGGTGAAAGCAAAAGTATAAAGAAAACAGGGATCAGTTATTCCTACTAGTTGGGAAGACTAGAACAAGAAGTAACTGACTGAAACCACGGCAGCAAAAATGGGATAGATAACCACGGGAATAGCTGGGCTGAACAATAAGCAGCCCACGTAAGTGGTAGGGTCACTTTCAGTGGCAGCATGCACTGTTAAATTGGGTAACTATGATTTAGAAATAAACAAATCAATCCACCACCACTGCTGGGGAACAGATTCACAACACTGCTGGATGGCCCCTTCAGCTCAGTCTGGGTAAAGATGAGTAAGGCTGACCTGAAAATATTGGTGTGTGTGTTTGTGGGACTGCTGATGCATCATCCCACTGCCTTCTAGCCCAAACCTAGCTTCTAGCCTTCTGACCAACACGAGTGTTCAACAGCCAGAATTTAGGATCTCTGTGGACACAAATTCCATGTAACTGGGATGTGGGAAACACCTCCGGTTAAATTTGTGGTCTGCCTCAGGATAGAAACAGTTCCAAAATGAGTAAAGCTGAATCATCCAATTCATCTACTACAGCAGGCAGCGGGACACAGGCACCCAACCTGCCCTGGGTACCTCAAATCCACATCCACTGTAAAGGAAGTGAAGGTCCAGAATCACTACATGAAGAGCACAAAAATAAAAGGATACATGCGAAAAAACCCCAAGCGTTTTGTTTCTTCTTTCATTTCTTTTACTCTCTTTGGTTTTGTTTTTGTTTTCCCCCAGAGCATCAGAGACCCAGGTGACGGGACACCTGATGATCTGTTTACTTGGGTTGTACTTTGAAGATATCTCTGTGATGTACCTTTGAGTGGTCCAGTTGCCTCAGCAGGTCTGGAGCTGGACCCCAGGTGCTGGGAGAAGCAGCAAGCCCTCACTTCTGTGCAGGAGGCAGCAATGTCCCAGGCTCCCCCTTCTTCCTCTTTTGTAATGTGTTAGTGGGAACAGCAACTTCCTGCAGAGCAGCTGCCTGGTTCAAAGTGCTGAGATACAACTGGCTTAACGGGGCAGCTTTTGGCAGACTTACAAATATCTGTTCCTAGCTCTCTGTGGGTCTGCTGGAGTGTATCTGTGGCCAAATCTGGTTCAAGAGCTGGTGGATAGACTGTAAAGCCCATGACGTTCAAAGCAAAGCCATAAGCTGTGAGAAAGGGCAGGAATGGTTGACCCCAGTTCTGCCAGGATCCATAAAATCATTAAAAATTTCCTTTTTGAAATGTGATGCGTTTAATCCATTTGGATAACACCACCAAAAAGAAGAAAATTAATTCTGACATGGATGTTCTTCAGTGTTTCTGGAAACGGTATTTAAACAGAGCCCTAACACAACTAGAAGGTTTTCTGTCTGCCTCTGGAGACAGAGGAACATTCATGGTTGCTGAAAAAAGCTGGAGCCCCAGAAAGCCCACAGTGGAGTGTGTTCCCAAATACAAGGACGCCCAAAACAGATGCAAGACTTAACCTAAGGTGCACAGTGCTATGTTAGTGCTAGTGTTTATTATTTTTATGATTGCATTTTAAAGCAATGGTTCTTTTGATCCATTCTAACTGCTGGACAGGGAAAGAAAAATAAAGCTTACATAGAAAATAACAAAAAATTCTGGCTGGAGGCCAAAACTTCACAAGAGAATACTGAAGCCTACTATGTTTTGTTTGACGTCTTTGTTTCTGATAGATGTTGACTGAATTCAGGAGGATGACAGTACTTTGAACAAAACCAGCTGGGGAAGTCAGTTTGCTAATTATTAACCCTCTAGGGAAGAGATTGAATTGGAAATGTGCATACAAAATGTTGTGGGAAAATATAAAAAATAATGTAGATCTCTTTGGAAAAGAAATATTTATACTGTGGCTTGTATTTTTAGCAGAGAGGACAATTTGTGATATATGACTGAATTCCTCAAGATGGATAACAATTCAGTCTTAGACTCGTTTTCTCCCTGTAGTACAATTCAGCAGTCTTGAGGTTGAAATAAGTCTAACATTAGGGAATGAAGAGAAGTTATATATTTATTATGATATAAATTGGGGGGGAGGGGAAGACTGTTGTCAGCCTCTTGACCACTTTGCAATAAGGAAAGGGGGGATTTTTCAAAGCTGTAAAGAGGAGAGGAGCTTCAAACTGCATACTGTGCCTTAGAAAATATTATTCAAAAGCTACTGTGATAAATATTCAGATCCCCTAATGTGAAAATATAAATAACAAAAAGGAAAAAAAAAAGCATAATAGTCTTTGGACAATAGGCTCTGCTGTGACATATTAACATCTCACTCTACCTGGATGCTCTAATCCTTCCTCTATAACCTGGCCAGAGAGGTGACTATATAGTATGTGCAGGTATTTTTTCCCCATTTCAGGTGTTTTAGAGATACAAGAAGAGAAGAGTTAGATATGGGCACTACACCAAATTACAGTGCAGTTCAGTGTTTAACTTGTGGCTATCTTAGCTATAATTATAGCATGAAATGGAAACAGAAAAAAAGAGATTAAATGGGAAAAAAAGGAATCCTGGTACAAAAAAAAACAAAGATGGGAGAAGAAAATAAATTTAGGAACAACTTCCACCATTTGCTTAGCATTGCAGCTCTTTTCCTGCTCAATACATTGGTTGCAGCACAGAGACATCTGCTGTTAGCAAGTAAGTGCCAAAATAGATGTAGCAGAATGCATTATTGTTTAAAACAAATAGATCATGTGGGATGCTGAACTGATTTTTGTTTTCTTCCCCATAATTCAGTGTATAGTCATTTTAGGTGTCAGATTGTTAGAGAAAAATCTTATTATTGTTAGGCAAGCTTTTTAAAGTTGAATTGCTTGACAATTTAATATCAGAGATGTGCATATTTTTGACTTTTTAATGCTGTAGGTGGTTTTACAAGCTTAGGTAAGTCCTATCCAGTTAGCAATACAGTAGCTAGCAAAGTACCTTCTGAACTTGTCCATTCTCTGATTATTTGCACCTCTCTTTAGTTGCTTGGCTATAACCCATGTGTGTGTGTACTGATGGGTGTTCCAAATGATGAGCTGGAGTAATCATAAAGTGTGCCATTTCCAGAATGCTGCAACAGTCCCATCCCTCCCAGGACTGTTTTAAATTGCAGCTGGTTATATAAAGTGAACACTTGTAGTATTTTTGACAGAAGGCATTAAACTCAAGCATCCCAGAGTGACCACGAATGAGAGTGTATGTTACCATATGCTTCAAGATGAGAGGGGAAATCTACACATTTGCACAGGAATTAATGCAAAAGGGACCCACCCTGACTCCTGCTGGTGAAGTGCCAGTTGTATGAGATGCCTTACATTGTGGGTCCTGCTGCTTTCATCCTGCCCTTGTGAGGAAAAAAACAAACTTCCAACCAAGCAAACAAATCCAACAGGTGGAATATGCAAGATGCATGGGCATGCATCACTGTTTCTTGACTTAGGCAGTTACAATACTAATAACAAGTAGCCAAATGACACGAGAGCAATGGTCAGTCATTGAGTCCATGAATTAACCAGTCTTTATTTCTCTATTTCAGAGAAAAACTGGGCAAAGAGAAAGGAAAGGCTGTGCATTTTACTGTTGTGCTGTTTGGTGGCAGGTACAGGCAAAAGGATTTGCCTGATGGTGGGACTTAGGGAGGTCCAGGCTCTGTTTCCTGGCTTTACTATTATCACTATGTCATCTTGGGCATCTCACCTGTTTTTTGCTTTGAGTATTCCACATATAAAATGGGGGGGAATTATTCTTTGGCGGTCTTCTAGGGTGAATGGTTGCCAAGTACCATGCAAGTTGCAAAAACACCACCTTGTTACTAAGGGGAAACCCCTTGCAGGAACAGTGTGAAGTACCTCATTCCATCACTGTTTCCAGACTGCTTCTGAGGCCAGACAGATACATGTTTTGCCAGAAAATTGTTGGTAAAATGTAATTTCCAAAGTTCTTTTTTCCAAGTAAACTTGAAATAACTTTTGGTCTCAGTTCAGGCTAATTGCAGTAACAGGAAGGAACTAAAATGACAATGTAATGAAATGGATAAACCAAGTTTATTTTCAGTTATGTATTGGGTTAAAAATGTGAGATTATCATCCCAAACTTGTTTCATTACAGCATCGTTACGGTGTTATATTACAGCATTCGCAATCTTTCAAAATCCATGTACCATTTATAAACTAACTGAAGGCAACTTCTGTTTAAAGTGTTCTCTAGCACTATGTTTGTGTTTGCTCATGCTTTCTTTTTATGTCCAACGTTTGTTTTTAAACATGTTTTGTTAGATGAATAAAAGAGACTCTGACTTGGAGTCTCCACTAACTTTTGCTTTTAAAGTCAAGACTCTTGGCTTCCCTTTTGCTTGTTCCTACTTTGCCATGTCTGTCATGTCCCCTCTGGCAGGGCTGCTGGCTATAAAAGTGTGTGGGAGTAAAGGTTAAAGATAAATGCTAGGTTTAACAAATATGGTTATTGTTGCCATAAGGATTCACTTCTGAAGTTAGTGGTTGGATCATTCTATTTTTAAGGTAGGATTACAATTGCATTTTGCATCCTTGTCTGAGTTAAAGTTAAAATCAACATAGTTTTAGCACTTTACTTTTTCTCTTTCTGAAGACTTCAGGTTGTCAAGTCAAGGGCTAGATTCATAAGGGGAACATAGTCTAACTGTTGGACTTTATGCCAATAAGTGAACATTCAACAGGTCACAATGAGAATATGAGTGAGACTGTGCTCCAGCAGTAAGAGTACTCATTTGTGGCGAAAGGGAAGATGGAGACCTAAATTCCACTTTGTGCTCTAATAAATATTTCATTGCTTTGAATAAAGTGGATCAGCTCCAAAAGGAGATGCTGAGAACTTGCTTTAGCCTGGTAGTTACTGCATTAATCTGGATCAATGTGGGTTCAGATTCCTCTTCGAAAAAGGGATCGAGTTTGAGTCTTTCATAGCAAAGATGCCCAAAATGTCCATGTATTTCTTAAAAGGGGGACAACAGCATCTTCTTTTTCTCTGTCTGGGAACTTTCCTAGAGGACCAGTCCATTGACAAAATTTAGAGAAAAGTGAGGAGCTGAATACCTCTGCACTGTCAAGACGTCTGCAAGTGTATCAGCAGCAAAAGGAAGACTAGAGAAAATGTGGGCCTGCTGCTGAGTGTGGTGGTGGTAACACAGGACATGGAAAAGGCAAAGGTACTCAATGCCTTCTTCACCTCTGTCTTTACTAGTAAGATTTGTTTTCAGGAATCCCAGACCCCTGAGACCAGTGGGAGCAATGGAGACATACCCTCAGTAGAGAAGATCAAAACATTTCAACAAATTGGACACAAACGAGTCCATGGGACCCAATGGGCTACATCCACAAGTGCTGAGGGAGCTGGCAGATGCCACTGCAAGGCCAGTCTCAAGTGTCTTTGAAAGGTCACAGTCATCAGAGGAGGACTGAAATTTCAATGCAAATGTCATAGCTAGCTTCGAGAAGAAAAGATGGGAGGATGTGGGGAACTACAGGCCAGTCAGCCTTACCTTGATACCCAGGAAGGTGATGGAGCAAATAATTCTGGAAACCATTTCCAAATATATTAAGGACATGAAGATGACTGGGAGTTATCAGCATGGATTTATGAAGGGAAAATCATGCTTGACCAACCTGATAGCCTTCTGTGATGAAATTACTAGCTTGGTGGACAAGGAGAGAGCAGAGGTTGTTAATCATCTTGACTTCAGCGAGGCTGTCATCACTGGCTGTCATAGTATCCTCATTAACAAACTACTGAGTAGATGTCCTGGTTTCAGCTGGGATAGAGTTAATTGTCTTCCTAGTAGCTGGTACAGTGCTATGTTTTGAGTTCAGTATGAGAAGAATGCTGATAACACTGATGTTTTCAGTTGTTGCTAAGTAGTGTTTAGTCTAAAGTCAAGGATTTTTCAGCTTCCCATGCCCAGCCAGCGAGAAAGCTGGAGGGGTACAAGAAGTTGGCACAGGACACAGCCAGGGCAGCCAAGCCAAACTGGCCAAAGGGTTATTCCATACCATGTGATGTCACATCTAGTATAGGGACTGGGGGGAGTGGGGGCGGGGGATCGCAGCTTGGGGACTGGCGGGGTGTCGATTGGTGGGTGGTGAGCAATTACACTGCACATCATTTATACATTCCAATCCTTTTATTATTGCTGTTGTCATTTTATTAGTGTTATCATTATCATTATTAGTTTCTTCTTTTCTGTTCTGTTAAACCATTTTTATCTCAACCCATGACTTTTACTTCTTTTCCTGATTTTCTCCCCCATCCCACTGGGGGGTGGGGGGAGTAAGTGAGCAGCTGCGTGGTGCTTAGTTGCTGGCTGGGGTTAAACCACGACACTAGACAAGTGGACAGAGGAGTGGATTGAAAATTGGCTGAAATGCCAGGCTCAAAAGATTATAATCAGTAGCACAAAGTCCAGCTGGAGGCCAGTCACTGATGGTGTACTCCTGGGGTCAATATTGGGGCCAACACTGTTTAACATCCTCATTAATGATCCTGGATGATGGGACAGAGTGCACCCTCAGCAAGTTTGCAGAGAGTTGAAGACCGAGAGGAGTGGGTGATACACCAGATGGTTGTGCTGCCATTCAGAGGGATCTCAACAAGCTGGAGAGATTGGCCAAGAGGAATCTCGTGGAGTTTAACAAAGGGAAGTGCCAAATCCTGCACCTGTTGAGTAATGTCCCCACACATTACTAGGGGCTAGGGACCAACTGGCTGGGAAGTAGCTTTACAGAAAAGGACCTGGGAGTCCTGGTGAACACCAGCTTGAACATGAGCCAGCAATGTGCCCTTGCAGCGAAGGTGGCCAACAGTATCCTGGACTGTATTAGCAGGAGCGTTGCCAGCAGGCCAAGGCAGGTGATCATTTACCCCTACTCAGCACTGGTGAGACACATCTGGAGTGCTGCATCCAGTTCCAGAGTTCCCAGTGCAGGAAAGATACAGATTTACTGGAGTGAATCCAGCAAAGAGCCACAAAGATGATTAAGGGACTGGAGCATTTGTCACATGAGAAGTGGCTGAGAGCTGGAGGAGAGAAGGCTCAGGGAGATCTTATCAATGTATCTAAATACCTAAAGTTGGGGAGAGTAAAGAAGATAGAGCCAGACTCTTCTCAGTGGCATTCAGTGAAGGGACAAGAGGCAACAGGCACAAACTGACATATAGGAAATTATTTTTAAAGAGAAGAAAAAGTTTTTTTACTGTGGTAGTGGTCAAACACTGGAGCAGGTTGCCCAGCAAGTTTGTGGAGTCTCCATCCGTGGAGATATTCAAAATGCAACTGGACAGAGCCCTGGGCAACCTGTTCTAGCTGACCCTGCTCTAAGCAGGGGGATGCACTAGATGATCTCTAGAGATCCTGTGATTCTTTGACTTGGTTACCTGGGCTCATTTTGACAGCATCTGAGTATTTTTTCCAGGTTCACTGGTTGTAAAGAGATTTCTGATGTTTCCAAAGTTTGTGCATGCCCATGGGACCTAAATATGGGCCACATGTTCCTACTGGGGCATTTAAATACTGTCTATGATGATAGATACAGCCCCAGGTTATTCTGCATGGCCAAACTATTTCAGCATTGTGAAATACACACAAATCTTAAGAAAGTTAGGGACTTCATAAAGTGAAGTGCTACTGTTTAATAGAATATATAGAACAATTGATGTTTTAGTACTATGGGCATATTACTGCCCCCCAAAAAAAGAAAAAGAAATAGGACTATTTAATTAAGTATGAATTAAATAGATCACTAACTAGACCTCTACATGCAGTTGCATTTTTTCACTACTATAACCTTTTGTTCATTCTCCATTTTTTTTTTACAGTTTTGTGATTGAGCAAAAGCAGATTTCAGAACACTGCAGATCTGAGTCACAAGGGATCCATGCTGTTCTGTACTATCTTCATCTTCCACATTCTCCCTCATATATTCTGCATCAAGCACATGAAACCAGCTCACCAGCAGTACTTGTGCAGTGATGAAAAGCTGATAGCAATACTCTCATAGTCAAGTACAAAGAGGAGTTCTATAAACTCATTTGTATGCACTGTCCACCCACAAACTTTATCTCAAGTTGTGTGAGTGTTGAGTCACAGACAGGTAGTTCTTGTTCAAGTCCCAGCTTCATGTAAGCTGTGGGTAATAACAAAAGCTATTTCAGTCTCACTCTCAGAAATAGTAAAAGTAAGGTACAAATAATTTCTTTACAATAAAACCCCCCTCAAATCAATAGAACTATGTGAACAGCAAGTTCTAGTTAGGAGTGCCTGCTGATTTGTTCACCTAGTAGGAGCTTTCATCCAGATCAAGAAATCACCGGTTGACCATATCAGCCAGATCACTCTTGTCTGTATGCTTGCTGACCTCATTAAAAAACTATCTAGAAGCCTAGATGGTAAATACTATGTTTAGAGAAGATGTGTTGGCACTGCCCAGAAAGATCATATTTATCCAGGTGCATACTAATTCTATACTTTATGGCAGTTTCTGCTCCTTTGCCTGGCACTGATGTTAGGCTTGCCAGCTTTTAGTATCATCCATCCTGTCCCCTCATTTTCCCCTTGGAATCTTTTTTAGAGATTGGTTCACATTGCTACCCTCCAGTCTCCAGGCACAGAGAAAGCTTGAAGAGAAAGCTAGAGCCATTAGTAGATCTGCTGTTTCTTATCTGTACCCCCTTAGAAAGCTTGGGTGCCTATCAGACAGTCCTGGGGATTTGCTACTCTGCATATTTTGGATTACAGCCTTTCCAAAGCACGGGAATCATCTGTTTATTCCAGTCAACACAGGCAAATATATCATTTAGCTTGTCTGCAAATGTTCTGGCCTCTCTTCTTTTTCACTCTGCAGTTGTCATTTGATCTGTCAGACTCTGGTGGGCTTCTTGGTCTTGATATATCTAAGGAAAGATTTAATATTAGCTTGGATTCCTTTTGCTAGCTGTTTCTCACACTTTTTTTATTGTTCTTTCATTATGCCTTCCTTTAACATATTGGTTTACAATCCTTTCCGTATTTTTCGTTTGGAGATGCCTTCAACTTTTTGTTTCCAATAATCTATGCTGTGGTGAGATTACCTGTGCCCACTTCCTTTTACCAGTTCTCAGGACTTTCGTAGATGGCATACACGATGCTGTGTATCCTTCAGGAAGTTCAGCTCCACCTGTAATAATTTACTGTTCCTAGCTGCTCCTTTTTGTTTCCTCTTCACAAACTTTATCATTTCTATGTCTCTGTTCCTTTTGAAAGTGAGTGTAACAACTGCTGTGAATGCTTGGCCTTTGTCAAGCCTGTGGGAATTTTGAATATAAACACAGGAACAGCAACCATGAGCTGAAGATGTAGGACAAGAACTTGCACATTCATGAGGACCAAATGAAGGGCTGCATCTCTTCTGTGGCTTCCCTGCCCAACCACTCTGTGAAGCAGTATTGGTGGAGTCTAATGTAGTCTGTGTTATATTCCAGTGCTGCAGTGTCCAGACAACATGGGGGTTACCTGAAGTACAGTTTTGGTTTTATTGCTCTGCCTCTTTGCCCATCTGATCTCTCTCAGCATACCCCCTCTGTGCTTCTGGTCAGGCAGGCAGTCTGCAGACTCAGTGCTACATATGCTTAAAGCTGGCATTTTGGTCCATGTGGATTCTGCATCACCTGCTGGGTCCCTACTTTGTTCATCTGATTTGGTTATAAGATCTCACTAATAAATTTCACTGCCCCATCACCAGCAGAGATGAGTCTTATCTTTTCTATATATTTTACGTTTTGGTACTGCGATGTCCTACACGTCTAGCATGTCATTGTCTTCACATAAGACAATTATTGATTTCCTTCAATTTATTCATTGGATTTTTAGCATTTGTGTAAAAGTAGGTGTTGTTGCAGTGTTTGTTTCCTTCTTCATCTCCCATTTGAAAGGCACTCTGTTTGTTTTCCATTCCTTATTTCTGCTCTCTGGCCTCTCCTGCACTCAAAAAGGCACAATTTCTAAGCCTTTGCTGGTGGCATACTAAACTGTGTGTTCCCTGCTGCTCTTCAGTTTATGGTTTAATCAATCACAACCTTTAAATGCCAGCAGTTTAGCCCCCAATGAGCCCACCCTTACCACACAGGCTCTTTTTATCTCAGAAGTGCTCCCAAGTTCAGATCAATCTGAAATTTTGCTCTTTATACCATCCTCTCTGCTGCACATTGAAAGTTTGCCCCTTTCTGGTCACACATGAGGCAGCGGGGGCATTTTGGAGAGTGCCGTTGAAGAGGGTCTTGCCTTCATCTTCCCTTCAACAAGCTGAATTTTGCTTCCAGAACATCATGCGAGACTCCAAACCGCAGGCTCTTCCCAGCACTGCTAGGGAACTGTTCTGCTTTGCATGTTTAAAGAAAAAAAAAAAAAAAAAGCTTTTTCATTTAAATTTAAAAACTCTTCCACCTGAATTAATTTTTATTTGCTTCAAAACATTTCCCAAAGTATAACTGATGTTCTTTAAACCATTCCTCCAAACTATGTTTTTTGTAACAAATGTAATGTAGTACAAAATATAATCTGAGTTGCCAGCTTCCAAAATCATAATTTGAGTAATAATCCTATACTGGCACAGTGACAACAGAAACCAGCTTTTGAGGAGATTGAGCATATTAACACTGCCAGTAGAGCTACTACACCGAGGCACAATTTCCATTAAAATTGCACAGTACAGGTGTCAGAGACCCTTTTTTAAAGAAGTGCTACAAAAGAGTATAATTTACCACTTACTTTACGATTTTAAGCAGTCATCTGAACGTTAAAAGTACTGCTTGTATTATTTTGTTGTTGTTCCAGGAGCACACAGAGATCCCAGCAGGAGTCAAAGCCAAACCAACACCCAGAGAAAGACATTCCCTGCTATCAACAGACAAAGATGCAGAGTGGATGTGTCCATGCTCCTTTCTTTGTCTTACTTCTCAAAGCTGTTTCTAGTATTTCAGTAGGCCTTGTCTAATCTGAGTTTGAATACACAGCAGGACAGAGCCGGAGGCAGCACTACAGAAGTTCGCACTGTCACATTTGAGTAAAGGAGGTTGGTATTAGAATAAAGGTTTGTAATTCCTTTTATTATTTCTGGAAGTTACCTACCACATTTTTGTGCAGTGGGAGAAACCGAACAGTCTCTAAAATGCTGTAGTAACATCTAGCCTATTTATTATGAATGATGACACTTTGAGAGAGTCAAATGCAAGGATCCCTAACAATAATAATCCCTTCAAACACAATGAAAAGCTCAGAACCTTGGAACTCATGCCAAAGATTCATACAGAGATTGTTAAAGAGATGTAAGAAATGCATTAAAAATTCAGCTGAGAGAGTGTGTGATTTCATCTTAAGTTTACTGTGCAATACAACAGTTTCATTATGTGCTAAAAGGTTAGGCTGCTGCCACTGAAACAGGAAATCTAAAGCAACAACAGAGAAAAGCCTTTTTCCTTTGTGTACCCTTTTTGCTAAAAGTGAAATATTCTTTAATGTTTAAAAGTAATTAAGTCCTCAACATCCAGTTAAAAAAGCACACCAGCAAATAAAGTAAGTGTCCATGAAGAAAAGACCATCCAGCTGAAGTTAATGCAAAACCAAACCAGTTATCACTTAAAGACTTTTCTGGATATGCTCTCTCTGTATCCAAATCAGTTGCTGGATGCTTGTCACCTCCCCTTTGAATTTTAGTGATTGTTTTTCATGGCCATGTATGGGATCAACTCAATCAAACCAAACTTGTGTATATGTCAAAAAAGAATCATTTGGCTTTTAGCCTTGCTTTTACCATAAGTTGCGATGGTCCAGTTTTCTTTTCCATTAAACTATCTTTAAATATGTCCAGGGCTGATATTTTAAATGGTTAGTGGGCTCTTTACTCAAATCAGAGCCATGTTCTAATATTAAACTTAGCAGCAGAGTCTAGGTAAGACTGAAATCTTTGTCTGCTGGCTGCTTTGTGGGCACCATGACTTTCTCAGAGAAAGTCCTCTGCCTCAGGAAATAACTCTGCACCTGCAACTCTTGCAAGCCCTCATTTGTTTGGTTGTTGTTTTTTTCATTTGTTTGGTTGGTTGGTTTTGGTTTGGTTTGGTGTGGTTTGTTTTTCTTCTGTAAGGGCCTGGGTAATGCAAGCACCAATGTTGCAAGGTGGAGGAAGTAATAAACAACTTGTGTTCCCTGTTCAGATGTCACAGTTTCAAAGTCACTGCTTGGGGGAGCAGAGATGAGCAGAAATTGCCATCTCCAGAGCCTCTTCCCACTCTTGGAAGATGCTGGAGGTAGCAAATCCTTTTCCAGCATTCCCTTTGTGCTCAATGGCATGTGGATGCGCTCAACCTAGCCAGAAAAACTGGATTACAATGTGTTGATTGTAAAAGAGGGAGGAAGGTTGCTCATGCAAAGTATCTATTTCATGTGGTGAGCAGAAGAGAGTTGGGGTGGAGATTTATGGATAGACAGGTGTTGACATTTTCTGCAGGTAACGCTATTGTTATAAACATATGGGCATAAAAGCAAAGAAATTATCTGTTGATGAGCAAGAAAGACTCCTGCTAGAAATACAAGGCTCTTAGTCATAATGTTGGCACCTCTAAAGGCTTTTTTGACTGGAAAGGCAAAGTAATCTGCTTGGAAGCAAGCCAGAAGGCTGCTGTGCATTACTGTTGCTCAGTGGTAGGGTCCCTCCTGTATCTGAATTCTGCATTTGGTTGTCTCTGTAGGCATGGTTGAGTTTTCTCTGCTATTAGTTCTGCTTTGCAATGAACTGTAGGTATTCATGGGGAAGTGATAATGTTTGTGATTTGCAGTACAGAAATTGTTCACTGATTATGCTGTGAGTAAAGCTGCTGAGCAGCTCACATTAAAAGCAGAGGCCTCATTGATAAAGCTAAAATAAATCCTTCAAGAAGCTGGCTTTGGCATTGTTATAATTTTGATAAGCTTTGGTACAAACCCACTTTTTCAATTAACAGAAAACTGTATTAGGGTTCCATAGATTATCATATGACATACACCGATTTTGATTTTTCCCTGCACTGTTCTTTCTGAAATACTGGTTTGTAGCATTCGCTACATATCAAGGTGCCACGCTTAGATCACTGGTCGGCCCGGACCAGGGAAAGAGACAGATAACACACACAGTGTGAGCGCCAACTTCCACCTTTTATTGCGCAGTTAATTCCTTTTATACTAACAAGGGGAGGCGGGGTTACAGGTACATCACAAGGCTGCGACTAACCCTCTAACTTTCCGTGACAACGCGAGATCTTCCGAACGCCGACCCCTACACTGGTTGGTTGGTTTGTTTTTGTTTGCAGAGTGATTGCTCCCTTTACAGCCATCTACCTCAAGGAAATATTTTAATCCTCCTTTTTTAAATCTGGCATGATTAAAACATGAATGACAAGAGGAGGCCAAGAGTCTTCCACAGGAGAGATTGCTTAGGTCAGAGGATCAGCAAATTCATCAGAGAAAAGGTTGCTTGAGATATTGTCTTTCAAAGCTAGCTCCATTACGAAGAGCTGTATGGGAACTTTTCACCTTTTGGGGGACAAGAAAGATGCTGTACCATAGAGGGGGGGTGGTTAGAGGAATGGGATGACTTTCCAAGTGCTACTTTCCAACTGCGTGTAGCAGTGTTATGCAGAACTAATACCAGAAACAGATACCAGTTGTATAAATGTTGATGTGCAGCAGCTCTTTAGGGAAATAGAAGCACGTTGACTCTACTCAGGTGAGGAGCTGGCAGTCTGGAAGTTACTGGTGGCAACTGGTATTCTTGTAATGGACATGGGGGCTGGCTTTTCTGGGTAGGTTGTGTGGATTTCTGGTTGAGGTCTTGGGATACAAGATTATCAAACGGTATTTTCCAGTGCCCAGATCCTTCTAATTCCTGTAGCATTGGTCTGTGCGTCAGTGTGTCCTACAGAGATCAGTGTTGCCACGGTGGGTTTTGCCCTGCACAGGCTGCCAGGTAGACCGACAGTCCTTTCCCTTAGTGGGGGACTGCATGGCACCAGAGTGCACATAATTTGGTTAGCCACACAGATACCGTGCAAGCTCACTGAAGGGCTGACAACCACAATTTGCGTATTAGCTTTTAATTGATCATTTCCACAGACCACAAAGCATTGTACCGCAACTTATTTTATCTTAGTAGAAGACAAAAAAAAAAGAAAGAAACAACAAACCAAAAAATAAGTATTTGTGTTCAGGCTTTTTTTTTAAATGTTCTTGATATAAAAAAGAGTAAAACTACTGTTTACATGTGATTTCCAGTAACTTCCTGTTTTTTAAACTTCTGTCATCAAAACACTGACTTCTTGTTTTGTGCGTAAAGCACCTTAGCCAAACAGCTGTACAGGTGTGAGTCTATGTACTCTATAACCTGTCTGCTGCTTGGCTGGGGGCAGAGGGAAGGGATGTACTTTGGTGGGCTCACCAGGGCTGTACATTGTGTATTTCCTCTTATGTTAATGTATGACAGAGTTTAAGTGTAGCGCACACACATGCATGCAAAACTGAAACTAAGAGGCACCAGTGCAAACAGGGATCTTTCCTACCCTTGGGCATTCTTTAATTTTTGAGTCAGGATCAGGGTCTGATCCTATGCTATCCAACATGGTATGAAAATGGACCTCAAATTGGAAGTGCATATTGGAGAGCATATGTTATATATGTTAAGATACCTTAAGAGAACCTCCCCTCTTATTAATGTACGTATTTGCTGATACATGTTTGGTAGATACGATGCCGTTAATTTCAGAGTTGCTGGTCTATGTTCAATAAATATGCACTGCACGCTATTAGTTTCAAAGTTAAGCTCTTTATGACTCTCCATACCAAAACTGGGACAGTCAGTTATTACATTGAAAATAGCATGCATTTGGAAAGGTTCATGGGGATGCAGTGTTCACATCTACTGCTTCTTGTTATGACGTTTTATTTAAAAAGAGACACACCATCCCACCACATATTTAATTTTAGTTTCAATAGCTTGCTTTTGTATCAGGCTCACCAGTGGGGAATTTCTGCCTCCCGCTCTCTGCATGGAAACTTTAAAGGTTTGCTCTTCCAGAAAACGAACTGTTTCTGGTAGCACAGCTTCGATTTTGCTGCAGCTACGGACCCCTCCCTGCCTGAACCTGATTTCTGATTTTTCAAATTGCCAAGGCAGGAGCTGCCAGGTGTTCCTCTGCTGTTTCCAGCAGGAGAGAACATTTGCTCACTTACAGATGCCTGGTTTTGTTCACTGTCTTTCCGTCCAGTTCCCAGCCCAGCACACCCTCAACTCCTGCATTCCCCAGGTGTCCAGATTCCTACATGATGGGCACATTGGAAACGTGTAAAACAGACTGCACATTGCACTTCCCATGAAAATCTAGTATTTCTTTCCCTGAACGACTGCTCCTCCAAGTCTAATCAAAATGGATTTTCCTAGCCAAAAATTTTTTTCTTGTGACTTTGCAAGCGCTTTCTTGCACAGCTGGGGTTCGAGCTATACAGCTTTTCCAGGTCAGTGCCGAACCACCCAACGCGCAGCTATAAACAGACACGACTATTTTACACTCAGTTCCCCTTCTTTCTCTTTTCCTCCTTCAGGCCAACCATTTCTCTGCATCTTTATGTTTTTATTTTTGGTTTATGTAACTTCCTGTAGCCAGCATGGTAATTTTCTCAGCAACAGTTATTTCAACAGCTCCCAATCTCATCCCCTCCTCCCCCTTCCCTGGCAGCAATGGCTCAGGCAATTGCAATTTTAGCTGCTAAAAACTCTTAGAAAGTATGGCAAGGCTGCCCGCTCCGCTTCTGTTCCCTCTTCAGCTTTGCAAAGGTCCAGTTAGCTCCTACGGGCAAATATGCAGAGGCAAGTCTGTAATGGGGAGGGAGGGGAGGGCTCTGAGGCCTGGCCGTGGGGGTCCCTGACGCTCCCCGCGGCGGTGAGGGCCATGGCCCTGCACCGGGCGCCTGCTGCCAGCCGCTCCCCGACGCAAGCGCTGCTGCGGCACGGAGGGACCCTACGGTGACACCAGGCCGCCTCGGCCACCTCCCGACAGGGCGGCGACCCCCGGCCCCTGCCCCGTGGGGGGGACTGCCACGTGCCCCACAGCCCCTGGCCGGGGGCTCCCTGCCTCGGGGATGGCGTCGCGGCCCTCACGCCGGGCCTGGCCGGCACGTGGCCCGGCAGCCAGAGGGGGGTGAGGAACGCAGGGAAACGTTTAGAAATGTATTATTTGCTCCATTTTTAGGTATTTTACTTCAGCGCCTGCCATTACTTATTACTTTTGGTTTATAGTCTCTTCACTTCTTCGCTTTTACCACTTATGCTTTCCCTTTCTTTCCCAACTGAACTCCTAAAAACGCTTCTTTTAGGTCTGCTTTTCTGGTTTTTCTTCTTTTTTCCTCGGGTTTTCCTCCTTTTTTTCCTCCTTCCTTTTTTTCTTTCACTTTTCTTCTTTTTTTTTTTTTTCTCCCTTTCCCTCCTCATTTTCCCATGTTCTCCTCGTCCTTACTCTCCCGTTTTCGCCCGCGACTCCCCGTCCCTCTCCCGCGTTTCCCTCCCCTCAGCCGTAACCTCGCTCCCGCCGGGGCCGGCCCTTCCCCGCCGCCTCGACCCCTCACACCCGGCCACCGCCCAGGCGGCCCGGCCCCGCCCCACACCTCGCCGCAAACCCGGGGCCGCTCTTCTCCTGGCAACAAGTGACGCTCCCCCGGGGCGGGCCAATCCGGCCGGCCGCTCGCCGTCCCGGCCAGCCGGCGGCGGGCGCGACGCTCCGGCAGAGCGAGCCCGGCAGCGCGCCCGCTCCGCGCAGCCTGCGCGCCGCGGGAGGATGGCGCGGGCGGCGGGGCTCTGCCTGGCCGCCTGCGGCCTCGCCTGGCTCCTCGCCTGCTGCGCGGCCCGCCGACAACCCTCGGGTAAGCCGGGCGCCCACCTTGCAGGGAGGGAGGGAGGGCGGCGGGGCGCGGGGGGAGACGCTGCGCGGGTGCGCGGCGGAGCGGGGGGCGCGGAAAGCTCTTTTCTGCCCCGGCGGGCGCCTGAGGGGGGAAGGCGGCGCGGTGACGGGCCTTCCGCCCCGACGCTTCCCGGCGCCTCCGGGCGTTGCGCTGGGTGGCAAAGTCCAACTGCGTGGAAGCAACGTGGGAAACTTAGAAGGAGGAGCGGAAAAGGGAGGAAAAAAAAAAAAACCAAAACCAAACCTTCCTCCCGGACCGCGCGCTTCGACTGGGGCGTCGTGAAAGCCGGCCGCTGCCCCGCCGCCCCCGGGTGCCAGGTTCCCGGGGGTGCCCGGGGTGCCGGGGGCCGAGCCGGGGCAGCGCCGGGCCGGCGGCGCGGAGCGGAGCGGTGGGAGGGAGGCGGGCCTTCGGCCTCTTACCTGGAGGGGAGAAATGACCCGAACTCGGGCAGGTCCCCCGCCGGGCGTCAAGCCGTCGTTTTTATTCGCTGCTTTATGCGCGGAGCGGGAGAGGCAGGAGGCTTACCCAGCCTTTCAGAAAGCAGGTGGAAAAGTTTGACGTTGAGGAAATTCTTGTAAGCCAAAAGCCGCTAGCCTGGGGAGAGCTGCTGGGGAACGAGTTCAGCTCTTTGCTGGATGGTTGCACCTCGCGTGTTTTTGTATCCTTTGACAGTAGCAGGCTCGGGTTTGTAGCTAAAGGTGTCGGGTAAAACTGCGTGGCAAGAGTGTTGAACTGGAGTAATTGAGCACCGGTATTAATAAATTGCTGTATGGGGGGATTTGGTGAGACGGTATCAGCAATTTTTCTCAGGGAATTTTAAAAAGTGGTTTTCTTCCTGATGTCAGAACGAGGTTTGTGGGGGAAGAAGTGAAAGAAGATGAGGAGAGGGAAGATCTGAGAAAAGTCAGAGAACACATTAAAAGGAATTGAAAAGGAGAAGAAAGTCAGGAAGGGAGAATAAAAAGCAAAAAGCAGATATAGTGCTGAAAAAGCACAGGGTAAAAAGATGCCACAAAAGCAGGACTGGTTGTTAAAATCTCTTGTTTAGTTAATAGAGAAGATGAGGCAATTGGTTGAAATGTGCTATTTAGAAAAAGTCACTCCAGTAGGTGGCTGACTGAAAGATTTTTCTTCACAGTTTGACCAGCTCAGTACTATTTAGATACTATTTGGCACTTACACAGTGGAAAATTCATGAGTATACTGGGAAGTAGTGGTAAAAATCACTGCATAACATCACTGAATATTTTCCTTGCTGTTCAGCCAAACCTATTATTAAGTCATATTAAAAAAACGCAGTAGGAATGTGATTGACAGTGCATTACTACTAAATACAAAACACTACTCAGCAGATTCCTTATTTAAACACCAGAGTAGTAGCCTTGTGGGTTTGGGACAGCCAAGGTCCATTTTAGCCTGGTTAGTGAAAGTTTTTTACAGTGGGGCCATCATTATTGTGGTATAGAAATAGGTTTAGGGCATTTTTTTTTCTCAGCTTAAACCTACTGCCACTTGTCATAGAGACGTTCTTGTACTGGCAGAGGTGTCAGCTTGTATCAGTAGGGTGATCCGTATCTTTTAAAAATTGTATACTATGCTTTGTCAACTTTTTTTTCCTTTTTAATAACAAGCTATGTCACAGCTGAAAATGAAACTAGGGTTCCTGTATAATTTTGAAAATGATACTCCTAATCTTTGTGTGGCATCTTTGGTGGGATATTCATTCTAAAACTCTCTCCCGAAAGCAGTGCCAATTATTTCAGTAATACTGCAGTTGCACCCACAAACTGGTTCACGTATGAGCCTGTCATGCTGTGTGTTACTAAGTGATGTTTATTACTTACATTTTATGGTACCTGCTGTGTGTTACTGCATTCACAGATAGGCATGAAGTCAAGATTCTCTACCCAGTAAGCTTGCAAATTAATCAGGGGTTGATCCAATCAGTATGTGTTAAAATGAAAGGACGAATTTTCACTCATAGGATTGGACCTAGAAAACAACCTCGTTTTATCTCCCCTGATTTTATAATAACTTTGAGAGAGGTTCGTTCCCTCCCCTTCCCCCCCCCCCCCCCAAAGTAAATAATACTCTCTAAAGAGCAGGAAAATGGACTTAACATGGATTATATGAAAGAAATAGTATAATGTACAAACAGCAGTTGCTGTACTTTTCTGGTAGCATGTCTCAGAATGTGACTACACTTTTAAAAATGAACTTCCTGTGAAAGTGATACTGAATCATATCCATATGTGAATATTTGTTTGTTCTTATACAGGCAATGAGGCTTTTACCATTCGCCATGACACACTGAGCAAGTGTATACAAGTTAAAAACTCACGGATAGTGATAGATGACTGCAAGGACACAAGTGAAGCTTTATGGAAATGGGTATCCCAGAATCGCCTCTTTCATTTGGGGTCCAAGCAGTGCCTGGGACTTGATATATTCACCAAATCACTGTCTCGCCTGAAAATGGTTGATTGTAACTCAGAACTAATGCTGTGGTGGCGATGTGCTGATGCTTCTATCCTTGGTGCATCTCAGTACAAAGTGACTACCAAGAGTAACTATGTAACTGCAAGCATAAATGCAACAGACCAGTGGAGAAGCAACAGTTCCTCCAATGATATATGTCAGTATCCTTACCATGGTAAGTTTGCACAGAGGACTGGAGGATTTTTTTGTTGTTGTGTTAAGGGCTTTTTGCTGTATATCTGTGCCAGTAAATTCTTAAAATTAATCATATGAAAAGACTGATTAGTAAAGCAATAGAATGTTTTGCTGTAGAGAGATATTGATATTCAATTATGAAACTTTAACTGTTTTTAATAAAAAAATAAATATGCACAACTGCAGAAGTTGTGTTATCCAGTGGCTGGCTTATCATGTTTAAATCCCTCCCCCATCTTTTAGTAAGAGCTTATTTAATTATGAAATATCAACCACCTTGTCAGAACTGACACTGTCCTCTTCACAGTGATGGGAATTTTGCTGTTAGCAGGGTTTGAGGATATTTTCTTTGCTGATAGGCTGTAAAATCAAATTCAGTGTATGCTGCTAGCTTGCTGTCTGTTGGACTGTCAGGAACCATCCGTTTGCTTTGGTCTGGTAGTCTGTCCACTTGTCATGGAAGCCAGTCTCATCTGAAGTCTCATGCTTGCTGGAAGAAGTGGTGAAAACTTGCTTTACCATATCTAAGAGCAGAATTTTCTTGGTATTTGAATTGTTCAGAGTGGCCAGTATGAAGACCCCAGTAGGCTCGAGTTTGAAATGTTTTACCTCTCCTGTATGTGTTGACTCCTAGAGCCTTGTTATGTAGTACGCTGTACAAACCACCTGGATTTCAACAGGACAATGTATTTATCCCTAACTTACCAAGAAGGGGGGAAACGAGTTTATGCTGTGTTATGCCCCACTCAGAAGAAAAAGTACAGAAAAATATTTTCCTCTCGTTTTTTCCAGTTCTGGCTTTGCTGTATATTATCTGTAACAACAAGAGACCGTGTTTTAAGACAAGTGTGATTTGCATGCTTTTGAGTTAACTATGTCTATACAAGCAGTAACATTGATTTGTTGTTCTTTCCTCCCCTAGACACCTTGTATATACTTCTTTGATTATTTTTTTGATATTTTTTTTTTTTTCCCTCTGCAGAGGTTTATACCAAAGATGGGAACTCGTATGGAAAACCCTGTGAGTTCCCCTTTCTGTATAATAAGACGTGGCATCATGACTGCATTCAGGATGAAATGCATACGGGTGGGAAATGGTGTGCCACATCTGAAGATTATACTCACGATGGAAAATGGGGAATCTGCTTACAACCAGGCACGTTGGGTTTCTAAATAGCTGTCCTAAAAGTGTTCTGTCACTTTACGTATGTACAGCTCCACCTTGGTGTAGCACATTGCTGTTAAGCTGAGTAAAAGCAGGTCCCTTTTCTGTTGCAGCATTGACAGGACAATCAGTACACGCTCTGCAGTATATGTGATTACCAATATAAAAATCGGTAGACCTTCAGTATTACAACTTTTCTTTTGAAACTTTCATGATGTTTCAGTATAGTTGTAGTTACAAGTACTTTCTGCTTCCTTTAAACAGAGGATGGTTGTCATGATATCTGGGAACGTGATCCGGGGTCTGAAAGCTGCTACCAGTTTAGTACACAGTCTGCTCTTTCTTGGAAGGAAGCTTATATTTCATGTCAAAGACAAGGGGGAGATTTACTTAGCATCCAAGATGCATCTGAATTAAGTTACATACAAGGTAGGTGTAATTATTCACATAAGAATATCAGGATATCTTGACAAATTAACATAAAGTGAAGACAGCATTTTAGTTTCGGTGCTTTCATTTGTGTAGCAAAAATGCTAATCTCATTTCAGAGATTTTTTTTTAAGTTTATCTGTGTGATTTCATTGTAGTGGTTAGCTGTTGCTCATATTTATAATGAGAAACGTCCCCAAAATCTCCAATACAGGGCAGAGTGGATGTTGGTGTTTCAACAGCCTGTTACCCACTTGTTATGAAATTGTCCTCACTGATGTTCAGGCTTGGCCTGGGGGAATTACCAGTGTGCCTTTGGGAATACAAAACCAAAGGACAGACATCTGAAGGTATTGGGAGGGAAGACGTGTGTGGGTAAATTCCTCCTCAGTTCAAGAAAGTTTGCGTGTCTGATGATAGTAGCAATCTTTCTCTTCTCAAATGCATGGCCTTTCAGATCACATTTTTAACTTAAAGGAGACCAATAAAAGATGAGCATTTTGTACTAATTGTTTTCTTAAAAATAAAGCTAAGGATGGCGTTGCTGAGATCTTTTGGATTGGCTTAAATCAACTGGATGTTTCTGGAGGTTGGCAGTGGTCAGATCACAAACCTTTGAATTTTCTCAACTGGCATCCAGGTAATGATGTTTCTGGTGGTATTAATGATATTCACAACACTAACTAGTATTTTACTTTTTTTTTTTTTTTTTTTTTTACCACCCTTCTCTATCAGACTTCATCAAAACTATCGTTGTTGTTCCATTTCTGTTAAAAGTTTGAAAACATCTTTTCCTCCTAGCCAGTGAATCTTTCTGCACTTGTTCTGTATTTATGGATGATTAGGTTAATAAATCTCTAAAAAGGTAAAATTTAAATAGTATCTTTGAGGTCCATTTTAGTAAAGAATCTACAGCTTCTCTAGCTGCTAAATTTTTCTTCCCACTGACAAAATGGCATTGGCTTCCCTCAAATATTACAATTATTGATGTATGTGCAAGGCCTGACATTACTTAGAAGCCTAACTCATTTTTAAACTTCAGGGTTGCTTAAACTTGTTTTGAGGTGAATACGAAAGAAGTATAAAACCTTTGAAAAACCTTTTTTAATTAGTCTCAAGTTCCTAGTAGAATTGGTGAGAGTCTTGTTTGTTTAGAATTTTCAGCATGTATTTGTAATATTCTCACAAATATGCCACGGATGTGTATATATGAGAATCCTGGAGGAATAATAATCAGCAATACTGAAGCTAATAATGTTCTGTCATTCAAGCTGAATTTCACCTTTTTAAAGTGGAATTCTCTTTTTCCTTCAGTTTCTAGAATAGTGCTGCAACATGAATTCTGTGAAAAGATAAGTGGTTTCTGTTAGTTCTTTGAAAGCTTTACTAAGAAATTTCTGTGAGATTTTCTAAATGTAGTCTGTTGTTTGGAAAGGTTAAGGGCCTTTCTTCTGCTTGTACTACTGGCTGCACCTTCTTCTGGAACTGTGATGATGCTGTGGCACTGTAATGCAGAGCTGGAGTCTAGACTATCCTGAGTTACAGTGGCATAATTTAGTCTGCAGTCATGGAAGACATACTAATGTCTACCCGTCTTATGAAAAATACTTACTGGTATCTAACAGGAATTTTGCTAGCGCAAGTTGATACCAGAAAACTTGATACCCATTACTTCTTGTCCTTTCACTGTACACCTCTGAAAAGAGCCTGGCACTGTCTCCGTTGTACTCTCCCATGAAGAACTAAGATCCACCCTGAGCCTTTTCTATGTGAGACTGAACAAACCCAGTGCAGGGGGGGCTGGGGTGCTCTGTGTAGGACACAGCTCAGGTTTGCATTGGGGCTCAAAGAAAGAGAAAGCCAGAAAGTGTTAGTGGAAAGGAGCTCCAAGGGAAGCTGGGAACTGCAAAAAAGAGTTCTCCTCTGTGACATTTTTAATTGGGGCTTTGTCTCAGGTTTCTGTTAAGGTAAGGGTTATGGTTAGCATTGAGAGAAGGAATGCAAAGCTGTGTTTGGAGTGGGGCTGGAAAGGGGCTGCCAAAGGAAACTGAGGGCTGCAGAAAGGGTTCTCCCCTGAGATGTTTCTAGTCTGGGAAAGTGCTCAGCCAAGGGTTTGTTGTATTGTAAATAGAACATTCCTCCTGGTTCTATGATTAAACATTGGAAGAGAAGTCCAGATTCCTTGATTCTGAAACTTTCTCTCTTACAAAAAACTTTCTGTGGGTCCTATGGTAGGACGGGTACCTTCATTCAAAGCAAGTTATGTTCTTCAAATACAAAGTGCTGTACTATGCAAAGTATATTATTCTTGTATTGAAAACCAATAGGAAAAAGAAGAGTCACTACCTTACTGTTTGATGACTTGTACTTTTCTGGTTTTTATTTGTTCCTGTCTATAGATATGCAGAGTTTGTCCCCACTGGATGGGACTAGCTGTGTGGTGATGAATGCTGCCTCAGGTCAGTGGCAGAGTTACCATTGTGGGACTCCACTTCCATACATTTGCAAAAAGTCACTCAATGAAGTTTCGAGCCTTCCAGGTAGGACAGCTTGCAATTTTTTTTGTATGTTAATATGAGTGTAATGTTCACTTTGGAGTCTTTTTTTCCCTCCCCAAGCCATCTTAGGCATCTCTGCCAAAACTCTTTTGCAACAGCTTTGGATTTTTTTAGCAGAGCAGAAGCAAACTCTGTATCTTCAGTGTTAAGCTGATGCATCACAAACAGCTTCCATTTTTTGCAGCTTTCTCATTCACATGTAAAGCATTTCCCAGCACAGTCCTGCCCTTTTCATCATGTTTTCCTCCATGGCTTGTGTCTTCTTTCATGTGTTACTGAAAGTCTGGAACTGGCAGTTGCACCTCGAACCTTTCCATCTCTGTTTTAAGCCCATTTCTCTCACTCTTGGCGTATATTGCCATAAAATGGGACCTATCTGGGGCTTGGATCAAACTCTGTTGAATTCAAATAGAAGTAGTTAAATGACCTTACTATCCTTTGAAACCAGGCCCAGCGCTGGAAATCAGGGTGCAAGAATTGGTAGCTTGCCCAGTGTGTAATCTTTACTGGATCCATAACAGCTCTTATGAGATATTTATTATCTCCTCCCTAAACACACACACACACACACATATAGAGTCCTTCAGTTTTTACAATGTCCAGCTGTGACGTACAACTGCTTCCATGCTTTTGGCCATTTACCTACACCTGGATGTCCCACCCTTCCCATATCCATGGCCTGTTCTTCCATGTTCTTCTTCTTTGGCCTTACCCACTTTCCAGGGCTCATGCTTGTGGGGCTCTCATGGGAAAATTTTTACTGGAAGGTGATTGTCCTTGGATGAGGGGGAGGACTAGGGGATAAGAGGGATGAAGCAGTGTCGTGGAGGTGGAAAGTGTCATGGAGTGTCTCTGGCTAAGGTCCATTCTCTTCAGCTCCCGCAGGAGGGGTGTGTGCCTTGCAGGGAAAAAAAAGTAATAAGCCATTTAAATTTAACTAAACTGGTTCAAATTTTTCAATGATTCCTTGAAAACTAGCTGTCAATTAACCATCCTTATCTGTTCTCTGGCTCCTCAGTGGGGTATGTGGAGTTGTTACCAGTATTTATACAGTGTTTTATTAATTAAAAAACAAAATTCTTGTGATTGAAGTATTTTATAGTGTGTTTCCAACCAGAAAGGCTATTAGTATACACCTTTTTCAGCATGCATTAAAAACAGTTGGAATTCTTGAATATCTTCATTTTCAGAAGAAAAAAATATTTAAAACTAAGCATTTGTTTCATTGCAAGTTATTCAAAATTGGTCTTATGCGTGATACTGCATATAGATAATAATGCCCTATGAAAGTGCAGACCCTTGCTAGAACAAAACAAGCAACTTTTTTTGAAGCTGCTGTCCTGTAATGAAGTAACTTGATTTGCCTTTAATTGCTTTTGAAATCTTGCTTACAATTACTTCTGAACCTTTCACTTACACTAAGACCAGCTTAATGCAATGCATTCCAGCTTTTTACTTTCATTCCCGCTAACTTCTCTCTCCTTCTGCCAGCTTCACGGCCCCAAAATATTACAAATCCCCATAACGCTGCTCAGTCAAGTCTATTTGCTTGACTAAACTGTGACCCTTTCTTAAAAAGTTAACCCTGAAGAGATGTGAACACATTCTGATTGCTGCTTTCTGGCTGGTTTTCAAGGTGCTGCCAGATTTAAAACATGAAGAAAATGCCAACCCATCACACTAGCCAGTGTAAAACAAAAGCCTCTAATTCCATTTTTCTTCACTATTAGAGTTTTGGAGACACTTGGATACTCGCTGTGATTCAGGCTGGGTTCCCCACAATGGTTTTTGCTACATGCTGATAAACAACCAGGCACCTTGGAGTACAGCAGATGAGTTGTGCAAAGCAAATAAGAGTAACCTCATCAGCATACACTCATTAGCAGATGTCGAACTGGTTGTTACAAAGCTTCATAACGGTGAGTTGAGATACTTGTGAAGGTCAAGCACCAAGTGCTGCACACCAAAAATTACAAACCGCTTTCCATGTTCTAGCATATGATTGTCATAACTTCTAGCTTTTAAATGAAGGTGTTAATGCTGAGCTTGTACACAGGCTGGTGCTGAGTGTTGCTGTTCAGGTCCAGGCCCACTGTGTTAGCTCTTGTTTTGGTTTGATCTATTTTACTTATTTATTTATTTATTTATTTACTGGGCTAACCTACCTCTGGTTGCTTAGTACCTTGTGTTTAATTTTCTCATTCAAAGAGAGTAGTAGATAGTTGGGTGAGTATTTTGACTACTGGGTCACTGAACTAATGAATGTTATCTGTATCCTTTGGTCTTATGTTTTTGTCTGCACTCCAAAAATTACACTTTGTTGAGTTTTTTTGCTTGTGTGTTCATTATTTCTGGGTTGGGGTTTTTTTCTGTTTGTTACCCTCTCTGTGAAACTTACTCATATCCATAAACATAAGTTAAGAAACAAGATAATGAAAATACGTTGCACTTGTCTCAAATCCCCTTTCTCGCTGTAAGAAAAGAAATTGTGGCATTTATGCTGTGCAGTATAGCGATAAAAACCCCTAATTTTGCTGATTTCACATTCCTTTCCAATTAGTTTGAATATTATTTTGAAACTACAGTGTTCTCCTAATTTTAAATTACAGATGCTAAGGAAGAAATGTGGATGGGTCTCAGGAATGAAGATGTACCAACCTTGTTCAAATGGTCAGATCACTCATCTGTGGTTTTTACATATTGGGATCAGAATGAACCAAAAGTTCCTTTTAACAGCACTCCTAACTGTGTGTCATATTCAGGCGAGGTAGGAATACAGTGTTGGGTTTTTTAGGGTTTTTTTTCAATCATACTAGAGGCAACATTGATGTGTGTGAAAGTCAAGGAGGGGGTTCAAGCAGATAACTGATTTTATTTCTGGAATAATCTTTAAAATACAGTTAATCATTTTTCTACAAGCAAATTTCTTAAAATTATGTAGCCAACACTTGGTCGCTGTGTACTGCAAAGAATGGAAGAAATTGCTCACAGCTCTGAGACTGCCACTGCTGTTGACCAGTCGGTTGTCCTTGTCACTCTGCATTTTGGGTTACCGTATTCTTGCGTGTCTGGGGCAGGGAGCTAGGAAGGAGGTGGGCCGAACTATTGAAAGGAAAAGCTGGGTTCAGTCATCTCCAGGACCAGTTTGGGCCACCCTCTCTGAGGATGGGTAGTGAGATACCTCGGTAAGAGAAGAGAGGGTAGACACTGGGGGGATACAGTACAGAAGGAGCAAGGGGTGGGTGGGGGAAGGAGATCACAAAGGTGAGTGAAGAGGAAAGCAGGCTATATCCCATCTCCCAGACTGAGTAGAAAACTGGGGCAAGCGTCTGCTTGCTGTGCTCTCAGGCTGGCAGTGGAGCTCATGTGCCCAGCTCCTCTGAGCTGTCTCGTCCCCATCTCCGCAGTAAGCTGAGCACACCCCCTGCACCCATTCCCTCCCTAATCTGGGAGAGTTGGCACCACCCTGGCCTTTTCTTCCCTTTTCAGATATGATCCAGAATCCATCCATCTCCGCATTTGTCAGCTTTGTCTCTTCCTTCCAAATGTACACCTATGCATATAATCCAGGGCATCCCACCCGCAGTATTTTTGCTGGAGGCATTTTGGCTTTTCCTCTTATGACAACTCAGCCCCCATGCTATGAAAATTGAGATTTTTAGATTTTAAATACTTTTTTTCCCCTTTCCTTCTCACAGCTGGGACAGTGGAGAGTCAAATCCTGTGAAGAAAAATTGAAATATGTGTGCAAGAAAAAAGGAGAGATTTTGAATGAAACAAAATCAGATAGAAGTTGTTCATTGGAAGAGGTAATAGGAAGTCTATTTCTTACACTTTCACTTGGTTCAGAAACCTGCAAAAAATCACTTACTTCCTCTACTTCCCATTTCCTTCTTGCCCGTACAATAAAATCTATGGAACGTTTTAGCTGAAAAAGGGTATTTATATAGCATGAGCCAAATTTCATATTCTCCTAAGCAGGCTTTGGATGTACTACCACTCTATTGATGAAAGTATTATGAGCTTGGACCCAGGAGATGATGTGGTTTATTTATTTGTTTGTTTGGAAAAAAAAAATTATTTTACTAGATATGTAATCGCTAATGCCATTTGTTCTGTGGTTTTTGATTTAAGTATGTTTTAAAATTTAGGATAAGCACTTTGCAACATAAAGATATGCAGAAATTGATAATCAAAATTAGGTTTCTGTTACACTTCATTTGGCTCTCATTTTTGTTCTTTGACTTGAATAAAGGTGGGCGGTTTTTTTGGTTGTTTCAGCTTTTTGTTGTGTTGTGGGTTTGTTGGTTTGTTTTGGTTTTTTTTACAGTATAACATGTTACAGCATAAATAAGTCTTGAAAAGAAGTCTTTTCTGTTTTGAACAATCTTGGGATGGTATTACTAGCTACTTTGGAGTCCTTTGGTTCAGTTTTGTGTGGCATACTGCCTGCAACAGGAAACATGTTTACCTCCTGTCTGTCTTTCTGCACAACCTGGGGGTATTTTTACTCTGTCTCTTCAGAGTCGGGCAGCATGTAGAGTTACAGCTTGCTGTGCTGTTCGGACACTGGTGGCATTGGTAGGCTAGCAAAGAGGTAACACATTAGCGTTCTTTGAAATTTCAGTGTAAATATAGGGGAAAAGATTTGAATAATGTGTGAACTTAAAAAAATTCTCTATTTTCTGTATGAAATATTTTTTTCAGAAGTAAGGAAACACTAGTAATACCCTCTTATTATTCCTCTGTTTGAATCTTGGCATTGGTGGAACAGCATGAAAACTCCTATTGTTTTGAATAGGACTAAGCTGTTGCCCTTGTGTTTCTCTCTTTAAATGCACATAGCAGTCAGAAGACTCTGCACAGTCGAGCTAAACCAGTGGTGTATTTTATTCCCGTGCTTGCTTCATTTCTTAGAGCTGTGAATCTGAGACTTGATGATACTGCACCTTGTATGTGATGCACTGCATTTCTTTCTTTTATATGCTGTGCCAGCTCGTGGGCACTAACCAATGTTAGCAATGATTTATTTTGTCCTGTAGATAATGCCTATATTAGGTGGTTATGTATAAACATGTTTTTTGTTCTTTAACCAGGGATGGGAGAGACATGGAAACTACTGTTACAAGATTTATAAAACAGAAGTTTCATTTGGAGCACAGTGCAATCTTACAGTGACGAACAGGTAAAGCACATCTCTGTACTTTATGGGCATGTATTACAGTACGATCCTGGAGATATAGTCAGAGATTAAGACCTCTGTATGCTAATTAGTGGTTTATAAAGAAAAAATAGAGCTAGAATTGCTTTTGCAGAGAACTAGCAAACCGTGTTTTCCATGGTGTGACAATGGTAAACCTACAGGGTACAACCTTCCTGGAAGGATGTGTATTCACAGCCTGCTGACCCCACATTGAATACGGGACTGCCTGGACAACCGCTTGAACTAACTCATGTAATAATATGCCTGGTTTTCAAATTGTCTCAGTAGTTTCAGATATCTTTCAAATATTGACTCAAATTAATCTGTCAATTTTCAGATTTGAGCAAGAATTTATAAACAGTCTAATTAGAAAACACACCAAAGTTGAAGAAAAATACTTCTGGACTGGTTTGCAGGATATTAGCCAATCAGGAATATATTCCTGGGGTACAGTGGATGGGGAAAAAACTGAAGCTGTGACATACACTAACTGGAATTCCTTGCAACCAGGTAAATTTAACAAAAAAGTATGTAAAAATATTATCATTTTACGTTGAGCGAGCATTGGAGTACCATGTTACAGAACTCCAAGCATGAAATAAAATAGTCATTCAGAATTCTATGGACTTTTTGGAAAATGAGCCAATAGTTTTAAATATGTCTTTGGTGGCTTAAATCTTAGCGTTTTCAGGAGGATGTGTGGCCATGCCCAGTGGAAGTTCTCTTGGAAAGTGGGAAACTAAGGACTGTAAAACCACTAAAGCATTTTCTGTCTGCAAAAAATACATCGGGCTGCCCAAGGAGCCAGAAGTGCTCCCAAAGCCAACTGATCCCTGCCCACCTGGGTGGCACAATGGATCTGGCCTTGCCTGCTACAAGGTAAAATATTATTCCTGTTAGATGTTGTTCATTGCTGTCTTGCAGCAAGTGTGTGATAAGCTGTTTTGTGGCTTAGAGCTGCTCTGAAGGGTATTTCAAAGATGTTTTACACTGGGAGGAGGAATTCGTGTTGATTCAGGCTGACTGCCTCCAAATGTTCTCATGCATCATCCTCTGCCGATTCCTGAAAGATGCAGTGTGCCTCTCCCTGCTTTTTCTGCACATCAGAGCTGAGTGGGGCAATAGCATTTGCCCTGTGCTGCCATCTTGGGAGCCTGATGCTGATTGAGAGTGCCATGTCTGTATCCTAGCCTGCCTGCCATCATCTGGCATGCAGAGACACCTGAATAGGGAAGGAAAGTGCTTTGCATTGCCTTCCCTTTGTCCTTTTTCTTTCCATATTCTAAGAGTGTAGATAGCAGAGGTGGGATTTTCTCTGGTTTAAATATGGATATTAAACTTCATCAAAAAAGTGCAGCCTCAATTGTGTTTTACTGGTTTTGAAGTAAATAGTGGAAGCGAGCAGCCATGGTGTTAGCTGGAATGGCTTAAACAAGTTTGTACTTAGAAATGCAGGTTTTTCTCCTCCTATTAACAATCAAATCAAGTTAAAACTGAGGCTGTTTATTGGATTGTTTATTCATTATTTCTAGACTTCTGCAATGAATTGTCTTGTAAACAGCTCATGTAGCAAAGTGGGGAAACCCAGCTTGAATAACAAGGCTGTGGGCAAGGATCCCGAAGGGATGGGTCTAGCTGATGTGCAGCACAGCTGTCCCGTAGCTGATGGGATGTGACAGCTGGCCCTGGCAGTTTCTCCAAAACTCTTGTTGACCAAGTACAGCATGTCTGTGCAGAAAGATCCAGCTGATGGGAGTTGGCTTGGACTGAAGTCAAGGGGATTAAGTGGACATGTTAGCTGAGGTGTATGAGCCAAGTATGCAACTCTTGATACATACAGGTAGCAAAGGGAGTGCCAAAGAACTTTCTTCCCCTGCAGCACCCAAATGGGCCTGGTTTCAGTGAACATTGGGCTTTGCATTTCACCATAAATTTGAAAGAACAACATCCCCTAAAACATATAATTTGGCTTGCAGTTTTGGAATGAGTTGGGTGTTGTTTTCTAAAATCTTTCTGGTAAAGAAAAACAGAGAAAGTCTGCCATATGGAGTACGTTGCATTTGAAATAAATTTTGTCAGCTAAACTTCAGAGTCTGCCTGTTGTCAAACAAACTGAAAAAAAAATTAAATAATTGTTAAGAAGTCAAGCTCTCTCCCTGTGGAAATACCAGTTATTCATTCCTACCTAGGGTGGCCATATTTGAGTAGTACAGGAGTGTTTCAAAAATGCAGTCACTTGTGTCATTTTCTACTCTGATGTTTGGCTGTTGTAAAGTTCTTCCACAGTGAAAGAGTGCTGCGAACCAGGACCTGGGAAGAGGCAGAAAGGTTCTGTGAAGCACTTGGAGGCCATCTGCCTAGTTTTAGTCACTCAGAAGAAATCAAGGCACTTCATTCTATCCTGAGAAAAATAATCAGGTAACAAACTAGCCATGTGCTAGAAGTTTGATTTTGGTTGCATTCTTCTGCAGTAGATAGCAAATGCTGCTGCTGACCCCAAATGGCAAGTATGAGATAGTGTGCAGTGGCTGTGTTTCCCACAGTAAAAAGGGCTAGATGTGGCATTTGAACTGCTGGTCATGTCACTGCCTTCCTGGAAAATGTCAAGGGAGTACAGCGTGGGCAAATGTTTCACATTGCTAGAGAGAGCACAGGAAAAGAGAGATTTGCTTTGAGCGTCTTCCATTACATGAATTTAAGCCTGTGTTGTTACAATAAGTGTTTCCTTCTTTATGTTGAATTTTGGACAACAGGATGATAGTTGTTCCTATTCTTTACCGATACATTCTTTAGAGATTAGTTATTTCTGTTTTTCAGATAGGTCTCATCTTTATTCATGAAATGCTTCCTGACTAAACTGGGTTCTGTCTTTTGAAAATGTGAATAATGTAGTGTCCAGCAATCTGGTTGGCATGGATCCCATTTGGCATAACTGCAATAACACTATATGGGCATTAGATGGGTGTGTTGAGTTTTCTGGTATCAACAAATTAAATGCTACATAATTTATGAGTCTAAGGCTCTATTTTTAATGAAAGGAACTGTCACTGCAAAGCTTTATTAGGCATTGGTGTGATGTCAGATCCTTGTGTAATATGGTTTTTTTGATTGGCAGCCTGGTTTTTCAGAACTTTTGCCAGCTTAAACTCAAATGCTGCCAGTTAAATGTTCTAATTTTTTTTTGATCAACAAACTAAATCAGGATTATTTCAGAGGCTGCCAATGTACAACACTGTGATTAAATTTTAAAACTTGATGACTGAAGAGATGCCTTCTTGAAAACCCAGTGAACTTTTTTTAGAAGTGCACAAGTCATGAAAATTACTCAATGTTTATATAGTAAGAGACAAAAACAAACTTGTATGCTCTATATATAGATGGTTTAGCTTGTATAAAAGCCACTTGTGATTCCTTTCCTAAAGTGACTAAAGTCGATGAGATAAAAATTAGTGCACAAATTATTTTTAGCTATACATCTTATTATACTGTTTTGCAATTACAAATTTTGTTTTAGTATACCTAATCTCCTATGAAACATGAATAGAGAAGTAACTTTATTTTCCTACAAGTACTTGGAACTGCTTTTCAGCTTGCAGACCATCTGAGGTACTAATTATAGTTAATGGCCATTTTTTGTTAGGAGTTTAAAGGTGGAGACTTTTTCTGTCTTTCCAGAAAGTCAGCTAACACATGATGCTACTGCAGTTCCCATATTTCAGAAAACTTGAACTTAGCCTGGAAGAAGGAAAGTCCTAGTACTTCAGTATTATTCTAGCAGAACTTAAATAAGGGGCAGTATATTGAGCCCAGTATAAATTGACTTTGCAGTCAGTGTTGCAGTAAGTGCATGTGTCAAATATAATGCAAAACACACTATTTCCATCCAGGTTAACCCCTTTTCAAGCATTGCAGAACTTCCTGAACAGAAATACTACATACTTGATATTGCCCAAAGTCTTTTAAATAATGTTTGTTTGTTTAGATAATGTAATGAAGTGTTTAAGTTAGTTATGCTCTTAAATTACTCAGAGGTGGTGCTTGTATTTTGGAGATCAAAAGTCAAGGGTAGCTTGTCTGAAAATAAGCTCATCTGAGAAAGGAGAGAAGAAACCAGGTGAATTACTTAAGGAAGAACAAATAATTTAGGTAACTGGGAGAAATCATCCTAAGATAATGTTAGATGTGATTAGCTGCTGGAGTGTGCTGGCATGCAGTTTGTCTGTGCTCCCTGCATTTACTTAGTACAAACTCTGACCTGAACTATTCATTCAGTGCACTCATTTCAGCTTGGGGAAGGAGCCACACCTTAGCTTTTTTAGTTTCGGGCTCTTTCCCCTTGCACAGTTCTCTGGTGACTCATTGTGAACTGTTTGTTTTTAAATGTTAGCAAAAGTCAGTTTGGTTCACCAGGAAAAGGGCAGCTTGCCTAGTCCATTCTGTTCTTTACTCAGATTCCACCTTAGAGGCAAATAAGAGCTAGAATTGCTTCAGCCAAGTCGGGTGATTGCCATTGGAAAGGAAAATTAAATTTGCCTGCCAACCTTCCCCTGTCTGGAAGAAATAGGAGATAACCTCTTTTCATTTTGAGGGACATCATACAGGCAGAACAGATCCGGTTCAGTTACTTCCATTCTTTTAGGATTGTTTTTGTGAGCATTCCGCAGCTTATAGCTGGCAGCAACGCTGGATGCAAGGAGAGTAACAGCTTGGATTGCTTAGAAATAACATTTCAATGAGAACACCTTACTGGAAAGAAATCAGTTGCCTTTTATATGCACAGCTCTGCTGCTGTAATTGTTCTGAATCTAGAAAGCCTCACTAACACCTGAGTTTGCAAGAAAAAACTGATCTTATTCTCAATGCACTGACCAAAACAGCAATACAGCTTAGATGCAAGTTGTAGTAATTGCATTAATACAACTTCTCTTTTCTTCTGCTAAAGAGTAGGTGATTAGCAGAGTGGGAATTCAGCTAGTGGCAGTAGCCTGTTACAGAGGGAAGAACAGGGTATCAGGTGGGCTTCATATATACTTTTAGGCCAGCACTGCCTAAGATTAGATGGTACCTTAAATTGCACCGTTAGGGAGTTGGCCCATGGAGATGTACGCATGTTACCTCTTGTCAAGAACTAGGTTGAACTACAAGCCACTTCACTTAGGCTCTTAATCTTGTGTTGGAGCTGACATAAGGGACAGAAAAAAATCCTTTTTCTATTTCAGCAGTTAGAATATGACAGTAGAAAAATTACTGTTTTATATTCCCTTCACATTGGTCTAAACTGTATTTATCCACTCCTGCACAACATTGACTTTTATGAAGTTTTACTTCTGTGTGAGAGAAAAGCCACTGGTATTCTGCAGGGATTGCTGGAGATTTAGAGTCTTCCATTGTTAATCAGCATGGAGTCCACTATAAAGCACAAATTGCACCTATTTTTTAGGTTGAAACTCAGGATAATCTAGGTTTTAGAGGCGGTTCCAGGAATGTAGCTCAAAGAATACTCCGGCACTGATAAATCCATTTTGATACCAGTCCCTATGATGAATTTTAAATGCTTTGCAATGAGGAGACAGATACCCAAAGTACAAACAAATTCCTTGCTGCAAGCTTAGTTGCAATAGAGAGTCTTAATTCATATTTGTCTTAAATAGTTGGTGGAATTCTTTTCTGTGATGAGATGATAGTGTAATTTCAGAGGGCTATCAAAAGACTTTACTTAAGCTTAAAAGTGCTATCAAGGATACTGTAGCAGTTACTGAATTACTCATGGTCATGTCTGAACAGTTCCAAAAGAAGCAAAAAATGTACATTAATGTGTAAGTGCCCAGTCAACTGGAAAATGTTATGTTTGCAGGCCAGTAATTGTAAATTAGGAGATAAGCTGGAGAAATTCTTGACCTGGCACACTTTTTAATGTATTTATTTATTTATTTATTACATTAAAGCCAAATACAAGTTGAAAGACACTGAAAAATTGCTCTAGTTCCTCAGGTAATTGCTGCAGATCTTTCTGGAGTGAGTGTCTCAAATTTTCTTTTTAGTAGATATTCCTCTGTGATGATCAATTGCTTAAATTGCACTAAGCCTGTAGGTGACAATTAGGGGGGTAGGGTTAAGCAATGTCTGATTCAAAATTGGAAAGAACAATCACAGAAGACTAAAATCCTAAAGGCAAATTGCCAAAAGCCACTTAGCTGCTTGACAGCTGTGAATGTTTGGCTCCCAGTTTTCCCTCTGGAGTGATACAGGGCATTTAGGCTCTTTAAAGGCTCCTTAGTGATATCATTAAAAGCCTAAAGACTATTCAGTATGATAAGATCACACTAGTGTGATCACACTATCACACCGATGTCGGAAAAGTAATACTGGAGTTGAGCAAAAGAGCAAAAATGAGATTTGTTGGTGGCTGATGCTTTTCTTCCTAATGGGAACCCTACCAAATAAAATGCTGTTGCCCTTCTTGGATTTCATGTACTTAGCCCACATACTCTGGGCTAGCTGTTGTTTGTTGGTGCTGCACTGTCAGCCATTTCAGGCTCAATTTAGCATCTTTATGGTGATATGTGTGGAAAGGTAATGGCATAGTCTTACCAAAGAATTTATTACCCTGTGATTTCATAACATTGCTTATGCAGGTAAGCCCGGGTCTGAGTCCATCCCTCCATGTAATAAAGTTATTTTCATAAACTGTCCAAGTTCTGTCTTAAAATAAGTTTGTCAGCTCTACCCTTTTGGGATCCTTTTCCAAACTCTGACCTCTGCTGGTCAGACATCTCTTTCCAATTTTGAGCCTAAATTTATTTCTGAGTTGTGGTTCTTTCAGACACAATATACTTTTTGCTCAAATAGCTCTTCTTCTTGGGGGTCTAGTCTCCTAATATATTGTAAAGAATAATTATATCCTTTCCCTGTCTTTCTTTGTCAAGGCTAGACAAGAAAATCTGTAATTCTTGTTAATAACCTAAACTCTCATTTCCTCAAATATCCCATATTCCTTCTCTGTATTTGGTACAACATGAATTTATGGAATAGTACTCCTGATACAGTTTTACAAGAGCCCTGTACTGCAGCATCAATACTTCACTATCGCTGTCAGACCACCTCGATGAGAGTGCCTTTTCCACAGCTCTATTGCAGTAGGGTTTCACGTAGTCTGTGATTTCACAGAAGACTCATGGTCTTTCTCCCCTCTGCTGCTTCCAATTGATACCATTAAGTACCTAGCACAAAATTGATACTTTGAGAAGTAGAGGTTGCAGTACAAAACTAACCTTGCAGTTTGACTAGCACATATTTCATTTTTTTATAGTATCTTTAGATTCATAAGCAATAGTAAAGAGTATGGTAAAGACTGTTACTGTAGATTTAAGTATTTACATTGTAAACCTGGTTTTTTTGGCAACTGTATCTTGGAGCATAGCTGAAATTTTGAATTTAAGCATCCCCTGCTTATGAAAAATGAAGAAGTAAAATCTAGAAAGAAATAAAGTTCTGACTGTAACTGCAGTGAACAAAGAAATTACCTGATTTAGTTAGTTTTCTCTGTGGTCAGGGAAAGACTACCTACAGATCTTAAAGAAAAGTGCAGAATTGGTCCTAGCTTTATGCCCATTTTCTCTTTGAACTGCTACAACTTGCAGTAGTAAACCTTTGGTTTTGCTGCTTGATCCTACGTAATGCCGTGACATAGGTCAGTCTTCCTATTAAATGAGCTGAACCATAGACTTGGCTTAAGATTTTACCTTGTTTATTTACAGCAATGACAGATGGGTATGGATTGGAATGAATAAGAGGAGTCCTGATTCTTTGGGAACCTGGCAATGGAGTGATGATAAACCCGTAAGTTAACTTTTAATGAGGAAACGTCATGTCCTGGTTTGTTTCAGCTTGGACTGGACTGAAAGTAAATTGATAAATATTTTAATTAAAATATGGCAAATCCTTCAAGAGATGAATAATTCAGAAGAAGATTGTGCACTTAAGAGCTGCCATCCAGGCAGATTTCCAATTAAAAGCCTATCTTTAATAAGGTTACCTGATTTCTGTCTCTATTGCATTATAATATTTTAACAGAAATACAGTAGTAAACATCTAAGAGAGAACAAGATGTCTTCATGCCACAACAGAGGGGAGGGTTTATTAGTTCATGTCCTTGATAGGCCAGACTTCTCCAAAAATATCTTCCTCATTGTAATTGATGTATTTGCGTGAAATTGTGAGTTCTTCCTCCCCACCCCCAATAATAACAGGTATGCAGACTCAAAACTGCTCCAGTAATTGCCATTTAACACATATTTTAATAGTGATAAACATAATAGGATCCCAGGTTTGAATGTTTATCTCTGGGGATTACCATAGCAAATATAGTCATAAAATAATGATTCTTTTATCTTGTCCATCCTGTAGGTAACTAGTGTTGTTATGCCACTTGATTATCTGGAAGATGAATATGATACAAGAGACTGTGCTGCATTAAAGGTTAGTTTTAAGGTTTTTAATAACAGCATGGATATTTTACATGGAAGTACTTGCAAAAAATAATTTTGCCAGCCATACATTGAATTTAGGTTGACTGCTGAGATGTTTCCTTTGCATAGTGAAAAAGTTGTTAGTGTTCCCTTTATCAATCTACACCTATTACCAATTTTCCCTTACTCAAGCATTTTTTTATGAACAAAGCACTGTGCTAATGATACCCTTTCATAAGACTTCTTTTGAACTACAAAATATTTTAGTAACAATGCTACTCTCTATTGCATAATGTCATACTATGTATCTCTTGTATATTACACATAACACTTAAGGATATAACATGGAGTCTAAAACAAAAAAGCAAACAGAAATGAAAATCTAGATTAGTTTTCTGAACTGCAAATTAAGAAAATGTTTGAAACATAAAGTAGGGGAATGCAGTAGCCAGGATAGAGCATGTGTTTGTGTTTATTGTGTGTATTTCCTTTTTTACTTGTGAAAGAGACTAAGTGCTGTCTTGGTTTCTAATTCAAAATGTTAGGCCTCTGCTTAATTCCTAATTATGTTCTTCATTGCTTAATTTAGTCTTGATGGCATGAGTTTTAAAATGGCCTTTAACTTCTCTGAAGCATCACCTGACATTTTATAAGATCATTCCAATATGATCCCTTCTTTTAACCTAGTTAGAACCACCTCTGCTTTTAGGATTTACTGAAGGAAAGGATAGTTACATCCCTTTGCTTCTGTTCACAACCGTTTCCCCTCGTTCTCTCCTCCTGTGTTCATGACCCCAGGCTGAGAAGCTGTCACCATTAAGCTACTAAAAATTTTAGACAAGAGGAGAGCAGTTTCAAGGTGACACTGTGAATATAGTAACCTCCCTCCACTACCTGCTAGGTATAGACGTGTTCTTTCACTAAATGATAAAAAATTATCCTTGTTGCAGAGACCAGCAAGAGTGAAGTCAGATTTTAAGCTTGATTGTAAGAAATAATCTTAAATAAGAAAGACTATTTCTGTGCCAGTTCAGATGGGTTCCACTTTGAGCAGAAATGAGCATCATTTCAAGGCAACAAGTTGCAACAAATAATTCAATAATAAGCATCAGTGAGATCCTGTGTGCTACAAAAAAAAAACAAAGAACGAACATTGCAAGAGACTTTTGTATGTAGACTTATCTTAAGCCCTTTACCTAATTGCTTCACAAGCTTGGCTAGCAGGGGGAGTTATAATTGAAGATTTACAGTTATATCTGCTAATTTTTTGCAAAATAATTTGTGAGACTAGCACCACAGTAAAATACACTGATTTTGCCAAAGTACCTTTTTCATTTCACATTTCGGAGGCCTATGCTATACTAACTCAGTTCTCTGTTTCTACTTTTATACAGACCTCTCAGTTTTCACGGAGATCATTTTGGAGATTTTATTTCCACGAAGGCAGAGACCTGGAATTTTACTTCAAGCCTTTTGATTGTGAAGCTAAGCTTGAATGGGTCTGCCAGATAACAAAAGGTAAACTGCAGTTATATCCATTTATTCATAGAAAAGAGTTTATTACTTGTTACCACTGACTTGTCATTGTTGCCCAATAATAGAAACTTTGCAAACAATATTTTATCATTTCCTCTCTGAACTGTTAAGGGGACAGTACATGAGATGTCTCACCTATGTCACATACAAACAGCTGTGCACTTAGAATATTCAAAGATCTATCAGAAAATGACCATGAGGAGGATGCAGTATCACTGCTCCCATATTCTTTCTTGTCCCGTGAAGTGAGAAGTGGCTTCTTACTAAGTGAGGTGATATAAGCCACTGAGTTGCAGCATTTGTGGACTTCACTTAATCTTTCTTAGTGATATTTGTAACTATATGACCACAGACATCTTGGGTGTACGGTTTGTTTCAACCTGAAGTGAATTCTTCTGGTAAAACTGGTGAACTAGCTCCTCACTGTAGTGAGACAGGGGAGTGGGAATACAATAGAATGGCATGGCGTATCTGCCACGTCAAGATCCAGGTTTTTCCATGCAGTATGACAAGTGCTGTAATGCAATAGGCTTTTACATTTTGGTCGTTCATTAAAAGGCATTTCAGGAGATAAAATTTTCTTCTTGTGGGGAGATAGGGGTAGATATACTGCTTTGATGCTTATATTCTGCTTGGCAGAAAAAAATCCACAGGTGTTTAAAACTGAGGTATGCAAAACTTCCATTAGTTTTACACCACCTTATTTCAAACTATTAAACCTGTGTATGATTTCCTTCTCCTTTTATTTTTTCCATCATGCATACTGAGAAGCATGAGTACAATCCATCACTTCCGTTACTGGTGACCACAGTCTTGTTAGAAGTTGAACTTGAAGTAACTATTCCTTTTTTTCCTCTGGACAGGTAGCACTCCAAAGACACCTGAGTGGTATATACCAGGTAAATGGACTTTTTGTGTATGCTTCTGCTATGTGTTTATAGTTGTTAATACTCTATATCTTTTATTAGTTTTGTTATATTACTACTGTAATACCTGTTTGATACCAGCAAAGGTCATGACTGATAGAATTTGATTCTGAGAGAGCTCAGAATGCAAGGAGTGTTGCTTCTTCCCAGTGTCAAACTAAAATTTCTTAATACGTGCAGAAAAAGAAAGGATTTGGTTTTCAGAATTTATTTCTTACGCATGTGGTATTTCTTCTACGTAGATGAAATTGGAATTCATGGAGCCCCACTTGTAGTTGATGGAGCAGAGCTGTGGTTTGTACCAGATAAAAACCTGACCTTCCAAGAAGCTATTTTCTACTGTCAAAGAAATGATAGTGATTTAGCCTCTGTGGAGTCTTATCCAAAACTCAGGACAATACTGTCTCAAATAGAAAAGGTAAGGGAGTGTAATCTGTCTAACAGATAGTTTCCACTATAGGGAAATTTTCTTGCCAGTTTTTCCAATATAAGAAAATGTTAATCCTTAATTTCTTTCTTTTCCCTGTTGTCCTTAATAGTTTTTAATTGTACTTTAAAGGAGAAGATGAGTTGAAAGAGAATTACTTTAATGTCAGTTTGTAAAATAATTTTTAAATTTAAAGGTAGCCTTAACAACATGAAAAAAAACCCCCACCACCTCCAAATGGAGAGAAAGTGTCGTAAAAGGACCACCATGTAAGCACCCCATTACCTGCTAATACTTCACTAACAATTCTGCCAGTTCTTAATTTTATGCATGGGACAGCACATAATTTTTCACCTGATGAGAGGCTTTAACCAGAAATGCGTGGTCAGATAGCCTTTTCTGAAAGGGGTTTGTGGTGCTCATAGCATGAAAGTACATTCTTTTAAGGAATCTTACCAAAATATTTCAAGTTTCAGCACCTCTGTTACTACCTTTCTTCAGTGCTAGTGCTTGTGACACAATACTTTGTGAAATTAGCAGCTCACAAGCTCTTTTCATGAAATTTCTCCTGACAAGAAGTTACCTGGAAGGAGAAATTACAAGGCAGGAGAAATCGAGGATTTGACCTGCTACACCTCTAGCCTTTTCATGAACTATTTGTTCTTAGGCTATCTACTGGAAGAACAGGATTATTCTGAGGAAGGAAGGAAGGTCGTGTGGAACCACTTCAGCTTTAGGCAGCTTGCAGCTAGTTCCTGGTTGTCTGGTAGAGTTTGTGGGAATGGCATATCTAGCACACACTTAAGACAGTGCTGCAAGATTTCCTGTAGCTTTATCCAGCACAGTGGAAAATATGGGCTTTTTTTTCTAATGGGTGCAGGGATCCATCAACATGGCATATGAGTCTCAAACCACTGAAGAATAGTAATTCCTGCATATTTTAGAAACATTTTAAATCAAAATTAATTTTGTCATTGATTTATCCTTGGTAGAGTCTGGAGCTCTTTCTCCGTGGGTTGTAAAATACTGGGTTTTTTGTTCTTTGTTTCCACAGTTATCAAACAGCGAACAGAAGTGGTGGCTGAAGTTTATTGATTATGGTTACAGCTATCATTCACCGTATGTAGAATAATTATGGGATACTTTACTGTAAGCTTTTTTTGATGTGCTTTTTAGGAATATAGTTAACTAGAATAGTTTCCAAAGGAAAATATTTTATCCTCACATTTATAAAAGGTTACTTTTTCTTCATCGTCCCAAAGAAGCAAAATAAATAATTCGAACTAAGCTAGATAAAAATATAGTATTATTCAGTGACCACTGTTCTCCGCTTTTGTTCACATGTACCTGCACCTATTCTTCCCATGCTAAACTTAGACCATAGAGTACCTAAACCAGAGAGACTAGAACTGTGTAGTGCTCAGACAAAGCAAATAGTAGTTAAGACAGTAAGGATGTACAATTAGAAAGTGGGAATATTTCAAAATACTATTGAAATATTTTCATTAGCTGCCAAATTCTGAGTTCTATTCCCATTGCAAGCATTATTGACATAAAAAATTTAATTCATAGTAACTTAATAATAACTGAATTCATAATCCATTTCTTATGTGTCTGTCAGAGCCTCTAGATTTCAGGCTGTTGGGTTTGACATCTTAGTCTTATCACGTGAATCCTAATGTATTCTATTGATCTTTAAAATGCTTTTACTGGATTTTTAAGCCCAGTTCTATGTTCTGTTAATAACTGGGGAACTGGAAAAAAAATTCTTAAAAAACCCCTGTCTATTGGCTCTGAGGATATCTGAGAAATACCTGAGAACAGGGAATGGGAAATTGGAGGGCTTATAGTATAGCCCTGTAGAGCTGACATGACTCACAACAAACCTTGCATCATGCCATTCATGGCTGCAGCAAAGGATCATGGGCTTCTTAGAAGGAAGATTCTTCACCTTCCAAAATACTATAGTAATATAGTACTGTGAAAATAAAACAGGGGCTATTGCCTATTCTTCTCACTCGTCCTGACAATGTGCTGCAATTGCAGCATGGTGATAAATAACCTCCTACCCTGATTCTGAACATCCCTCAACAAAGTTAATTTGGGTATGGTACATAACTACTGAACCTACCACATATTCGTTCCTAGTCTAGTTTTTCCCCCTCTGTCCTTTCTAGTGTGGCAGGGCATCTCCTAGAAACAGCTACCAGCCCAAATTTTTGTTTGCACTGGCTCTGTTGCTATCAGAGTTTCCACTTGAAGATCACATTGGATTGGAGATTAACTCTGAAATGTTTATTTCCAGTTTACAGTTATTTTCACGCTTCCATGATCGATTCCTGAGAGATTGCTGGTATGTTTCTAGAAAGAACTGGTATAGAGGTAAGGCTGTTTTTATTTTTTTCCTCTCTGTCACTATTATATTTAAAAAAAAAAAAAAAGTAGTAGTAATTACTGTTCTGCCCAAACTCTTATATTGAATGCAAATTGATACTGAATTAGGAGTGAATGGCTTCTTGGTGATAATCTGATTGAATTTTGAATCACTTATTTCTTCCTCATGGTAGAAGCCATGGTAATATTTCTTGATGACCAGAGGCAAACCTGAATTCAGATGACAAATTTTTATCATTGATTGTCACTCTTTTTACAGCATAAATTAATTAGGTGAAATCTGGTTTTGGTGGTTACCTTTCTGTGTTTATGCTACATACTGTGAGATCTGCAAATTAAGTCTTAGTGTTATGTTAGTTAGAGGAGCTTAACTGAATACTTGCAACTGCATGTGTATCTGGAGATGCAAATTTCATTGAGCAGTGGAGTCATACTGGAAGAGGTACACAAAGTAATGGAAATGTCACCAGGTGGTACTTGAAGTTTCTTATTTCCTTTTTTCAACGTTGTTTTATATTGAGGGAAATGTATAACCCCTGGAGAACAAATAGTTCCTCCTGGCTACTACCATTTCCACTTTAAAGCACATTTCCCCTGTTATTCTGTTGTATGCTGCTGAGCTGTTTTCATCCCTATTAGCCAAAAATTGTTCTTGACTAGGAAGCCAGTCCAGTTACTGTAGGAGTCATGTAAAGTAGTACAGGCCAGACATTCTCCATATGGATGTTAAAGTATTCCTTTGGACTTTAATGACCTTTAGGTCACACACCCTCTATGCCAGAATATGGGATTAGTCCTCGTATTTAAAATCTTCTTATTTCATGATTTTTATCTTTTTTTTTGAAGTTGTCTCTGCTTATATGAAGTGTTACCACTGGAAGTAAGGGATCAGATTCTGGATCTTTAGGAATATTATATTACTGTCTGATATAAATATTTACATTTTTTTCTTTTGCTCTGTTGTTATTTTTAATGCTTTAGATTGCATAGTACTTCACTGGTTGCACTGGAAAGGACTTCACTTCAGATTGGCCTTTGTCATGTCATAAAGTATGGATGGCAATTGGAGTGTGACAGGCATTACCATAACTGTTTTATAAAACTTCTGTTTCTGCAGACTACCCAGTGAACTGTAACGTGAAACTGCCCTTCATCTGTGAAAAAAAAAATGCCTCTTTACTAGAGAAACATGATCCCAGTTACCGTCCTGTCAGAGGAGGTTGCCCTAAAGGTTGGCATCAGTTCCGGAGTAAGGTACAGAGATAATACAAATCAATTATCCTTACCTATTTTTCATAGTCCAGTAAGCTGGAGTGACCTACTGAAAGAGGTGAAGAAGTAGCACCTGTGTTCAGGAGTGAACTAGAAGGTGGCTTTTGAAAACTGTGTGTAGTGATTAAAATCATCTCCCCCACTTCTCTGTCCCTTATTCAGGATTGATGGTTTCTTAATTTCAAAGCAGTAGTTTTCAGGTTTTTTGCTTTCCCATCACCACATGTTTAGGTCCAAGAACGTTGGTTGTATTGTCTAATCTTGGGCTCTGCTTTGAAGGAAGAGAAGGATTAGAAAGGGAGAGGATGAGACTTCTGTGGCAGAAGCATCTTGATTCTCTCGCTGAGTAATCATAGGCAGTCAGCAAGCTGGCAGACACTTTGCTTCCTAAGTTGCCTTAAGGACTTAAGTCACTTAAGAATTAGAAGCAGCTTTTAAGAATGAACCAACAGGTCAGAAGCCACAGTGTATTATGTTTCAGTACTATTTTTAAGGCAGTCATCTAAAGTCTTAGTGAGACTGATTCCTGTTATTTGGCCCACCATTATTCTGTATATGAGAAGGACCAGATCTGCACATTACATTATGCCAAGGTTTGCAAATTTACTTACACGTCATTGCAGAATATAGCTTTTGAGTTCCCATGTAGTTTCTCCCCAAAAGTGACGGATTACAATACAGGCTCCTGGCCCAACCCTATCTGACTTTAAGAGTTCATGTGTGAATTCTCATTCTTAAAATGGTACGTGATCCTGATGTAGCCAATTAAAAATTGCTGAATTCTAATCCTCAGTAAATGAGGACTTAGTCAGTGGGATCATTTTATATTTAGCTATTCCATTGAATCTAGTAAGAAATGCATGCAGCTAGTTCCCTTGCTTTCTGAGAACTATATGTTATTGCAGGAAATGAGAAGTGAGTTTTTAGGGTTGGCTGAAGAACCTTTTCTTATGAGTTATTTCTTAGGAAGCCATGGTGTGATGAAAATCAGTTTCATTATGTTTATTTTGCAGTGTTTTCTAAAGATGAAACCTGAATATTTAACATTTAATGCAGCTAATGAAAAGTGTGTAACTTTTGGAGGCTCTCTTCCATCTATCTCAAATCAAGCTGAGCAAGGTATGATGGTGAACTGGGGGCACTTTTAGTATGTAGTTTCTCTTCCAAATTCAGTATAGTTCTGCTTAAGAACTTGAGCATAAAATCACTTGGTTATCTACAGGCATACTGGGAACATTCTGAAAATCCAAGACTGGTTAAAAATGTGTATGTCTATTGTTGATTGCATCACTGGAAACATAACGTGGAAATGCAGTCAGCAAACATTTGAGCCAGTTTGAAGAGCAGCTTCTCTGTATGATCTTAACCTGTTTGCAAAAATTGCAAAACCTTGCATTAAAGGTTAAGGATAGAAGGGTCACCACAGAATGAAGAATTCTCCTGTTTTGCTTTGCATGTTAAAACATAACTGAGACTGTAGACTTGGCATTGTGAAAATCACCCTGTGAGCTGCTTCCAAGACAAGCTCAGCTGTCTGTATGGGAACAAGATGGCAAACACAGTGCCCACTGGAGCACATAGGACCCTCTGTGTCTAAGTGTGCTGAGCAGCTTAATGTGGCAGTCTAAACCGACCACCTGCAGGTTCTCCAGGACACTGATAGGAGGATAGAAGGCAGGGGGACTGCAAAACAGAGTTGTTCCACGTTTGGGACCTGCCTCTCAGCTGTCATGTAAACTAGAGTCATTGAGGTAAAAGCAGTGAGGAAGAAATGCGTTCACATTGGCTGCAAGTAATGTTCAGTGATAAACTGCTGAATGAGACAGCTGTATTTGCATCTATATTGTGGATAACTAACAGTTCTGTGCAGGTATATCTGAAGTAGCTCAGTTGAATTCTGCAGCGTGCACAGTGCATATTTTCTTTATAAGCAATTAACCTCTTGCCAAATGGAATATGGAAAGTGGACTAGGGAGGCCACTAGTGTACCTGCAGGCAGCAGCTGAATGGTAACTTTTTTTTTTTACTGCTATTATTGGGGAGGAATAGGGTTATAACCATACAGGAATATGCATGTCTGAGACTGTGGTTTTGGATGATTTTAAGATCGCAAAAGCATAGCCATTCTGAAGTGTTACATAGCAGGATCTTTTGTCTAGTTTGGTGCATATGGAAGTGTTTGTTACTGTTCCTTGTTTGCTTTTTCTTTCCCCCCTGTAGTGAAGGCCACCTATATGGAAAGAAGGCACAGTCCTCTTAAAGCAGCATGCCTCTTTCTGTAGGCTGCTTCTACTCCTCCCAGTGGCATTAGGTGGCTGGCTAGCTCTGACATGTAAATCTTCAATGACTTTGTCTAGCTCAGAAAATAGGCTGTGGCTAGTCTGGCATGTGGCCAATAATTAAGACATGTCAGCAGTAGCTAATTACATAGTTTCAATTTGTCTTCCTAATCTAGACAAACTCAGAGAATGCCTTTGGTGCCTGGGGTGTTACCAAAACCTGTTGTTTTGTGCCAGAATGCTCACCAAGAGGGGTCTGATTTAAGGTTTTCCTGGCTGAATTTTTTTCCAAATAACTTTACTTCCTTCATCCTGTCCTGCTTTCTCTGATGGTGGAGTGGGCAAACTCTGCCAGAATTCAAGAAATGGTTCTGATTTATGGTATACATCAGTAGGAGAGAAAGATGGGAGATAAGACTTCCCCTGTCAATTCAGAGAAGGCAGGAGGGAGCTCTTCTATTATCTCTGCAGGGAGACAATAGAAGATCTTCCGGACCTGTGGAAAAGCAGGTTCTGAAATTCGGATATAAGTGCAAGAATACAAAGTAGTGTGCAGAGAAACAGGTTAAACCTACTACCTGCTCCTCAGCTGAGAATTTGGAGGACAAATACCAATAGTCTGCTCCTTCAGATAAAATCAACATGAAAGGTGTTATCTTATGGAAGGAAAGGACAATAAACATTTGGCAATCATAAAGGTCTGGGAAAATTAAGTTAAATCAAACAGGGGCTGCATTATCTTCTTTATGTGAAGTGTTTTTTTCAGATGTTTACTGTTTTCTGAACCACAATATCTACATTTACTGTTCTGCCCAACAGATTATATAACATCCTTGCTTCCTGGTATGCCAAAAGATATTTGGATTGGTTTGCAGTTTCTATTCAGCACAAGAGAAAACAAATGGATAGATGAGAGTAGACTGTTGTATAGTAACTTTCACCCACTCCTGACAGGAAGATTAAGGAAAATTCCACTCGACGTAAGTTCTGACTTTTGACTTCTCTTGACTGTTGAGTAATGAAACTTGGAATATTGACTGTATAAAAAAAAAAAAAAAAAGCCAAAAAATACGTAACAGACCAAATCCCCCGGTTAGTGGTTTTAATTGGCAAACAAGGTGACCGACAGTAATGGAGCTCTGTTTAGTTTATTTGGATGACAGCTTCTGAACTGAGATGGGAAACACTGAAGGGTGAAGGAGAAAAGCTGAAACAACTATTTAATGACTCTTCTGGAACTTCTGTTTGCAATTTAAAGACTACATGAAAACAGTCATTAAAAAGATGTCGTCAATAATTCTTGGTTCAGTTACACTTAGAATGTATCTGCAAACAATTATACATTGGTATTTTGCTCCCTGCTCTACCCAAAGTGGAGCATAATAAATGTAATTGAATCACACCTACAAACAAGATTTATTTTAAGTGTTGGATCACTTAATTTAATATTCTCTCCTGTATTTAACTTATGAATTCTTTTTGAGTCCAGGCACCTGGTAGTGTTTGTAAAATAAGTAAGCTGTTTGAAACTTCTTAAACAAGTTCAGACAGCTCGAGTTCCCCTAACCTCGTGTTACTTCACCTTCTCTACACAAGTATGTTTATGCCTCATTTGAGTCTGATAAGTGTATTTCTGGTTTTCAGCTTTTTGATGAAGAATTTAACAATCAGTGCGGTGTAATTCTTAATGATCCCAAATCACAGTATGTTGGAACATGGAATTTCACTGCTTGTGCTGACAGGCACTTCTTGGGTATATGCCAGCGGCCTATAGGTAAGTCTGAAGAGTCAAAATAAATTACAGCCAGAGTTTGCAGTTAAGATGCGAGTGCCAGGAGACCTTTTAATGCATGTAAATTGTTGCTCTTGAAGAGCAAGATTCTTGTGGAGACTGAGCAAGTACATTTTGGAAAAGCAGAGTGTGAAGGATGATCTGGGACCTATTTTGTCAGCCATTCAGAATTTTCCCCTTTGTTTTTCATAGCCCAGTTCAAAGGGAATCTGTTTTCCTGAGAGACTCTGTGTAGTTTCAGTGGAACCATAACTTAAGCAGACAGGGCTTCAATGTTCTGTGGGTATAGAGGTCAGGTAAATCAAGGGGTGGAACAAGTTACTCCTTTTTCCTCTTCAGAACTGTGGAAGTGAGAAGCCCTGGGAAGGAATCTCACAGTATTTCCATCCTCCTTAAACATATCCTGTGGTTTTTAGCACTATCAGAATATGAGATATCATATAACCTTACTGTTGAAATTGGTCTCCCCAGAGGAAACCTTGAGGGCATACAAGAAGAGTGATAATCTGGAGTGATGCAGCTTTCCCTAGCTTTTGTACAGATCTGTTGGCGTGAGTGGGTTTTCTTAATCTGAACTAAAAATAATATTCTGATGTAGCCATGTGGGTTGGTCGATACCAATTACTGGAATCAGATCAAATGCATATAGCTATTGTACACATTTAATTACTGCTATGGGCTAATGTTCAGCATACCCACTTCTGAGTATGTTCCTCTATGTAAATAATCCTTTTAAGTAACTAATGTGCTATCTTCAAAAAAAACCACCAACAAACCCCACCCCAAAAAACCCAGGTGTGCAAAACACCCAAGAATATGCCCACCTTCTTCATTCTCAAACAGGCAGAGATTTCCCTGTCCCCCACCCCCATTTAACACAAAAAAATCTTTATTTCAGTGCCAAATACTTTAAAAATTCCAAGTGTCCAGATTAGAAGTCTGGATGGAAGAGATGTCATAAATATTCAAAAAGGGGATTTTTATTAATAGGAAGTTGACAGTATATCTGTGTAGATCAATATATTATTAGTCTGAGCTGACTAAAATACTAAGCACTTCTTCCTTACCACAGCTGTAGAAGGTGTAATGAGAAAGGTTTTTGGACTGCCAGAGATTGTGTTCTGGTATGGTCTGGTTTTGTATCATCATTGTATTAGGGATCTAAGGATAATTCAGGTTGGAAGGGACCTCAACAGGTTGCAGGGACAGCTGTGAGAGAGTCCAGGTTGCCTAGGGCTTTATCCTAGGGAAAAAGACGATTCATGTTCCTTGGAAATCTTGGCATGATTGATTTGCAGAACTTCTTGAGATGTTAATCATTGGCAATTCTTTCAGAAATGGACACTTTTCTTACAACCTTGTTTCCAATTTGGTACCCCTTGATGTGCAATGGCACCCATGGTTCCCTGGTTCTTTTTTGTAGCCATTTACTAAGTGAAAGCATTTGGCAGCAGAGACAAACCACTTGAAACAATCTATTTCAGCTTTGTCACTTTTCTCAGCTATTGAAAGCTGTAAATATCAAATTAATACTATGTTTCTGTCATCTTGTGTTTTGGAAAATGGCCCTGTCAGCCTGTCAATCAGCCATTCTATAGAATGATTTTTTAAAAAAATCCCCTCCCCCCCTCCCCCAAGCCTTTTTCTGCTTGCGATATTTTAAATGTCAGGGGTTTTCTCCCTTTTGGAGAGCCAGTTTATTTTTGGTCATGTATAAAATTTTGGGGGTGACCATGTTTGCATGCTTTAATTTACCATCCATGGGAATGTTTGCATCTTTTATTAACTGCAGTTGCTATGCATCACTGAGCTGTATGCCTTCAAGTGTGATGCTGATAACTGTGATAACACTCAGTGCTTAGAGCACAAATAGTGAATTATACCCCTCCCTATGCAAGGTGGATTTTCTGCAATTAGTTAAGCACATGTGGAGGCAAAATCAATTCCCACTATACCCATGGATGGCAGTAAGGAATTCTGGGACTGTGCTGTACTAAGATCTGCATAGACAAGTTTCATAGCCCATTAGATTTGCCTAAGCATAAATCCACAGGCTCCACAGAGATGAATGAGTCAAGTTTAGCTGTTGCTATACTGCAGCAGAGACCAGTCACTCTCTCACATTCATGTATTTAAATAAAGCTATAGAATTTGTTTTTAATTCAATAAATAGAATTCTTAACATTATTTAGCAGTTAGTTAAAAATAACAAATATAAAAAGATGTGAACCTAAGTTGAGAGAAAGATATATAAAAATAGATTGGCTGAAAATAATCCTTATTATTTTTTTTGTTTCACATATTTTCTATCTAAAGTGTCAAAGATACTTCCTTCTAACTGTAATTATTAGCATAATCTACTGTTACAGAGAAATTGGGAGTTTAAAACGTATTCCAGTGTTTAACCACCTAATAACTGGATTTCTTTCTTACATATAGGAGCTGCTGATAACCAGACAGAACAAGTCCTTAATGAAACATTGAGCTATCAAAATGTTCAATACATGGTAATTCCGAAGAATTTGTCCTGGGATGATGCAATGGCTGCATGCATAAATAACAAGATGCAGCTGGTTAGCATCACAGATCAGTTCCAGCAGGCTTTTCTTGCTGTTCAGGCTGCCCTTCGTAATTACCCACTGTGGATTGGACTCTTCAGCCGAGATGTAAGTTGGTTTTTTTTCTCTTCAGACTGTGTCTTGAGGTAATTTTCAGAGTTGTGTGAAATAGAAACTGAGATAAAGAAATGCAATGAAAAATTAATTTCTGGGGTAACTGTTTTCATTTAGGGATAACCATCTGAAGGGTCTCAAGATCAATGTTCTAAATCTTCAGTTCTCCAAGTTACCTAGTTGTTGAACTCCTATGGATGGATTGATGATGAGGAGACAAGTGGTTTAAATGATTATAGGATGAAGGGATATATTGTAGGGTGGCAGCAACATAGATCACTGAATCATCTTTGCCTCGTTTTTTAATGAATGAGTAATTAGTGTTGCCATTTAATATCATTGCCACTGTTTACAGTACTACTCCAGAAAGAGAACCCAAAATCTGTTTTAAAAGGGAGAAACTAGAAAGGGCAAATAAAATCCAAAATGAATCATTGAACACTTCTGGAGATACATTTCTAAAGCTTAACTTAGACTCTGTTGTTACTTCATGTTATTTGCACCTGTGTTTTGAGTTAGAGGGAGACATCCCTGAGACACGTTAGTGTTTTTTTTCTTTTTTCTTCTGTTTGTTTTGTCTTTGCAAAAGTCAATGCAGGAGGTACTCTTTTGCCTTTTTTAGCCAGAGGACCTCTTGAAGATCTTCACCATGGATTGAGAGCTTTCTCAGCTGTTCATGAAATGGCTTGGGCTTGGTTGCAGGGTTTATCTCTTTTGTTGAGCACATGAGTCCTGAGATAATTGCAAGAAAAAGGTTAAAATTTATTTCAGAAGTGCCTTACCTACAAAGGTTAATGGTGTTCACCCAGCATCTGTGGTGTTACAATCTTCCTATGTCAGTAATGGGCTACTGAGTATTCTAGGCAAAGTAGAGGAGGGGGGGAATAGAAATTTGAGTATATACTTTATGGAGAATGTTTTTAAAAGGAAATGGGCATTTAATCTTAGTGAAGATGGGGAAACCAAAACAACCTATTTTCCCTTCTCTTTTGAATCTTTATCTGTAAGTGAAGATCAAGTGATTCATTTTGCTGCATGAAACTCAGGCATGCGCTGGCTTTTCACTATTGCAACACTTTGTTATTTGGGCACAATTAGAGTCACATGAAAGGAAATTATAATGAAACTGGTCAACAGAACTTGTTACTCCAGTGCTGGAATCATAGACAAAAAAGAAAGATAGAAGATAAATCCAATTACAAAGCTGCAGGGGGATTTCCTGAAGAAAACTTTTAAATGTAAGATTCTTAAAGGATGGCGTGCTTGTTGTATGTGGTTTTTTTCTTATTCCTCCTGCATCCTCCAGGGCAGGAGCACATCTGATTTATTAAATCAGTTAAGTATTGAATAAATTACTTTCAACTCAGTGTGGAGTAACCGAGACTGGGCCTTATTCTCAGATATTACCAGTTTTCCAAGACCAGATAATTATATCCACCATTGATTTGCAGGTGCAAATGATGCAATTTGGACACCTCATTGCCTTCCTCCATAAGCATAGTAGTTAAACATCACTATTTGATAATTTGCAATCCACTTCAGCTAATTTATATTTTTGCAACTGCAAAACTTAAAATAACAAAGCTTGATATATTTGGAGCAGCAGATCAGATCGCAAGGGCAGTGGAACACTTATAGTTCTTGCCGGAGACACTGTAAATGTCTAGCCAATGTAAATATATTATCATGTCATTTTTTTGTACCTAATATTTTTTACTATGTAAGCTCATCCCTTTTACTTACACAATGCTAGGGTGGAAAACACTATGGCTGGCTGGATGGGAAACATGTTAGTTTTAGTCGCTGGTCTGAAGATGATGAAGAAACAAGCGAAGAATGTGTGTTTTTGGATACTGATGGCTTCTGGAAAACTTCTGACTGTTCCTCTGAAAATCGAGGTGCTATTTGCTATGCATCAGAAAGTATGTATCCTAGCATAATATTTATAAAAGCTGAATTTTGTTTTATTATGAAGCATATTTGATAATTCCAGATTGTAACTTCAAAATTATAACTTTTTAAAATTACATTTCCTCAGACAGGCTGATTTGCATGCCAGGAAAAAAAGAAACAAAATTCAGATAGGGGAGCATGCACTTGTTGGTCTTAATCCACATGTTACTCAGAAATGAATTTGGCATGGGTGCATTGGGCCAGACTGTACCCTTCGTACTGCCACCTGATTCTACCTTTGCACTGTTTCTGTAAGGTTGTTGCATACTAATCTCTCCCACTTGCATGTGGAAGAAGATTCAGCTACCTCTGTGCTATTTACATCTTAATATTGGGACCTCCTGAAATCTCTTCAGACAGGGAAGTCTCTACAGGGAGAAAGTACGTGACTACATGGAGAAGAAAGATAGCAGGTAGACACTGAATTGAAAGGTGTAAATTAAAGTAATCTGCAGTTCACAAAACCTTTCTAAATATATGCCAATTATAGCAAGACAGGTAGGGATATAGCAGGGTGCATTTTGTGGGGGTATACATATGTAGCACGGCCCTTTTCTGAAAAACAAAAAAGATCTTTCTGAGAGATCATCACAGATTTCTTCCCTATGAGACCATTATAATTTGTTTTGGTTTTTTTCCGTGAGGGGGGACAGTTAAGCCACTGTTTTACATACTGAGTCACAGTAAAGTGTATACTTGGCATTATGACATCCTTAACTATTTTGTGCTTGCAATCTAAGCAGCTGCAGGAAGAGTCCTTCTCGCTCCTCAAGTGTTAGATAAAGCCACAGAACTAAGATGTGTTGCCAGCTATGAAGTAGCTTATTTGTTATGGTGATCTGCCTTCATAGAAAAAGCAATAAGAGCTATTAGTTATTGGCCCACACTTCGCACTTTTATGTAGGGATTGTATTCTTAAACCTATGTAACATAACAATTGCAAAAAGTTGTAAGCATCTGTGTTCTTTGATAATGCTTACTGCTGGGTTTGTTACTTTAAAAAAATCACTGTCATGAGGAAACTGAAAGCAACAATGTATTACACATTTAGAGGATGGCACTTAATTTGTCTTGCATGTTTTAAGTGGTTTGTGGTATGTCAGGTTAAGTGTTGTTATTAATAAGTCATGTCCTGAATGTCATCTTTCATTTCCTTAGAGAAGATTGAAAAAGAACAAGTTACACAAGTTAAGTGCCCACATAAGATTAAAAATACACCCTGGATATCATTTAGAAACAATTGTTATACTTTTATGATAACAAAAAATAGATGGAGAGAACTGAAGTCTCAAGAAGCTCATCATTTATGCAAGAAAATGAGTAAGTACTTTGTCATATTACAGGTATTTATGGACTAATATCAGCTTGAGGGAGATGAGTTTTAGATCTGAGTCACCGTCTTAAAATGACAGCAAAGTGAGTGTTGAGAAAAGGTTGTAGCATTTGGAAATGTACGTTAGTGTTGCACTGGCTAATGCTGTTTGCCCTTGCAGTACTCTGATAAAAAGTGCCAGAGCACAGGTAGGAGAGTTTGAGAGAGAGAGAGATGGGTAAGAACTACTGAAGTCTGAGATCTCTGAAAAATTGGAAGGTTGGGAGTTTTTTCTCTTTATAATATGCAAATTTTAAATAGGTTGGGTAATTGTTATCCCTTTGGCAACATTCTAGCTTTACACTCACATTTACTTCATGGGGTTTTTTTCAACACCCCTTGCTGTGTGGAACACCTGGCTGAACGAAACAGAATAGTCCAATTCAGAAAAGCACATAGGCTTTTCCTGTCCATCCTGAACAAAGTCTAAGCTTAGTAACGGCTTCCCTCTAGTATTAAACCATTGCTCGTGGCACTTACTTAGACATAGGTCTTTCCAGAAACTGTTCTTATTTTTCATGAATTGATTTCAATTCAGTCTTTTTCTTAATACTGTTTCTCCACTAGGCAGTTCAAGAAAATCATGAAAGATTGCTGATATTTTTATGTTCTATGCAGAGAATTTTTACTACATACACTTTGAAGTGACAGTAGGACCCACAACTATCTCTGGAGCTGATGTCTTTCACTTATCCACAAAACCAGGGGAAGGACTGTTAATACCTTTTAAAATTGTTTTCGCACTGTTCATTTAGTTATTATGTTGTAAAGGTCTAGCTGTTACACATTCTTGACCTAGCTGTAATAATTATTAACAATACTAGAAAAAAAAATTAATTTCTTTGAATTTGTAAGAAAGTAATTTAAAAAAAATTTTTAACAGACCCAGAAGCATTTGTTCTGAGCATTCGAGATGAAGAAGAGAATAACTTTGTTACTGAGCAGCTTCATTCATTCAGCGGTCTGGCTATGTGGGTCTGGCTGGGTGTGATTTATGATGACAGTGGTAAGATTTAAGGTTTTTTTTCTTAATAACTGGATTGGAGACAAAGTTTGCAGCATTAAGTGTATGTTTCTTGCGTGTTTCAGTATACAACTAAAGTCAAACTGAATGCAAACCTATAATAATGCTTTATATTTATCTTCCAGAAGAAAATAACTGGACATGCTTTCTGTTTGAGTGATAATTAGATGCAGTATGTTCTGTTTAGTCTAGATTTGATTTCCCTGGAAAGCAGGACTTACTTAAAAGGGCCTGGATGAGTAATGCTAACATACTTAGCATCGTATATGGAACTGATTTACAGTAACTTAGAGTATCACTGCCTTTTTTTCCAAAGTGAATATCTGTTAATGTCATTAATATATTCAAAGTTAAATGGTATTTGTACACATAATGCCAATGTTTTGATAAATATGCTATGTTTTCCACAGATAAAGTTCTCAAGTGGTATGATGAAACTCATCTGACTTACAATAACTGGAGGCTGGGAAGACCTAACATAAAGAAGAACAGTTTTTTTGCTGGTGTAAATCTTGATGGATTTTGGGATATTTACAATTATTCTCAAAGTTGGCATGCTCATCACTATAATGTGTACAGTATACTAGCCTGTAAAATTGAAAGGGGTAAGTAGCAGAGAAGATTTCTGTGTAGTATTGGATAAGGGTCATAATTTCAGTGCTAGTTCTGCAGTACCTGCTACATAAGGCAGTGAAACATAAGGCACAGCTGTCATGGGCTTCTGGGGTTATATAGTCAGTCCATGCATCACTGCTGTAATGTTCTGGGCAGGAGGAATGTGTTTGCTGTACTCCTCCATCAACTGCTTACAGTGTTCAAAGTAGTGAAAGATAACTTATATCAAGTAAGTGGCTTGTACTGAACACTTTAATGCTTGAGTTGCATTGATATAGATGGATTTTAATGCTTTCTGTATGTTCCTAGTAATGTGAATGAAGTATACATAACTTGTCATCTTACTCTTTGAAACAGGACCCCAACAGCTCAAGCCTCCATTGCCTGAGTCTATTCCACATGGAAACAGAACATACAGGATCCTTCAGAAAAAGTTAACATGGTATGGGGCATTGAGAGAATGCAAACAAAATAGGAGTGATTTAGCAAGTGTACACAGTGAATCACAACAGTTATTTCTAGAAGATATTGTCAAGCAGGATGGCTATCCTCTGTGGCTTGGGCTGTCAATTCATGATGTAAGTATATACTGTTGGTGACATCGGTAACAGAGCTTGTAAATAATTTTCTGCTCAGGATATGAAATAATTTCTGATGCTTTTTTCCAGTTTCTTGGAATCTCTATTCCATGTAGTAAATTACCTACTTTTTCAACCCTGTGTAACATATGTTGAAGTGTATTAATTTTAGTGTATGTAGCCACAGATATTTTTCCAAATCCTTGATGTTTTAAAATAATTCAATGGTCCCACATAATTCCTTAGAGCAAAAGGACGTGCAGTTTGCAACGGTACCTTTAGAGGCTCCAGATTTTGTGGCCCTCTGTAGGATCAGATTTTGCTAGCAAATACATTCAGACAAGGCTGTGTGGAGCCTGATTAGTCCAGGTCAGGACTGTCTTTCCAAAACTGCTGGCTCTCTAACAAGTTAGGTGTTCCTTCTCCCAGGAGTCATAGCAAGAAGCAGCTGCAGATCTTCCTCTTCCTCTGTCTGCTTATCCTTGGAGCCAAAAGCCAGTGTCCCCAACCCTGCTCCCCACACTATTCACCAGACCTGATCATGGTAGTTAATTGGGAGGAATACCCCTCTGCAGAGATGTGTGATTTCTATGCATGGCTTTGCTACCTCTGCCTGCCCTTTGGTCTGAATGGGTCCCTCCACTTCTCACAACTGACTCTTTGTTGTCATGGGTTTCCAGCAGTGTCTCTGAAGGAGGAGATATCACTGCAAACCATTCCCGAGCTGCCGAGCCTTACTCACTGAGGCCATCTTGACAGTTTAGCAGTTTACAGTATATCTAATAATGTTCATAGCAAGGAAGGCAGACTGCTTAAATGAAACAGCAGGATGAAATGAAGTAAAATGTCCCCTGTAGGATAAAACAAGGCACATTGCAGGTTTAAACTTACAAATATGCCGCACTTTCTCAGTTCCCACAAATAATCAGGATTTCTATGTTAAGAACTGATTGGAAAACACAAACAATGTTGTACATTTATTTAGTATGGATTTAGAAAATGAGGCCACCTGCATTTTAATTTATCACTCTACAAGGGATAAATACTGCTATATGACTTACTAATGACTGACAAGATTTAAACCAGAACCATATGCTGTGGTTTAAAAGTTGTGGGTTTTTTCTTTAATTAGGGAAGTAAAGCTAATTTTGAATGGTCAGATGGAAGCGACTTCGACTACTATCCTTGGGAATTAGAAAATTCAAATACTACCGAGAACTGCATTCTCTTGGATACTAAAGGATCTTGGAACCGTACAGAATGTACAAATGTTGCTGAAGGTGCCATTTGCTATAGCCCTCCAAACAGTAAGTGTTATTTTTGATGTTTTGTGTAGTTGTCTTATGTATTCTATCTTTACATGTTGTATTTAGAAGTAGAAATGAAGGCTGAAATACTACACATGATTCCCTCTTTAAGAAGAGTTGTCTATTAGGAACGATAAAACACTTCATAATACTTAAGGGAGATTAACTCTCTCCATTCCAGTGGTGAAAATCTAAAAAAATCCTGGTCGTTTTTTGATCACCTGTTGATATGAATATCAAACTGTATGTATCTTTTTCTGAATAAAAATCCTTAAACACATACGACAAACTTGAAAACCCCCTAAAAGGCAAGAAAAAAAAATGGTTCCCAAGCCTTTGGGACTTGTCTTATGCTCGTTTTCAAATAAATTCATGTATGACACATGAAGAAGGAATGTAAGTTAATTGACTCATGGTTGTTGGTAGCAGAAGTAGTCCTTGTTAATACTTACTGTCCTGTTACTACGAAGAGACTATGCACAAACTCCTTCAGAAGAAATAATGTCAATTTCTTTGTCTTTGCAGAGAGACAATTACAGCCAAAGCAAGTGAGCAGAGCCCCGGGATGCCCGCAGATCAGTGGTACCCTGAAGTGGATACAGTATAAGGATCATTGTTATGCATTTGATATGGCGTTCTACAATTTTTCAGTATATAACGTGGAAGATGCTAAGAAAGTCTGCCAGAAACTGAGTATGTTTAGACTCTTTACCACATTACAACTTATAATTAGTCCACTATTTCAAAAGAAATAAAACCCAACAACCAAAAAACCTACACTGGTTATACTTCAGCTCTTCAGCTTTTATGCTGCTTTAGTTTAAGAAAAGTAATAGCAAGCTTTATCTTTGAGCATCTGATAAAGGTTCTTGATAAAATGCTGCAATGTGCTGACAGATTGTTTGGCACACAGATAACTGCAAGTAAAATGCAGATAGCCATTGATAGAGGATTCAGAAATGTAAGGCTTACAGTTTGGAGGAAACCATTTTATTTGCATACAATTAACATTATTATAAATTAAGTTAGTGCTGTTAGCAGTGTTTTCTTACTATATCCTTGCATTAGCTGCTTGCTAATAGGGAGCTTGCTAACCTATCAAATGCTTCAAAGTGTGTACTTTATAGATATTATTAAGGCAGATATCACTAACAAACTTAATTTTATGTCAAATTAAAAGATTTTCTCTCTTTTTGATAAGCTATGTGGGGAATTGTATTGCTGAAGATGATGTTAAGCAGTCTTGTGTACAGAATTTTTAATCACTTCCTTAGCTTGGAAGCTAGTGACTGTCATAACTTTCATTGAATTATCTTATGATGTGAAGTTAACTCACTATGTAGGATGAAAAAGAAAAGGTGCAGGTAGTCCCAATCCTGGATGCAGTTTTCTGTTGAGTCCTACCTGGCCTGGTAGCTAAAAGAAAAAGTGATCTTTCTCTAAATTAAGCTTCTGGCTTATATTTGCATATACATGTAAAGAAAGGGTACACCCTGAGCCTGTCTCCAGTATAGCCTTTCCTCCCTCTTATTCCTTAATTGCTATAACCCTGTATATAAAAACCTGAGGCACAAAGAGGGACTGATTTAGAAATTAACTTGACTCAGCAAAATGCTGAGCTTTTGTTCAATTTTTTGGAAAGAGCTTATTACTTGGACCAGGCTACTAATTCTGAACGTGGCCTATCTTTTGGTATCTTCCATGTATGTGATAGTCCACAGCTGCAGTAAGTTTACTCCCATTTTGTTTTGTATGACCTGCTTGAATAACCAGTCATCTGAAGCAGTCTTGTATAATATGCTGCATTTTAGGGAATGGGATGTCTTTATTCTGCAGATTACTTCAAGCTAATTTTACAAGCCCAGATCAGCAAATCTTTTCCTGTAGTAATTGTTCCCACAGAAAACTCAATGTATAAGCACCATGAAAAATCTCTGAAGTTGCAGTTCTGACCAGTTAGTTTCCTCTTCCCCTTAGATCCTTCAGCAACCCTTCTGACTATAGTGGATGCTGAAGAAAATGCATTTGTGAGCACACACATAAAGGAAAATGATCTCATCACCAAGAATGTATGGCTTGGCCTGGCTCAGAGCTCTAAGGGTAAGAAGTAGCAACCATGTATGAGCATGAATGTTTCATCTGGTAAATAAAAATGCATAAATCCTCAAATAAGAGTACAGTTTTGTAGTGTTGATAGCCTACAGTAACTTCTGCCTGAGGTTGGAATCCCTCATTTAGCATTATAAAGCCCTTTGGACTTCATTGCAGCTTAAGTCTCTTCCTGTTGCACACTTAAGATAATCAGGAGTCACTGAAATTTGTTTTCCCGAACACTGTAATTGGTGCCTAATGGTTAAACTGCAAATGCATCAAATGCTAAAGGTTTGGAGAAGAGGTGTGGCTAAAAGTGATGTGTTCATATTTATTGCTTTTAATATACAGGATAGATAGTCAGCCCTGTTTCTTTTAGCAATGTAAAGAAATCAATAGATAGTGAATGATACTGTGTAACATCACAGCATGTTTTGGTGATCTAAACTAAGCAATCTTTTTTCCCCAACAGATCAGTCCCTGAACTGGCTCGATGGCTCATCAGTTAATTATGTCAACTGGGAAAATAAAACTGCAGCGGTCAATGAAAAATGCAGTGTTATCCTGTCCACAACTGGCACATGGTCCAAAGTTGACTGCAGTCGTAGTCAAAGCAGAGTGGTTTGTAAAGCTCCTCTAGGTACGGAAGCATTGATTTTAGCAGAGACTTAATTTTGTAGTGACTGTAGTCAGGATATTCTTTTTTTTTGGTGGGGAAAGTCTGTGTTGAAATAATGAAAGTGCAATTCACAAAAGAATCTATCCAAGTACCTCTGCCTAAGCAAGAGCCTTCTGTTGCTGTTTTGCCGTAAAATTGCATTCAGGGACAAATTCTGTAGGAATTTACTTCGCCTGGCTCCCACTATCCACCTAAAGGGTGAGAACTGAAATTTCCACTTAGAAGAGAGCATAGAGTAGCTGCTATTGCTTCTTACCACAGGGTATCTCTCATGGATGAGTGTGTAGGTGGGAACAGAATGACTTCCGCTTGTTAAGAGATGCTGAGTAAGCAGGTACTGCAGATTGTTTTCAGTCTTGATGAGGCTTCTGAAAATGGTGCCCCACAGCTCCAGAAGGCTCAGGCCTCATGTTACTTCCTCATACTCTGCTCTGTACAGGAAAGAAAGCAGTTACCTGAGCATTAAGCAAGCAAGTTCCTGAGAAGCAACCGAATCTTTCTCATTTTGTATACATTTTCATTGAAGTGAAAGGAATAGATTGAAGTGCAGGAATAGATTTAACTTCATGCCACTAAGGAAAATATCAACAAGATCTTGTCAGTCCAAGGGAAGCATAATTCTCTTCCATTCCAAGAGAGTCCAGGATCTCATTAGATTTCTGACATACGCAAACCTTGAAATGAGTGCAGCATTTACTAGTAGGATTTTTTGACCTCCAGAGGTTCCTTCCAACCTAAGTATGGTTACGAAATTAACAACAGAATGATCAAAAATAAGCTAATAGGTTCCCATCTGAATCAGCATCTAACTTCCCATGTGATGAAGTGAAGACTATTAATATGATGAAGCAGTTTGCCTTATACTGCATGCATTTAGTTGAAGTTTAGCATATAGCTACCTAAGCATCAACCCCATGACAAAATATTCTTACCAAAACTCTTAAAGAATAACTATTTGTGGTTTGTTCTGTTACAGGTTCTAATCATACTGGTGTGGCTGTAGCATTTGCCCTGCTAATTATCTTAGTCTTGATTGTTGGATTAGTATGGTATCTCTATAAAAAGAAGCGTCTTCACTGGAGTGCCTTCTCTTCAGTACACTATCAAAGAGGGATGAATGATGATGAAACTGATGATGTGTTGACAAAGGACAGCTATTGAGAAACTGTTCCTTCTGGGCAATTTAGCATGAACTTCACTATGTGAAGCCATAAGGAATGAACTACTTGATGTTTTATTACTTCATTTTGGAAAAGTAATAAGAAGGTTATTAATGGGGGCTAAATTTTGTTCTTTTATACAAGTGCAATTTTTATGCAAGTCCATGGTAATTATTTACATTTGGCCTCAGCCTTTTAAGGTGCAAGGTTTCTAGAGTTCTGTGATATTTTTTAATTTACTATTTTCTCTCTTTCCTGGAAAGCATTTAATGGATAATTAATGCCAACAGTACTTCATGCAACATCACCTTAACAAATGTACTTAAAATTGCTACATGAATTCTGTAAGTTTGTACAATTACCCACCAAGAACTTCATGCCAAATGATGTACCATTTTGATATGCTGTAAAGGTTTTGCTGCTAGCATTGGGTTACCCTGTAGAAGCAACTTTTGTAATAAGCAGTTATAAATTTTGATATAGCAGGGGAGAAGGGAGATACCAGACCACTAAGTGTTCATTCCCATCCAACTAAAATTTAAATTTTCTTGTTATAGTGGAAGAAGATCATATTGTGATTTGCCCCCCACAAAGACAGACAAAAAATACCATGTTATAATGGTGAGAGAATAATCTTCCTTAGGCTGTAGAATGTACATTTTGAATAAAGAGTTATAGGGAATACCTTGTGCTAAAGCCATGCAATTTAGGAGTAAAACTTAAATAAACATAGAATATTTGAAGCCTGAGACGGGCAAGAAGGCAGATCACTACTCTTATCCCCTGAAGGTGGTAGTGGGGCTAACAAAAATACCCACTAAGGGCTAACTGCAAACACAAGCAGAACTCAAGATATAATAAAAGCCTTAGCCCTGTAAAAGCAAAGGCATGAATGTTATGTTTTATCTTGTGATATAACTGCTCTTTAAGTAAATGGTTCAATTTCTTTTCACAGCTCCTTTCACAAAGTTTTGAAAGCACAAATAGCAGGAATGTTTACGGTGAAAATCAGTATCTGGACCTAAGCATTAATTAAACAAGATTTTAAAAACTTGCACTTGGAGTAGTATTTAGAGAATGATATACCACATTCTATCACACATCTTCAAACTACTCTGAAGTTAGACTTCAGTGATTTTCTTGTAGATCAAAACACAGAAAAGTCATGCTTTGTTTTATGATCTGTTACACTGTGACACCCAAGGACAGGAGTGTTGTAGTGACAGTGTTCTTTGTTCTGTAATGAGATCCTCCTGACACTTACTTCCCCTAATACTCTTATTTATACTGGGATTAAATGCCTAACATTATAGGTGAAATATGTCATCTGTCCAAGAAACAAGATAAAGGTATATCTAAGGAAAGAGTAAGAAAGAATGTATGGTGAATAAACTCGTGTACATAAATGCTAAAAGTACTGGGGTATTTTACATAAAACTTTAAACTTGATTTTTGTATGTGATGTGTCACTGTGGCCTTTTCTATGCACTCCAAAGCAAGCTATAAAGGGAAAAAGGGAAGACATAATTGTATATATTAATTACTCTAATGATTTGATGATTTAATGTTTTGAGAAAGTCTTTAGCCTTTTCTAATGCACAATACAAAGAACAGGCACATTTACTTTTATGAAGGAGGTTATGTAAAAGACCAAATCCATTCCCCATGTAATGGTGGTATGATACAGTAAATAGGAATATGTTTGGTCTGACATGCTGAGAAAAGTACTACTGATTTCTCTGAAGCAACGGTGTGAGGTCATGATGTTCAACTGCCTCCCCCTCCCCGCAGTTTACTTATGTTGATGGCACTTTTCTTTGTTCCTGTTTGCACTATTTTGATAAGCAAGTGTTTATCATTTGTATTGATAAATAGGGAACTTCTTGTAGATAGCGCTTTAGAGCCTGTTAAAACAGCAGCCTGGAGGGGCACAGTCAAGGAGCCATTGTGTTATTTTGCTGATCAAAAAAGTAAGCACTTTTGTTGTTTATTTGGTACTTTAGGCACAATTGTGAACATTTTCTTTCTTCTTTCTTGAGGTAACTTGTAGAAAAAGTAGTTACAATGCTAGTTACTATGTAATTAAAGTAACCCTCACCCCCTCCCCCCTGCTTCTTAAACTTGCCCTGGTATGAGAAGTGTTTGAAGTGTTAACAAAGCCTGGTTCCTGTCATCTTCTGGGTTAGCTTATATGCCTAAGTGCTTTGCCAAATGACTTCTAACTTAATGGACTAAAAAAAAGTGTTTGTTATTGTCCTTTCCTAACAACAGTAATAAGTGGGGAAAAATATTTACAGATTCTCATGTTTTGAGATTTACTAGTTTTATAGATGTTTATACTTTGAGCATTTTTAGGTGTGAATCTGAAATGGAAAATGGAAATTAGTAGTAAAATCCTAATTCTCCAACACACATGAATATATACTTTTTATAAAAAAATTGTATATTTTATTCTTATGAATGATGTAAATAATTTTTAAGGCCCTTTTTCTCATGTTTGTTTCATCATACCCAAGTTGTCTAATCACTGGTAATTCTTATTTGAGTAAGCACAACTGCCTTAGTGCAGGTGAATAACCCACTTTATTTGAAATACACAGAAAGATTATTTAGCAGTATTGTTATTGAAAGAATAAAGTTAAATAAAACACTAAACTGCTTACACTGGTTTTATTTCCATGGAAGCAGTTATCAATCAGAGCTAAGGTACAGCTCATTAATCACTGGGTAAAAAAAGCACATAGGACAGTGGCTGTGATCACAATTAAAGCAGATAAGTGTTACAATGATAAGAAAACTTTAGAGTTAAAAAAAAACCTTTGATGTATTTAAAAAGAATGCCAGTAACTTTCTTTTTGCAGTTGAAAACATGCTTTATCATGGAACATGGTTATACCTAGCTTTTATCAAACTGCTTCTGGGCTTACACAGAAAGGGAATGTTCCTCTCTGCCTTTATTTTTTAATCAAGGTGTAGTTCATTAGTGCCTCACGGCCCAGATTAACTCCAAAGCAGTTTATAAGGGCTCCCAACACAATTCCTTGTAAAATATGGGCAAAGCTGCATTACTTCCAGCCATGTAGCATTTTCAATTAAAGCATGAGATGTATTCATTTTAAGTGTCATCTGAACTCTGAATTCCAGACCTCCAAAATCTGCAACTGCTGGTCAAAGGGCAGTGTTATTTTTAGCTACAGTAATGGCTTGCTGGGAGAAACATCCTATTGTGCAAGACTACAAACAAGGTCATCTGCTTCAAAAACATTAATCTAAAAATGGAAGATGATGAGCAGGGAAATAAAAGCACAGCAATGAAGTGCTTTTCCTGGGTGCCAGAGCAATGGTGTTGGGAAGACATCCTGAAACTCCTTCATCTCAGAGGACAGACTGGCTGCTGGACTGTGGTAGCTCTAGACAAAAAGCATACAGCTTCAGGTAAATGCACAAAAGTTTTTGCGCACTTAATTACAACTTGACATGTGACTCTGTCTCACTGGCCACCCTCATGTCAGGGCCGAGCTCGCTCCTGTGGGAATGAGCTCCTCCCATGGCAAGTGGAGCAGCATGGGTTTTGGTTCCTCTTCCTGAATTTTGCCCACTCTCTGAAGACTCTGTGTCCTGGAAAGATTAATCCACATCTGCCACTAGACCAGCCAGCATTTTTATTTTAACCCTGTTTCTGCATCAATAACTTGACACAGAAATCAACCACAAGTGCTTATGCATGAGCACTGTTTGGGCCTCATGCGTTTGTTGTATTTCTTACCATTCTTTCCTTTAAACCAAACGCACCATCTGCTCATTGCTCTGGACATATGTTAGACATCTAAACATTTTTGAAAGGAGGAAGTAAATTGCATGGCCTGTAAGTGATTTTTTTTTTTGTGTGTGTGTGTGGCTGCAAATAAACAAAGACCAAACATTACAATTTTTGTTGCTAAAAGTCAGAATTACAATTTGGACCCTTTATGCATCTGCTGTTGCTGTGTGTATGGAGCACAGTGGGATATGTAACACCCAGGTTAATAAAAGTTAGTCAAATGCATTCTGTTGTCAAGAAGTACATAAAGTTCTTATTGACCAAATTAAACAGACTTTGCACAGTTGTAAAGCGAGAACTATGAGCAATATTGAAGAACGAAGCTTAGGAAAAGCAGGAGATTAGATACTGGAAAGAAAAATTCAATTGTCACTCTAATGGACCTTTCCCATTTAGTTCTGAAGAGTTTTAAGATGAGAGTTGACTAGAAAGCACTAGAAAAGGTAATTTTCTGTTGATAGCAAATTAACTTGCAAATGGTGCGTAGCATAAATGCCATTATGAAATGCTGTTATCTTGTGTTTATTCCTTTATGGTATTCTCACATTGAAAACTCCTGTGCACTCCATTGTAATATCTGCCAGTAACTAAGATTTTTAACAGATTTGAGGGGGGTAGGGGAGGATACCAGATGAGGTTTTTATTGTGATTACACAGTAATGCAACACAGCCTGTAAGTCCTTCTGGATTTCAATTTGCCAATGCAGAAGGGACTATAGTTATAAACAGAAAAACAGTTGTTTGTTAGCTTTGCTCCTTTTCAGCATAAATAGAATAATTTACTCCAAGGTGCCTTTTAAGAAAGTAGAATTTCAGTGATACAAAATAATCATTGCAAGATGTGCTTTCTTCATTATCCTGGCTCCTTATGTGCACATTTTTTGTTGGAACAAATGAGAACAAAGATCTTTTTCTGCATGCTCTATCTCAGGACATTCATATGGATAGTAAGTACCACTCCTACTTTCTATAGAACTTCTCTTTTCAAGTGTCATGTGTTATAGTTCCCCTTTAACAGATGATATAGAACAGATGATTATACAAAAACGTGGTGCTTATACTTTGTAAAACTAGCAAGTCTCACATGCATATTCAAATTAAGCTTACAAATTAGTTAGTTGAGATGATTTCACAAATATGCATGACTGAATGTCATCCCCAGTAGCAACCGATCTTTCTGCTTCCTTGAAATGTCTTTATTTTCATAAACATGATCTGGGTATTTAAAGAGCACGTTGTGTCAAGTGAGAGTGTGAATTACACATGTATGTGGATAGTAGGAGGGCACATTTACCCAGGCTGTAGATTGTGAGCTACTTTGAGGAAAAGGGCTGGGTTCCTGGAATTTTCATCTTGTGTGGTCTCCTGCGGCCACCCTTCTGCTTTGTACCTGTTCTGTCTCATACCAGCTTCGCAGCACTGACAAATAAGCCACCAAACGATGAATATGCCACCACAGGCACAAGAGCCAAGCAGACAGCCTTACACCAGCGCAAGCTGCTTGCTGGGAAAGGAGACCAGAAAGCACCGTTTCCTAATAGGCGGCAGCCAGCCGAGCACAACCACGAGCCTGAAAGGCGTGGGATGAGCACTGCCACCAGCTTGACAACACCAGCACAGGGTGCTGGGAAAGCACCAGAACAGGCGGCGCGGACAGCCGGACCATCCTGTAACACCAGGACACCACAGCCTTGGCAGGGGCTGGTCTGTTCCCCTCCTCTGCGAGCGACAAACCTACCGCAGTCGGGGAGAGAGCAGCGCTCTCGGCCTCATCCCAAGCACTCACAACACAACAAGGAAGAGTTTGCTGTGGGCAACAGCCGACACTCCCCTCTTCCAGCCCCCGGGGAGTCCCTCCACACCTCCAGTCCTTCTTCAGCCAGAGCTTCTCCTGCCGACACAGGCTCAGTGCCTTTACACCCCACACCAGTCGCACCTTGCAGGACTAGCTCTGTTTCCGAGTGCTTAATCAGAGGCCTTTCCTCCACAGTGCTTTGCTCAGAGAGGATGACTTACCAAGACGCAGCCATCTTAGGGGAGCTGGGAGGAGAACGCTCCGGGTTTAAATACGGCTGTGCCTGTGGGCATACCCTGACAAGGCACAACGAGGGACAGCCGAGTTGCCCTCACTTAGCCTCGTGCTGCAGCAGGAGAAAGGAGCAAGACAGGTAAGCTGCTGCTACAAATGTGTGTGCTTCATTAGTGAACTTGCAAAAACGGTGCCTAATGCCTAAGCCATTACAGAACCAGTTGAGTTTATACTGACAGGCTGTCACCATTTCATTAAGAGTCACTTGGGAGTTACAGGTGGTTGCTTTTACAGGGAGGACACATTTGTATTGGTAATCCTGAGCCATCCCAGCGTTTTGGGGAAGGCCTAGGGTACTGCCATGCCAGGGGGGCAGTGCCTGAGGGCTGCAGGAGGCCGCAGACACGTCCCTGGGTGCAGTGTTGGCAGGAGATGGAGCTGGCTCCCTACTGGCAGCTGCAGGCTGCAGCCGGCCGGGCTGCCCCAGCCACGGGGCAGCGGGCGGTACTGCGTGTCTGGCAACAGCCAGGAATCGCCCAACGTGGCGCGTTTGCTCTTGGTTGCATCCAGACCTAAACACTGGTGCAGAGTCCAGGTACGCCGTGAGATGGAGTCCTCCCGGCTGGCCAGCGCGCGGCCGTGCTTGAAGAGCAGCGCTTCACGGGCGGGTAGAGGTAAGTGAATTTTACTGGTAATCAACTCCGTGTTGACAGTGGCACAGGGCCAAAGCGTAGATCCAATTGTAGCATTAGGAATCTGAGGTACAAAATGCGGACAAGAGCTTAGCAAATTTGCAGTCCGCAGATTTAGGAGCTTGTATTTTATGGTAGGGGCTGGAATTCATGTATGAGGGATTTACTTAAATGCCTGAGGGGAGGAGGTAATTTTGAAGTCAATGCACAGAGTAACGATAATAGGTACAGCCTGCATAGAGCAAGGCTGTGTGTTTTAGAACAAGGTGTAAATAAACAGTTATAAGTTTACAGTCAGACTGGTTTAATAACTAGAAGACTGTGTGTTTTAGAACAAGGTGTAAATAAACAGTTATAAGTTTACAGTCAAACTGGTTTAATAATTAGATGCATATGCTTGTGATGTAACTTACAAGGGCCTGTGATTTTGCATATAAACCATTTTACGTTTACTGTGTAGGTGCTGATTATAAATTATACCTTGTTCCAAAGCCTAACACCCATTGGTGTGAAACTGTTTCATATAAAATAAACATTAGAACATAGAAACTTGAATTAACTTCTAGAGAAATACTGGGTTGGAGGCCAGAAGGGACTGCACGTCACACTAACAGAAAACAGAATTAGAAAGGAAGGGAGCGAACACCATTAGTCGGCCATCGCCGTGGGTGGTTATTCACTGCAACCCGTCATAACTGAATTCGTGCGTCTTGTCGTAGTCGTGCTGGACCTGCAGCGCTGCATGTCTGGCGTCATGATGGCGATGTACTAGCTGAAGCAAGCAGAGTTTGAAACTCAACAGCTGCAAACAAGGGAGACCGGCTAGCTAGCTCCTGCTTTAATCTGTGGCGACTGCGGTTGGCCTCTGTGTTTGCCACCAAGAAAAAAATTCAGCGTCAGTTAGTCGGCGGCCAGCAGGCAGTGAGTGAGGGAGACACGCCGTGCCAGACCCTGGTGGAACCGAGAGGTGCTCTAGCACGAGAGGGCGGTTCAGGGGGGACGTGTAGGCCACACAGCCTGTGTTGGTTTTGACACCCTCCTCCACCCAAACAAGCGGTAGCTGCCTGTGTGTGACTTAAGGCTTCCTAAGCAGAAAGGAGGCAGAGACAGTGTGTTTTTTGGAAGTACACAGAAGGGAATGGAACAGCTGAGGAAAGAAAAGCAACTGCTGCAATAAGCAGAGGCAGTTCCAGCCTCAAATGACCCAGAGAGACTGTGCAAGGTGGTAAGGATGGAGAAACTAAAAATCTGTGAACAGTTGGACATGAAGTTGTACAGACTTATCTCCAGGGTCTCAGAGCATCTGACCAAGGGATATATGAGAGCGTATTAATGCGGATTATGCATCACTGCTTGGTTTCTATACCTGTGCATGGATTGAGGGAACATTGGTCTGCTAGTGGATAGTCTGTGTTGCTGATAGCTCAGCTGCCCCGCCCCCCCCCCCCTTCAGATTTACCACTTTAGTGACACATGCTTTTAGGTGAACACCATGCCTGGGTCATGCTGTGGTATGAGAAGTGCTGCTGGCAGTTTATTTGAGCTAGAAGTGATTTTCTGTCACTAGTGACTTCAGAGGTGTCGAAGAGAAGGGATGAGCTGGTCCTGCAGATTGGGCCTTTGGAGAGGATTCATTCCTTGCTCTGCTTTCACCACGGCAACTGTCTCAGAACCAGTTCCTTGAACTCACATGGCACACCTCCCATTGACCAAAGGTGCGACTCAGCCCCCGAGCGAGCAGCAGAAGCTGGAAACAAACCTTCCCCACTGTAGCGGCAAACTATTTTCTATAATTCACCACAAAGGCAAAATTTGCTTCTGAGAGGAAGGGCTGTTGTCTCCTCACACTGCTGATGCTTACTTTTCACTTACAAATTCTGAGTGTTAGGTCTCCAAGTAAACATCTTAGCGTGAGCAACACAACGCCTGTGTGTGAATACAGCCCGTATGTGAATACAGCCTGTGCAATCCAATAATTTATTAAACTTTCATCTTGTAAAGCCAGTTACAAATTAAAAAAGACAGCAGAAGGAATTCTGTAATAGAAACAAGCAAAATTACAACAAATAGTAATGGGAGTTACATTTCCAAGTGGGTTCAAGCTGCCTGCAGCAACCCAAGAGCCAGAACACAGAGCTAGTGCAGAGTTAGGACAGGGATAATCAAGGCTATTCTGATACATAAAGAGATCTAGTCAGTGTACGGACCAATACAAAGTGTTGCTTCTCAGGTTGCCTCTGCATTCCTGTTCTCTCTCACTTGTGACCTGGTCATCTTCTTATTCTTCGTAACAAAAAGGGGACGTTTATAGGATCTATTTAAGGCAAAACTCCAGCTGAACATATGATACACAGTAGTGGCTATCCTCTTAGGCTGGTTGTGTGGCAAGTGGACAGGGTGTTTGCACATGCTGCAGTCCAGTGGTAATGAGAGAAAAGCACGCATTACGTACAGTGTTTTTTCTTGTACTGTCAACCTCAAAACTACAGTGTTCTGCAACGCAGTATTAGTGACATGGCACAATTTGGTGATGAACTGGAACAGAACCTGTTGCATACTGACTCCTAGTTTTCTTTTCTATGAAATTTCTATTTTATAGCTAACAGGCCTTAGCTGCTACTTCTTCAGAAATGGAGACACCCGGTTTTAAACACGGAACAAGGCCGACATTACATACAGCTTCATTAAGAAACTGAATGGGCCTCTGCAATCTGGGATCCTGAGACTAGACAAGGATCATAGAAAATGGCTAGCCAACAGGTTTCTTGATTGCTAATGCAACCAATTTATGATGTGACTGATACTGAATATTGTTTTAAACAGTGCAGTCAAGTTTCTGAAGTCGAGACTGAAGATGACTCTCACCTTTCACTGAGAAAAACAATATTCTGCTTCTGCAAATTGCAAGTAGCTATAAAAACCTCCAAGAAGCAGTTGTTTTGGCAAAACAGCGTTGTTTTCAAGTTTTACTGATGACTAGGGACCTAGAGGAGACTGGAAGGGGATTTGGGGATTTGGTGATGGGACCAGTTCCCATTAGAAGTTGGAGGATGAAGGGTTTGGTATCTGCTTACAGTAGTACAGAGGAAGTGAAATTCTTGCCTGTAACAATTTATTTAGGCACCTATTCACACAGTAGGAAACAGGTCACTTACAACTAAAGTTCAGAGATCCCAGTCATCCTAGAATCCCCGATAGAGAAAGAAGGAAGTTAACACAAGCAGGCTGCTCGCCATAAAACCCCCTGACCTCCATCTAAAACCTGGAGTTTGTGAAGAGCAGCTCTTCTGGAAATGCAGCTGAATCAATCTCACCTCCTGGGCTGTATAGGGGAAAGGTAGTCATTAATTTTTAGGCAACAGGTGCTGCTTGGAATGTATGCAGAATGGCACCTGATGATCTACTTCAGTGGTGCTAGTCCTAAAGATATTCTCCTGTGTTGGAGTACTTAAAATTTTAACTTAAAAGTGCCACTTTTTACAGTTGTGTACCTGTGAACTTCTATTGGAAGGTAAAGAATCACCTTGGGTGGTTTTATTTGTTTGTTTAATGCTCTCTCATGTAGGGTTTGACTTCTTAGTTGGACCGCTTGGCTTCAATTACACAAAGGCATTTTCTCTTAAAACCAGATCAGATCATTAGTATATCCTGAAGAAAAAAACCAAAGTGACTTATACTTTGGAGTTGCTTGCAAAATAAATAAAAAACAAGTATTCTTTTAGCAGACCATGTTGCAATCCCAGATGCTTGTGTGTTGGAAATTCATACGGAAGCTTAAGTCTGTCTCCTGTGCTGCAGACATGATTCTTGTGAATTTTACTGCCAGTATGACAGGTAATGGTGAAAGCAGCAGAGAGAACAATCAGGAGAAGGAGGATGCTTCTGACTTTGCTTCTTTAAGGTACATTGTTCATCAAACAAGCAAGGGGAAAAAAGTTTTGGGTTATTAATATTTAACAACAGTTGTTACTGTTTAATGTCTTTGGGCAGAGGTGCAAATCCTATGGTACTGTAGATGTCACTTCAGTTTTTAAATACAGTAGTCAGTCAAGTGGAGTTCTTTAAAAACATCTTTGCTACACTTGTGCTGGCAAGTTGCAAACACCAATCATTAAACAACTGCCCCTTTCTTGTGGCAGTTCATTCGTATCACCTAGTCCAGATGCTAGCATGACTGTCCACGCTGGTGGCTGATTTGACGCTGCAGCGTTTCTTCACAATCATGTTGATGTACGCTTTCATGATCTTTATTATCTCACCCACCTAGAGAGAGAACACAATAACAGACGATAAGCACATTAAAAACCTAATTCCATTGAGGCATACCAGACATGTTTCAGAAAAAGATTCCCCTTGTCCAAAGTCATGACACTATAAACTCTGCATGTAATACTAAATGTCAATGTGGCAGTAAGGAAAGAAATGCTTGACAAGTTTGTGCTCTGTTGTAGCAACATTTAAAAGGCTTGTAGCTCAAAGTAAAGCAACTTTTATGCTACTCAACTTTTTTTTTTTTTTTTTTGAGTTTGTGAACTCCCCATTCATATACTGGAAGGGAATGAAAAACCAAGCACACTCATAAGCACCCAAAATTCCCAGTGCATTGGAAGACCATTCAACCTCCTTCACTTGCTAACTAGCATTTTTTTTTTTCTGTTTATCCCTGTATTCAAGAAGAGGCACCATGGCACTTTAGGCTTAAGCTCCCTTCATCTTTTTCATTGGCTGTCCAGTCCATTCAGCAAGAGTTCTTGCATATAAGCTTGTCTAGTCCTTGGAAATTAGAGCTTTACTGAAGTGCCAGTAAAACTGCACAAACAACAAGTCTTGCGCTTTCATATACCTGGGATGTTTCAAAGAACATTTCTCTCTCATCCACTGTAATTTTGAAGGTGTTAGGCTGTGGTGCTCCGAAGAAAACAATGTGCTCATACTGGAAAGTTTCCAGTGGTTTAGGATCCCCTCGTTTGTAGACAGACACATTCTCTGTGCTGACTCCAAGCCAAAGATCATTTGGAAATCCACCCTCCTTGCACTGCAGAAAGAGAAACATGAACTTTTGCATAAATGCAGTGGAGGATCATCTTTGATTCAAGGAAAAGCCCTCCATTTCTGGCTCCCATACCACATTTCAACTCTTCACCCCAATAAAAAAACTAGGATGTCTGCAGAAGGAAACTTGTAGGCACTTCTGCTGCAAAGATTTAGAGGTGACATGGCTGTGAGTCAAAGACTAGTTGAGTAACAAATAATTCTAATACCTGATAGCTTTCGTCAGATTTTAAGGTGACTTAGGAAGGCAATATTCCACTTACTATTTTACAGATAATATAGTGAGTGCAAGCAACTTCCCATGGTAATCCACCTAGGCAGCAACAAAACTGATAAAACTGGAACTGTGGATTCCTACTCTAGCAGGCTAAGCACAGTGGTCTAAGTGACCCAGTCTGAGCAGTTTCTGTTGTACTGCTGCAGAACAGGATTGCACTTTTTGTCGGTAAGAACACCAGAGCTCCATTTTACTTTTGATTTTACTAGCCACCACCTTCTTAAGCCCTCAAAAATTTCCCCCAATTCTATTGCTCTTCTAAGGAAGTGGGAATCCATTGTCTCCCTCCATTTACCAGGACGCACCAGCTTGCTTGCTCTGTGCTCTCTGTGTCACACCTCTTTGGGTATGTGGTACTGCAGGCTTACCCTAAGCTTGCCAAAGCAAAATGCAGCCAGTTCCTGAAATTCCCTTCTGCTGCTGAGCAATGTAATACACACAGCGGTATCTGTTCTCCAGACTGATGCCTCTCCTCGGCAGCAGTTACATGAATTTATACATTACTCACCTCAACATCAAACAGGGTTGACCCGTAACCTGGCCATTCCTTTACAATGGACATGTATTTCACCATGGCCTGATGCTGAGAGAGTCCCTGCAGCTTGGTCCATTTCTGTGCTATGCTTGCCCGAGCAGCTGAAAGCTCTTCCTTTACCCACATCTCCATCATCTGCTCCTCTTCTACCTTCTGCTTCTTTACAGAGCCTGTCTTGAAGCTACGCTTCAATGTCCCTTCAAGGAAGCTGGTCCGTCTCCTCTCCAGAGTGTGACTAGTAGTGCCGCTGCTCTTTGTTGAGTGCAGTATTTTGGATTTTAGTCTGTTAACTGGGTAGATTCCATCAAGGGTCCAACTTATTTTAGAATAATCTCCATGAAGATACTGCAGCCGTAGAGCTGCTAGGCGCTGCAGAGTGTCCTCTGGTGCAGGAAAATGACCATCTATGAGGCTTTCATGAGCCTACGAACAAACAAAAAGTCCCCCAAACTCATTAGAAAGCAGAAGCACACTTTACTCACAGCTGGGTCCATGTACAGATTCCTATGGCATCTGCCGATCCCAGCACAAAAACCAAACCCAGCAGGAAAGACACAATTCAGGAGGTCAGAGCAGACATTACAATAAAGAAGTCAAAGTCTGCAACTGGTTGATGTCGGGGGAACACCTCTTTCTGCAAGCCTGGACAGGTCAGAGATCTCTGAGGGGGTCCTATCCTCTGCTGAAAGTCTTACAATGAGGACTTTTTAGGTCTGGAACAGATGGGAGAGACCAGAATTGAGGCAATTTGTTTTGTGCTGCACCAGCTACAGCTCCTGTGTGGAGATTATATTCAACAACAGGGAGTTAGGTATAATAAACTCATGACTCTTAACCTCAGTCTCATTGCACACCAGCACCTCCCACTTCCTCCTCTTTCACCTGATGTCTCCCCCAGTCTTCTTGCTTCCCCTCTGGCCCTTTTTCTGTGAAATATACTTAGGGGGGTTTTTTTTGCTACATCCATCTAATATGTGGATAACAACATCTACTCTCCTGCTGTTACTTCTCTTCCACCACTCTTTGCCAGTGAAAGCTGTGTAGACTGAAAGCCTTGTCAACAGGGAGTTTGGTACAACTCAATTTCCACAGAGTACCACGATGCCTTGTTCCTGACCATTTCCTAGACATTTTGTAGTTAACAATACTTAATCTTCATTTCAAGAGAGCCATCTTAGGGAACCTTTGTCTGTGACATATATGCCATCCATTTGACTATAAGCAAGTTTCAGTCTTCATGACACTGACCCCCTTTAACACATATTAATTAATTTTCAACAGCTATAATTTTCTGAGGCAAGATCAAAGTGTTCATTAGAAGTAATAAAGATGGGACGAATCACACAACTGGGTACTCCAGTCAGTTTAGTTTTGCATCCCTAATTGCAAGGTTATTTCATACCAGTTTGACCTCTGGACTAAGCAGCATCATTGTGCTATGGAGTATGGTGACTTTAAAAAAAGATTACTCAGCAGACTAATATTGTCAACTACATTCTCTTTCCCTTTTTCTGTAGTACTCTTCTAGTGCCTCTCTGTTAATCAAAAGAAATAGCCGAAAAGATAGGGTTTTTTTAGTCAATTCCTACAACACCACAAGGATGTTCTGTTCTTGTAAGCTGATATGCAGATAGCTAGATTTTCTAGTTTTCCTTATACCTTTGTTCTGCAAGCAGCTACTTCTAATGATTCTTCTTGAATCATTATCCAAATTTCTATAGCTTTTAAAATTAAAGATAAATTTTAAAAGCATTTTATTATCATTGGTCTTCCATTTTTTTTAAGCCCTTGTTCATTTTTCTTGCTTTTCTTCTAATACTTCTATTCCATAGAGAACTTTGCAGTGTATCTGCTTGGTAGATTCCAGGCAAAAATTCAACACACTAATATCTTCTGTTCCAACCAGCATTCCCACTTCCAATGCAAAGGTCAGCCAGCTTTCTGTATACTCTTGTGTGCTTCTGCCACCCTGAAAACCAAATCATTCCCCCAGAGCAAGCTTACCTGCTCAAACA